>NW_026712572.1:0-607908 GCF_030625045.1 Achroia grisella | reverse complement strand
AGAGAGAAATACTTAATTTTAATCTTATTAATATTATAAACGCGGAAGTTGTGAATATAGATGGATGTTTGCTGTCTCTTTCACACAAAAACTACTGAACGGATTTTAATGAAACTTTACAATAACATAGCTTATACAACAGAATAACTCATATACTATAAATTTCATGCGTGTGAAACCGTGGGAACAGCTAGTTATGTGGATATACTTTTAATACGTCAGCTACAAGTGTATTAATTAATTCCTCTAATAAACGATAGATGGCGTTATAAATATGATTTATTTATGGTTTACATTTCATCACTTTAAATAGACGTGCATCAAAGTACACCTCACTGATAGAGCCTTCGTCCAATTCAAACGGAGATCGAAATTACGACAGCCTAAGCTGAGGTGATCCGTAGCAGTGCCCTCAGATTAAAGTCATATAAGCAGGAGATAGACTTCAGCCGCTTCGTAAGTCCTTCCGAGGGTTTGGAGTGCCATCTGCACTCGTCCCCTATTGTTCGATGATGCTGTAAAGGCCAGCTGCGGCCAACAGCTAACAGCTGGGGTTTCTTCAGGTTCGGCATTCGTCTGGTGTCTCAAGCGTTCATAGACTACGGTAACTGCTTACCATCGGATGGGCCGTATGCTGTTTCCCACCATCATAGTATAAAATAAAAACAGAATCAGAATAGTCTGCAAAAAAAGGTACTGACGCGAACGAAACTGCGGGCGCTACTAGTGTAACATAATACAATGATTTGTTCAGTGGAGCACTGAGGCATTCAGTTTTATGCGTCGGTAGTAGGCGCAAGGCGCTCAATTGTCTTTATGGCCCATTATCACTCGTTGTTTTCAAATGATCCTGATTTAAGATTGTAAGTATGATTTAAAGATATATTTCTCTTTTGAAGTCAGAGTTAACGGACTTAGAAATAATATATTCAATCAATTAAATGTTTTTTTTATATAGTAGTTCATACATTTATAAATAGATCACATTATTTTTTCTTTGATAGACACATTCAAATTGTTCCCTTAGACACTTCATCAGAATCGGTTCAGTAGTTTAACTTTTAAATTAAAATAATTTATTGTTATAATATAACTTAACCGTGTCTATTAAGGATTGGTATTTTATTTTGAAAATTATATTATCATTTTCAAGATTCCATATAGTATGTATCAATGTTTACCCAAATTTTAAATATTTAATTCCTGAGATTTTTTTTAATTTATATGAAATCAACCTAATAGTAAATGATAACTATATACCGAATATACAAAGTCACTGAGTAAAGTTCGCTTCACATTTAAAAATGCCTTTCCCGACTATCATAATATATGTAAACCTCAACCCAACATATATGGTCACAGATAAACAGACACCGTCCACAGACGATATTTTAACGAGCCTACTTTAAATTTATAATGCTAAATTTTATATTCGACTCAAGAACTTTCTGATTCTGTAAACGCAATTACACTATACAGTGCCAACGCCAATTCTATAATCTATGGTTTATGTTTTTTTTATGTAATTGGAATAGTTGTAGGTACTAGTATACTCTATGATGCTGACTATGACTGATTTACTCTTATTTAGTCCTCTTCAAACTTTATCATTATATTTCGCCAAATTTTCATAATACCTTTTAAATTATAGTTAATATGTTATTCTACATTGTATTAAGCTTAAAGTTACATCAAAAAATGGCAGAGTTACAAACATCCATCCAGCCATACTCACAAACTTTTGCATTTATAATATTAATAATATATAATCGGTTAGTTGTGTATATAATTATTTAAATAGAATCATTATTAGTGCTATTTGCTAGTTTATATTCACACTTATTAATTTAAAAATGTAAAGTTACAATAATTATTTAAAAGAGCAACATGCAAGTTGCTCTCTCATTCTTCATGAGTAGGGACAGTTTTCCGAACGATTAGAAGAGTACAAAAAATAAGTATTCCAAAGTTCTTAAATTTAAATATGTTTGATTAATATTTTTTTTATTTTCTTTTATTATGTTTCATCCTCTATTTCACCCCGTTAAGGTTTTTGCGATAAAAGGTATCTTACATCCGTCCTCTTACAATCTATCTTCATACCAAATTTAATTAGTATCCGTTTTAGTAGTAAAATAGTAACAAATATACAGACAGAAAACCTACTCCAACCTAAATCAGAATATCGTAAAATACGTTTATCTTTTCAGACACATCAAACTTGCACTAAATATTATACGTATAAATAGATTGGTATCCTTTTACAGCTCATACTCATCTTTTATCCTTTTTACAATGAAACTGTCATTATGCGAGATAATGATAATAAATATGATTATTGGATTTAGTGAAAGGGTTAGGGCAGGGACCTTGAAGCTCAGGTTTTATTTTAACGGATGCGCGGATCTGTTTTAGTACCGTCAGCAATATTTTTATATAATACTAGCTGTCCCGGCAAACGTTGTTTTGCCTTAAAATAAAAAAAAAATAGGGGAGGACTACCCCTAACATTTAGGGGGACGAAAAATAGATGTTGGCCGATTATCAACCTGCTCAATACGCTCACAAAATTTCATGAGAATCGGTCAAGCCGTTTCGGAGGAGTATGGGAACGAAAACTGTAACACGAGAATTTTATATATAAGATAAAACAAAGTTGTCACCTCTCTCTGTTTGCTTATATCTTTTAAACTACGCAACGGATCTTCAGAAATACATAAAATGATTCAAGAAAAAGGTATAATACATGTGTGTTACAGTATAAAACAATCCGAAAAACTCAAATATTTGTAATGCATCCGAGCGAAGCAGAGACGGGTCCCTAGTATGTCAGATAACACAATATTACATACTAAAATATATAATAAAGAAGTAACTGATCGCTGCCTGTACATGGAAAATATATAAGAAAATCTATGACTGGAGGACTTTAATGTCTGTCCAAAACAATTATTGTTAGAGTTTTTGTTTGCATGTTTGTGCGCGCTTATACCAGAAATGGCTGAACATATTTCTTTTAGATTTTCACTAGTGTATTTGGGTTATATGTATTTTATTAATTTCAATAGATTTCCAAGTCTCGGCCTTAGCTAGATGTCTAATATTTTTATATTGGGATGACAATCAAGTGTATCATAATATATATAAAAACGCCGGAATTTAGTCTTTGAAATTGTAATCAGCCCTTACTTCCGATGATAGCTAGTTTGATTCCCCACACGATATAAACATTGTATTCATGATTATATAGAAAATATGATTGTTTATATCAGGCTTAGTATTTTCTATGTATATTATTTAAAACATTTCTATCATTTATCTGGTGCCCAAAACATAAGATCTGCTTAGTATAGGGCTATATGGCACTGTGTTAATTCTCCTGAGTTATTTTTTTTTCTTTTTAGGTGCTTGATCTAATTCCAAATTTAAAATTACGGTTTACATCCGTTATTGTTATTACAATATTGAAAATAGAATTAAAAATTCAATATTACGGGTCGTTTAGGATTAAATAGCGCCGTGTTATATATCCTGAGTCATTATTATCTATATTTTTTTCTTTTTAAATCGTTGAAATAATTCCATATTTAAAATTTAGTTTTAAGGTTCACATTATTAATATTAATATTATTTTATAAATAGAGATGTATTTGCAAACGGTACTGGACACGCGGTGGGTACACTTGGACAGTATAATGCAAACCGGTCTGAGCCCACCAATGCGTTTTGAATACCGCCATAACGCCAATAACATATGCTTCCACGTATAAAAACTGAGGTGTACCAACCGTTACCAATTTGAACTCTATACCTCAGAGTTAAAGCTCAAAAGGGTGAATGGAGAAACACTGCTGGTAATATGAAAAATAATATGAACTTTGCAGTAAATGCATAAGGTTTTAAATCGATTGTTGTAGGGAAATAGCAATGGGAACGTCTTGAAATGCGGAACGCTTATCGCGGATTTTAAGTTATGAAACATCTTCGGGTTAAGGGTCAGTTCTAATAAATATTATATTGGTTTGTATTAATCTAGCAAATATATAACTTATTTGACTATATACCGACTTACACCGTAAAGTCGTGAGTTTGTTATTGGACCATACCGAAAAAATACTTTGTTAGATAGTTCATAATTTGACTAACTCCCTGGTGATAGACACACCGATAATTTTAAAAACGAAGATTGATTTATTTATATACTTAAATCCTATTATTCTTTAAATGTAGCATTTAAATTTATTTATTGATCTTGAGATAAGATCAATAAATATTTAACTTCGTATAAATATAAACATAATTGGGTTTAACAAACGTTGCATCCATCACGACGTCAACAGTTAAGATTGCCTCTGAATACCCCATCTGTAATAACAGTCATGAAGCTTGACTTGTAGTTAATATATAATAATAATCCTGGACAAATCCTAGAGCGCCATCTAGTCTCAATCTAAGCAGAACTTGTGTTATTGGTAGTAGGCAACTGATAGAAATACATAAAAATATTTTTATAAATAAATACATACATATTATGCATAGAACACACCCATACAAAAAATCATACTCATGAATACAAATGTTGGTACCATCCGAGCAATCGAACCCGCAACCATCGGATGTAAGGCGGTGTGCTAAACCACTTGACCACCGAGAACGTCGAAATATATAAAACATTATAATGGTATGGACACAAGAGCTCTTAGCCTTATGTGTATTTATCGAAACAAGCGAACACATTGTGTGGGTGCGATTTTGGGGCGTAACACAAAAATAATTTCACATCGAGTGTTGATAAAGTTATTTATAGTGTTGCCAGCTCAACCAAGCTTTTATTTATTTTTTTTTGAGCGATACTTTACAACATTTCTCTGATTTAATGATATGAATACATATCCACTTTAATAGCTATCTAACACCGCCTGATGTTTCGATGGTCGCAGGATCGATGCCCCGAACAAACAATTATATGCATGAATATGACTATTTGTTCAGGTTTATATACATTTTACAAAGGGCTCTCTTGACTATATGATATACAAAAAAAAATTGGATAATGTAAGTATAATTATATTTAAGTAAATAAATTAAAAAATAAAAAAGGCTATGATATATAATTTTAATAAGTATTGTTGTTACTTCTCTCGACATTACGACTAGCCATGGTCACTAGCTGACTGGATCTCTCCAGTCACCTAGTGACCATACTATAAATGTATTTTATATAAAGATACTACCTTAATATAAAATATTTTTATAGTATTCATATATATTTTTTTTTTATATTATCACACCTTTTAAACAAATTTTCAGTGCCTCGTGTCATCAAACATAAAAAACACCAAATCGGATGAACACCTCGAAGGATTGCACAAAGGATTCCAACCCCTTTATTGGACGCAAAAAATAAACGCTCTCTCAAAATAAAAACGCGCTAAATTTCACAGGTCCTTGTACTAAAGCAAACATGGGGGTTTCGTAACAAAAAGTTATTCCGTAGGTGGCTTAATTTAATTAGTGTGATGCTGACATGCTTTTTTTAATTTTTTAAAACGTTAAATTTTGGTAAGCGCATGTAAATTATTATAAAACTCAATTAATCCGGGAGAATGCGGTTGGTGCGCTATTGAATTAGAATGTGCTCGACAAAATGTGGATAAGTCGATGTAAATAGAGTGTCATCAAAATGGTCAACATTTAGGACATAAACATTTTAAGCCTTACAAACATACTAAGCATTTTTTTGAGATTTTCTCTGAAAGAAACAGTATTTTAGGTGACATCTATCTTCGTAGCAATGAAAATTAAATTCTATAAACCGTTTTGTCATGAAAATTGTAACGGACAGACAGACAGACAGTCATTTATTCACACCCTTTCGAATTCATAATACTAGCATGGTAGGTGCAAGATTTATTTAGATATCTTTACAATAGATTTTGTTAATATATCTGAAGGTTTTTCACGTCTAAGTAGGTTGGGGGTTTCCCGAAGTGTGTCCCCAAGTTATGTTTTTAGTAGTGCTTAATTATGTTCTAAGATATTTTATATGGAACAAGTGAATTAGGCGATGAGGGAAGATAAGGATTGTGCTGCTCTGATAGTGACAATATTATGCACTTTAAACATAATCTTTATTTAGGACTACTAAAATTCCTCCGAACCCATAATTTCATTTGTAATCACAAATAAATCGAGCGGAATCTCACAGACGCCAGTACTCAACGAGGTATCGATTAATAAATCGATACAGACAATCGTAGGAAGCCGCATGCACATTTCGAATAAATTTAGCCGGGATTCGATTACCGTTATCAGGTTGCATCGCTCGTTCGAATAGAATAGATAATCGAATGAATCCAAAGCGTTTGAGGTACGCAGTCCACAAAGGCGGTTTGCAACTAAGTTACTCGATATTACCAGGAAGATTGGTTATTTTCTGAAATCGATTACGTCGCTTTGTTATGAAAATTTTAATGAAATGTTGATTTTTGCGTTTTGTACGTCATCACAGCTTTAATTGCGCGAGGCAATTCCATTGTAATTACTTTTGCAATCAATAACAATAAAGATTGTCTAATTGACAATTTATATTAACTAGTGACCGCCAATCATTCGATCATAAATATTTTAACATTCAGTAAGTCTATAGATAAAAAAAAATAAAAACAAACAATGTTATTCTATTCCTAATTTAAACACAGAATAAACAGAAGAAAATGCGTTATGTGTGTCTAATACATGATAGTGAGTGTAATGGTTTTTTTTTATTTAATGTTTTTTTATGTATATATAAACAAAATAATTAGCATTCTGCACTCCTTCTTTATTTAAACTATAAATGTGAGAAATTTCATGTTCTTCCGTTTTCGAAATTTTCGTAAATATTGGTATAAACTTTAAAAAAGTGCAAATTGTTTCTTTTTTATGCAACTGGAATGCTAAACAAGCTGACTTCCCATCTACTGGTCCCAGTGGGTTAGCACACTACCTTACTTCAGACGGTCGCGAGTTTTTGCGTGAATTATATAATATACAGATATCGATTGTAATTTCTGTGCAAATTGTTACTTTTTTATGCAACTCGAATGCAAAACAAGTTGACTCCCCACCTCTAGTAAGTGGTCTCCACACTGCCTTACTTTAGACTGTCGAGAGAATCAAACCCGCGATCATCTGAACTATAGCAGTGTGTTAACCTACAGGTTATATATATACCGAGGGCATAGCCAAAATAATAAATCATTGCCAATACACCTACTTTTTTAATCTATCAATACATACAAAGATACCCTCTCTGACTGCATGTTCGTTATAACCGTAAAAACTTCTGAACGAATTTTCATGCGGTTTGTTTCACCACCACCAACGGAATGAGTTCTGACGAAGGTATAGGTGTATAAGTAGTTAAGGTTTCGTTTAATTCGGATTCGGTAAAAATTATGGCAGCTCGCTGGAAATTATAAAACAGAAATGTATAAAAAACTACCACAAAATAAAATGCTGCTTTCTATACCAGAGTCACTTGTTGCTAAAGTCGAATAATACAAGAATAGCTTGCAAGATGCTCGTTTCTTACTGAATTCAAGTATTCGAATTGAACAGATTCTTGAATTGAATGCCCTCCGTTGGTCGCGTATTTTGTATTACAATGTTTATTGTCGTACAGAATGGAACTAATACAACCTACTTACTTAAAGTAGTAGTGAGTTTACTTTAAGTACATTTCTAAGAACAATAACTGTTGCTGACAGCTTGTTCACCATTCTTTTTATAAATATTTACATTATTTTCACAACTCTTTTTTTATATGTATTTATTTTTACCTTTTAGCGCGGTGATCATCATCGTAGCGTTATATATGATGTGATAAGGTGTCGCTATATAATTAATTTGTTTATTGTGGTAACTAGGTAATAGTTTAGTTTTTTAGATTTTAAATGAAACCAGAATCAGTGTCTATTGTTTAGTTTAGTATGAACAGTAAAATCTCTGATTAGTGAGGAAAGAAGAAGATTGTTAGTCATGGAGTCTAGACACCATTCTTGTCAATGTAACATCTCAGGTCCAAAATCTCCATATAGTCTTCCAGAACATCGTAGTTAATTCATACAATAAAATCATTTACGATAATAAATGGATAATATAGGTGGACCGACGATCTGTCAAGATCGCTGGAAGGCATTGGATGCGAGCAGCGCAGGACCGATCGACGTGGAGATCTTTGGGGGAGGCCTTTGTTCAGTAGTGGACGTCTTCCGGGCTGCGATGATGATGATGATGATAAATTTTTAATAAATGACAAATAGTCTCTGTTTTGTTTGTTCACCATCTTTTTTATAAATATTTGCATTATTTTTACAACTCTTTTTTTTATATGATATTTTTACCTTTTAGCGCGGTGATCATCATCGTAGCGTTATATATGATGTGATAAGGTGTCGCTATATAATTAATTTGTTTATTGTGGTAACTAGGTAATGAGTTGAAATAACTGTACTATTTATTGTATGTTAGTAAATTTATTGCATAGTGTGCTACATGGCATATTAGTAACGTGTATATACAACAACATGGGCTGACTTTATACTGAACTTAAATCTATGTTATCTGGGAGCTATTAATGGAAGGGTTTCAAGTGTTGATAGAAATATTACAAATGTAGGCACAATTTGCTTGTGAGTCTCCTTGGGGAAATATACATATGCAATTATTGCTATTTCTGGTGTTTATTGAAAAAAATGTAGAAAGATCGCGATCCATTTACAATAACTAAAACATAGAAGTACTATTTATTATGTATTTCTTTATAGGTAAATACTAAAATACTCGCTTGCGCTGATGGTAACCGCTGGCGGAGTAATAGTGGAGGATGATAGGATGAGCATGAAGTCAGATCAATCAGGCTATCGTGGTTAATTCCCCAGGCACTAATTATGATGATTTCCAGGGTGGAACACCAGATGTAGACTAAAAAGTCGCCTGCGTTAGTACCTCTGTTTTAATTATATCAACCTATAAGCATTTTGCTTTGTAATGTTTGTTTCAGTTGTAGAGTGCAGATTAGGCAGTGAAATTACAGAATCAGAGGCATGACATCTTAGTCCTCTGGAATATCATCGAAGAAGCAAAAATAAATACATGGTATTCTATCTACATTATAGGGTTACGAATCTATCACTGACAATCCAGTCCTTCGTAATTTTTTCAGATTACGTCCAAACAAACCAACTCTAAATCAGTATCTACATGTTAGTATTTATTTACATATTAGTATAGATATGAGTTTTTTTTAAATTTTTGGTTCGAAATACGAAAACTGATAATACTAATCACTAAATAAAGCACTTGAAACGATAAACATTCCACGTTAATTAGTTTTTAATGTTCCAAAAAAAATTACTTTAAAACCAATTTTCTGAGACCACATTTTATCACTGGCTACGTACCAGTACAAACATTTGTTGACAAAAAGAATACAACAAACTTAACGACGCTAAACAAGACAGCTTAATTAAAATGTGGAACTGCTTTGGTATTCTATAAACGTTTCATCAACTCATTTCACACATCACTCAAGGCACTTGTATCCATTTGCAAATATAAAGTTCCCACTGAACTATCCAATATTTATATTTCTAAATATTTCTAAAAAAATCACAGAGGCACAGAGCGCTTACTTACTTATAATATAATAAGGTTTTTTTTTAAGTTCAGTGCAATGTATTTCTATTTACATGATGGATTACTATAACTGGCTAAGATTAGTAAATTGTAAATTAGTAATATAAGCTGGTGTTATCCCGAAATAAATAAATAAATCACTAGTACCTGTTTTACGTCCATCCCGCTCTCGAGCGTGTGGCGCTGCAGTCGCTATCGAGTATTACAGAATACTAATGTAGAATCCCACAGCGGATTCTGCTTTCGAATTCGTAAGTGATGCTTACAGAATAACTCTACTGATCGAAATGCCTGAATGTATCGTTGGCCTGAATTAATTAAATATGGCGATGTGTGCTTAAAACATGCCATTTTGTGGAAAGTTAATTTCTGATTGTATTCCGCGAAAAACAGTACCCACTCGCATTGTTGCAGTTAATTTGTAGAGAAACTCCGCTGTAAAAGCTAATTACACTTACCTACATAACGTATGCTCACATATTTTTATATTAAGGCATTTTGAAAAATCCGCGATTTATGCTTACAATTTTTATTCAGTTATTCCTTTTTAGTAGTTTAGTTTTTTAGATTTTAAATGAAACCAGAATCAGTGTCTATTGTTTAGTTTAGTATGAACAGTAAAATCTCTGATTAGTGAGGAAAGAAGAAGATGTCATGATAGTCATGGAGACTAGACACCATTCTTGTCCATGCATCTCAGGTCCAAAATCTCCATATAGTCTTCCAGAACATCGTAGTTAATTCATACAATAAAATCATTTACGATAATAAATGGATAATATAGGTGGACCGACGATCTGGTCAAGATCGCTGGAAGGCATTGGATACGAGCAGCCCAAGGACCTGTCGGTCCTGCCGATTGTCGTGGAGATCTTTGGTGGAGGCCTATGTCCAGTAGTGGCCTTCCAGGCTGCGATGATGAATGATGATGATGGTTTGTAAGTTTAGAAAAAAATGAGGATGAACAAATAATACTAACTACAGCATAATCACATACTGCTTCAATTAATTTCCGTTGTTAATATATGTATATATATATATTTTTTCTCTTCCACATAATGACATTCGAATATTTTTCACACAGACATCTCTTTTTCGGTTCCTTTACCTTTATAACCATCCACATTCATATGTAACATATATTTTTAATATATCGTATATATATATTGACATTGAAAATCAAAAAATATCTTTACTCATAGATATTTTTTGGTTTTCGTACAGACATATCTTTTAATATATTGTGTTCGCACAAGCTGACAGTTCGTGACTACGGTTAGTGCAAACTAGTTATTATGTCGAGGGAGGTAATACCTTTATTTATAGAACTATTCGTGTCAAGTCCCGATTAAGTACTAATAGCAATTCTTATTCTGTAATATAACAGAAAAATACTGAGTACTTAGTGACAAACTGGCCTCGCAGATTATCAGCACTGTTTAAATTTTTAATGTGCTTTAATTTACCTCCCACGCGAGTAACGAGGGCTCTTATGCAAAAATTAAGACCGCAGAATTTCATTATCAACGGTCGTGGTCCATTTTAATGTCTTAATTTGAATTGAGTACCGGTTTTACATATCGCTTCATTGAAAGTCACTCTGTGTGTTTTGTTAATGTTACGAGTTAAAAATAAAATGTAAATATTTTGTTTTTATTTCGTTTTGTGCGAATACTTGTGTATGCGTAATCCTTTGTATGTTTGCGTAGCTAGAATTTCATGTTGACAATGTTTTAAAATACGTACTTTTATATTTTTTAGGTTTTCGAATATAGTCCAAAGTTAATAATTAGTAACAGAATCTTTTGTGAAATTTGTGATGATTTCCACTTGTACATACCTAAACATAAGCGATAATTAACTAAAATGACAACAAATTATAATTCAAATTAAAATTGTCTAGCTGTAGAGGAAAAAACAGAAGAATACAAAATCACTATTTCCGCTGTTTTCACTGGTAAAATTAACTCCTTATAATTTAAGTTGTGCTCCTTTTTCCATTCTTCTTCGGGGATATGTGAAATAGGATTAATATGGATATAGCATCAAAAAGTACGTCAAGTTACGACGGCTGGAGCCTTCGAGGCACTGTGTGATTATACGGTTAACTAATAAATTAATTAATTCATATATTTTATTTTTCTATCTTTCTTTATTTCTTCCATTCCTACTTAGTTACTTCATTTATTTATTCTTTATTGCACTCATAAAGCAGTACAATTGGCGAGCTTAATAATAAAAACAGAAAGCGGTTGATGGGCTGTGGACTTGGTATAAATATACTAACTGTAAAATACCTTTTCTTCAAATGTTTCGGCGCCCACGTTTCCTAAGGATCAAAATGACAATCGAGTATTCTCCAGCAAGCTGTCATTGTTAATAAAGTTATAATATTCCACTATACCTCAGGGTAGCTAAGCATCGTCCAATTAATTAGTGAATCTCCATCCAGATTGCATCAGAAGCTATTAATCAGTAGTAGATCGATCCGATAAGACAGTGTACGGGTATATTAGTTGTTGAACCGGTATTATCCGGTTCGATAGTAAATATCAAGCCTTCATTGTGGACCTCGTCCGATAAATAAGCTACCTATTTAACGTCAACCCCCTTTAGATTGCCTAAAGAAGTAATTTCGGTACGATTACAATCACTTGTAAGCGACTTTAAAAGTAGTAGGAGATTCTCAATTCAGTTTTATTATTATACAAGTGGTCTAGTGGTTAGCATACCATTTTACTCCTGAACCGATCGCGAATTCGATTCCTTGAACGGTACAAAAATTTGCTTTCATGAGTGTGATTGTTTGTATCGTCTTGTGTGTTTTCTATGTACTTTATGCAGGTATTTACAAAAATATTTATTTATATTATTTGGCAAGTACCCATACAAAAAATTCCGTTTAGATTGGGACTAGATGGCGCTGTGTTCACTGTCCAGAGTTATTTATTTTTAAATAACCTTATTATTAAATAAAATACAAACATTATATAAACATCGGAAATACAAATGTGTGTATTGAGCGTGAATCGAACCCTCAACCGTTGAATTTTTACAATATGTCTGTGACTGAACATACTTTAATAAAATTTTAAGCGAAAACTTTTTTACGAAGAATGACCTAAGCCTTTCTATAATTATAAAATGCATATGAAGCCGCGTGTGAAAACTAGTCTTACTAATCGGCCTCATTTATTCCATATAAATGAGGCTGATTCCTTAGAGTTAAAATCATTATTAATTTCACTAATTGGTAATATAATCACTTTACTGATACCCCCGCTAATTATAAAGCCATTAATTAAAATACATATTTCATGTAATCTCATTATGTATAGGAAGTAAGCAGATTTTATGGCAAAATTAATGGATCAATATGTGTATATAGTATTATGTTAGAATATAATAATTTACACACAGAAATAATAATAATAATAATAATCTCAGGACAATTCACACAGCGCCATCCAGACCCAAGTTAAGCTAGCTAAAGCTTATGTTATGGGTACTAGATAACTGATACATATACATAGATTTTTTTTTTGTAAATAACTACATATTGTACATAGAAATATAAGGCGTCGTAAAACGTTGTGCTAGACCCCTAGACCACCGAGGTCGTCTCAGGACTAATCTCAGGACAGGAATAATCTCAGGACCATTCACACAGCGCCATCCAGACCCAAGTTAAGCTAGCTAAAGCTTGTGTGTGGGTACTAGATAACTGATACAAATACATAGATTTTTTTTTTGTAAATAACTACATATTGTACATAGAAATATAAGGCGTCGTCAGAAATACATTTATATATGTATATGGATATACCGGATATATGGATTACTGTTATGTATTACATCTGACGACCTCGATCTAGCTTTACGTTCGATGGTCGCGGGTTCGATTCCTCGCACGGCACAAACATTATTCATGAGTATGATTGTTTGTATCGGTTTGGGTGTTTTCTATGTATAATATGTATATATTTGCGAAAAAATGTATTGTATTGTATCAGTTGTCTAACACCCATAGCACAAGTTTCCTTTTACTTGAGGCTAGATGGCGCCATGTGAATTGTCCACAGTTATTACTTTATTATAGATAAACTAACGGTGTAATTGTACACATACTGATCCTATTCAATTGTTATATGCCAATGAATAATCTTCTCATTATTCTTATTAACATTATTTTATATCTTATATTAGTATATTTTATATCTTCTATAGATATTTTTAGAGATTTTTCTGGTTCTTTTCATGTAGGCAGTAAGATATAATATTATTACAGTTGCATAAAAAATACTTCCCAGTTTAATCATTTGCTTCTTCCTTATTCCACTTATTTGGAGTCGACATAATATGTTTTTCTCATATTCATCTCTGTTCGCATTCATCCCGTTATTTACTCCCTTCCTTGGATGGACTGTGTGTACCATATCCTCTATCACACAGTCCATCCATCTCTTTTCGACCTTCCTCTGTCCTTATCACCATCCACAGTCATATAGACGACCTCGGTGGTCTAGCTGTCAAGCACACCGCTTTACGACCGATGGTCGCGGGTTCGATTCCTCGCACGGCACAAACATTTGTATTCATGAGTATGATTGTTTGTATCGGTCTGGGTGTTTTCTATGTATAATATGTATGTACAAAAAAAAAAAAATATCTATGTATATGTATCAGTTATCTAGTACCCATAACACAAGCTCTAGCTAGCTTAACTTGGGTCTAGATGGCTCTGTGTGAATTGTCCTGAGATTATTATTATTATTATTATATGTAACAGCTTCCTTTAATATTTTGTATTTTCCATTCCCAGTTTACACCATAATATAAAAAACCATCAACACATATAATTCATACCCCTTTGTTTGTGACGTGCGATACATTTAACACACATAAATACTTTGTACGAGTTTATTTACTCTGCGAAGTGAAAATAAACAACAAGAACAACTTAAATTGATACCGGATGAAAGGAACCAAAATTAAAAGTTTCATACGAAGACGGATTTGTCAATGTTTGTGTTGGGCGAACTCGCACTCAACAATTTGTACAACAATTTTCAATCAAACTCCGATACAAAGTTTATCGAAAAATAAAACCGATCAAGGCCAAGTTTGATTGGTATACAAGGTTCCTGATCAATTTTAGCTGACAGATAGATAGATTTAATTTATTTACATCAAATCAAATCAAATCAAAATATCTTTATTCATTTAAATCTTATGATATGTCAAATCTACCGTCAGTTCGGAATGATTTCGAGATGAGAAGAACTAACAAGAAACTCAGCTCGTATTCTTTTCAAATATAGTACATGTTTACAAAAAGATATGCTTGTTTAAATTCAAATTCAGGAGAATAGAGTGACAACTGATATAAATACTTAGATAACATATTTGTCCTTCCACTTAAGTAAACAAATATTGAACCCTAAAAGCGGATCTATAATAGCTACATAACAGGAGTGAATATAGTATTCTTATAAATGTTTCGTATTATTTACGAGTTTACATCAAACATTACAAACATACCCTTACGACTGATATCCTAGATGATGTAGTTAGAGAGTTATAGATACTACCAATTGGCGATGTGGTGAACGCAACACTTGACATTTCGTAAGGTATAGGGATACAACGTGGGAAGTAGCGAATTTACGTCAGCTGATAGAATATTTAATATTTAATATCTGTGTTTCCTTTACCGGAGTATCGCTGTTCGATCCCCATTCAATTGAAATGGGGATCGAAATTACAACAGCCTGAGCCGAGGTTCGAATCCATAGCGATGCCCTCAGACTAAAGTCGTATCCGTTATGCAGGAGTTGACCTTTAGCTGCTTCATAATACCTTCCGAGGGTTTGAAGTGCCATCTGCATTCGCCCCCTATCGTTCGGTGAAGCTGTAAAGGCCAGCTGCGGCCAACAGTTTTTGACGCACAAAACTTTTTTTGGTAATAACTTGTGTAATAAAAACTATATATATTTATAATTACATATACCTTCATATCTGTTATCTATGATGGGGTAGTTAGAGGCATTGCCAACTGTCGATGTCGAATTGAACCTGACACTTATCATGCGCAAATTTTAGTTAAGTATATTTGAATATAATATGGAAGATCGCCCACTGATGTCCCTGGTCAATTTTTGTTATTTTTATCACTATTTCCAACAGCAACCAGGAAGTTCAACAAAATATAAATGAATACACAATTTTTTTATTGTCAACCAAATTCTATCTCAAGACGTTGGTATCTTGGTTCGCACTTATTCATTTTTCCTAAGTGATATTGTCTAAAACACTATAACAGGTTTAGGGAAGTTATCTTGAGGCATTTTATTTTATATCCAATGACTTATACCGAGCTCCTACAATAAAGATATAAATCAAGTGGCCAGTACTGAATAAGATCGGCTATATCTCGCTTTATCGGTCGATCGCCCGCTCCCTCATATTATACAATATACACTTTATACGCATGTACAGGATGTTTCGATTTCACTTTATTGCTAAAAAATAAATTTGCAAAATAAAAGTAAATTCTGTAAAATAAAATATGACTGCAGAATGGCTGCACCGATTTAACCGAAATTAATAACATAATCAGTATTCTCTACGATTTCTTTTTTTATTATCTATTGTGTTCTTTCCATATATCTTTATTTTAACAGTTATTTTTAGAAACCGAGAAATGAAAAAAATCAATTATAAAACTTAAAATTATTCACATAGAATTTTCATCCTCATATGCACGTTACATTTTTTGTGTAAAAGTAATCAACTGAAGTATCTACTTCTACTGGCAACAAGCTCAGGATACCTACTTAAAATAAAAAAAACACGTCTATATAATTAATATCATACAAGGTCGTTTCTCAAATAATTATTTACAGAATAATAGCTTTAATTCAATAAGCATTTCTTAATATAACAAATTAATAGTTAAATACAATTGTTTTCTTAAAAAGTCAATAATAGTGAAAAGAGAATGTAGGATAAAATATGAAACGCCATTTTCCCGCTAATTTAATTCTTTTGATCAACACATTCAATTGAAACTCTAGAATATTCTAGAAATCCTACCAATTTTTAACACCCTGTGAGGCAACTGCCTGCAGCGCTGTTCAACGATGTCGGACGTTGTTGTTAGGTGTTATTCTGACGTTGCATCGTACAGCGTTATGTAACGGGCTACACCGAAATAATGTTATTATAAATATTAGGGTAATAACATAAGTTGAAGGGACGTGTGATAGACTTTAATGATGCCAATACATGCTGATGCTGGAAATTGTTACAATGACGCTAAATCCCTATACCAAGCCATTTGAACATTATCTTATAACGTTAGTATAAATATTAGAGTATTTTTGTACAATAATAATATCCTTGGACAATACACACAATTCAAATTCAAATTCAAATTCAAAATATCTTTATTCATGTAGGTCTATTACAGACTCTTATGATATGTCAAATCTACCTTCAGTTCGGAATGATTTCGAGATGAGAAGAACTGACAAGAAACTCAGCTCGTATTTTTTTTTTACTGTTGTACACATTTACAATAATACTATTTCATTTAAATTCAAATTTGGGAGAATAGAGTGACCACCATCATATGTTATATAAAAAAACAAAAAATGTAATCAGTGTTCGCAACCTGAACAGACCAGTCCCCACAAGCAGCACCCGTACACGAGTATGACGGATGAGCCAGCCATCATTGCACTCAACCATATTAGAGGAAGCACATCGACCCGGCCCACCACGCCGCCACAATTTGATCTAGTACCAAACTAAGTAGAGCTTCTATTATGGGTCAGTACCCAAAAAATGTATATAGGTTTTCTATCACATGTGCAAGGACTACTGATAGAAGACCTAACACATTTTTTTTGTAATACATACATAATGTAAATAAATATTATCTAGATCCATATAAATAATTGTACTTATTATAAATACTTGACCTTTGAAGTAAAGGTGCGCTGAACCACTAGACCAACGAGATGGCTTTATGTAACTTATTAAAATTGGAATTGCAATCCAGTTGATTCTGAATAACTGAAGAACTGCAGAAAGAAAAATACTTTATATTAGTTAAATTGTTTATCGCGTCTTTATACAAATATTGTAGAAATAGTAGAAACTAAAGATGTATAAATGCAAAATTTATACATTTATTACTAATTTTATGTCTAATTAAATATATATGTTTAATTATTTATAATTTTCTATGCTTTTCATACACCACCTACCACTTTTGTTGCTTTTTCTGTACCTAAAGGTTGCCTGGAAGAGATTGCTGCTTGCGATAATACCACTCTTTCTACATCTATATATATTTTTTTTATAATTTTTGCTTGGTGCAATAAAGAGTTTATAAATACACTGGTAGTCACTCTATTCTCCAAAGTTTGAATTTAAAAATTAATAATTATTATTAGTATTGTAAACATGTATAATATTAATTTGAAAAGAATACGAGCTGAGTTTCGTGTCAGTTCTTCTCATCTCGAAATCATTTCGAACTGATGGTAGATTTGACATATCATAAGAGTCTGTAATGGACCTACATAAGATATTTTGAATTTTGAATAAAATAAATATTTTATATTTAGTGAAACGAAAATAAGTTTTTTTTTATTTAATGCTCATGTAAATAGTATAATATTTTGTCTTCTCATTATATGTATTCTATGCTATTTATACTGCAGTGTATCTACAACTTTATTTGACTTATTTAACCCATTTGGCCGCTTTAGGCGCTATTTTGTTGTTATAAGGTAAAGGTCTGTACATAATACAATTTATATATTTATATCTTCACATCACAAAAATAAAGAATGTTTGTGTTAATTTATTGTTCTGATTGACTCTCCGGTGCTGGAAACATCGATATCAAAATAAATAAGAGAGGGAGATTGCCTCGTCGGATTCAAATTTAGTCCAGCGAAATGTGGATATGCTATGTGGCATTCCTAATAATTCCATTTATTGATAATAACTCTGACTAACCTATCCGGGTATATATTTTTTTTACCTTTTTTATTCTCAATTCCCAAAAATGACAAATATTTCCGGATATTAAGAATAAAAAAAACTGATATAACTACATTGATACGTGTTTTTTGTAAATACACACATAATGTACATAAAAAAGTATCGAAACCGATACAAACAGTCCTACTATGAATGTTTGTATCTTGCGAGGAATCGAACCCACGACGTTTTTTAAAAAAAGAAATAGTAGAATTTCCGAAAAATTAACAATGAATATATTATTACGAGCAGTATATAAAATATATGGAAAACAATATCGTATGACCCAAAATTACAGTGTGTACAAAGCCTTACGGCTGACTGAAACTACGGCCGAAGCCTATTTAAATAGATCTTTTGTCCTTTGTAAGTAACTTTATTCAGTCGATATATGAACAATTTTATTAATAATACTCTGACTAGCTGTTCCCGCGACTTCGACGAAGTGGTGGTGGTGGACGCGTGGAATTTAACTTTATTTTTCTAAAATAAAAGTATCCTAAGTTACGCCTTATTAAATCAGCTACCTAAAAAAGTCCCGACAAAGTCGGTTCAGCCATTTCAGAGATTGGCCGGAACAAACAGACAGAGACAGGCAAAAATTGTAAAAAATGTTAATTTACTGTATGTATGTTATTTACCGTATTTATGCATATGCATGTAGTAAAAAATGGTTATTTAAATATTACAAGCAGACACTCCAATTTTATTTATATGTACAGATTGCTCTGATTATATTTTATACCAGTTAAACCAGTAGCTTTGTTAAAAGTCAATACCATTTATTCATATAGGATATCCTCCATATATTTAATGTTAGTTAAAAATTGTTTAAATAAATATAATAACATGATACAATGGAAATGGAAGGTCTCGGTGATCTGGCGGTTTAGCCCTCCGCTTTACTTCCGACGGACGCTGGTTCGATTCCTTTCATCGTGAAAGGAATCGAACCGGCGACCGTTTGAATTTATGAATATGATTGTTTTCTGTTCCCTCGACTTCGTCCTCGTGGAATTTAACTTTATTTTTCTGAAATCAAAGTAGCCTATGTTACTCCTTATTACATCAGCTACTTGCCAATAAAAGTCCCGTCAAGGTCGGTCCAGCCATTTCAGAGATTAGCCGGAAGAAACAGACCGACAGACAGACTGACAAAAATTGTAAAAAGTGGTTTTTTGATGTATGTGTCGTATTTATATTCATATGCATATAGGAAAAAACGGTTATTTCAATGTTACAAACAGACACTCCAATTTTATTTATATGTATAGATTATGTACTTATGTTCTTTGTAATATACTTCTGGTGCAATAAAGAGTAAAGAAATAAATAAATAACTTTTTTTTAATATACATGCTGTAATTCAAAAAAATATCTAAGTATTTATGTCAGTTGTCTATTACCCATAGAATATATAGTGCTATATATACCCATAGCCTTTGGGTATACATGCACACTATGTGCATTGTCCTGGGTTATTATTATTATTAATAATAAATGGGCATCTAAGTCACATAGCACTATATAGTTGCAATTAGCTTATAAATATTTTGTATTGCAAGAATCGAACCTGCGACCACAGAAAACTAAGGCTAACTAAGTATATTAAACCGCTGAACCAAAGATGCATGAAATAATAGTGTAAATAGTTAATATTGTAAATTGTAAATAACAGTATAGTGCTATTTAATTGTTGCCCTATAAAGAAAGATTCTTTTTGAAGTTAAGTAAGAAAATTATCTCAAAAACTGTTTAAACAATCTACAATGCGAATATCTCAGCTATTTTCAACTCGCTGAGGTTCAGTTGCATTAAATATTCAACATTTCTTAGCGTAAATATTCATAAAGTTTTTTCACTTAAGCATGTATTAAAACAAGGTTTCTTTTTAAGGCTTTTTAAGGAAATAGCAAAAAGGTTAGTCGACATCACAGGAGACTGAAGAGCTGGCAGCTACCTCGGACAAAGAATTAGTATAGCTATTCAAAGGGGGAACGCTGCTAGTGTAACCGACCCTTAAGAAACTTTAATATACCCTTTATTAAGTTTGCAGCAACGCGCCCGTGACATGCCTTGTTTTGAAAAACCCCATGCTGTAGTCTCTCGAGAAAACCTCGGTAAGTAGCTTATACCACAATCTAAGTGTACGCGCGAGAAGCTCCTCTGAAACCGCACTGTTCGAGAGCCCTTAGGTTCCAGCATATGGGGATGAATTCCCTGACGATGCTGAGCGGTGCGACGGTTAAAGGTAGCCGTGGGCATCATGTCAAATAATGTTTGCCCTACAAGTTTACTGACATATCTCAGATTCTAAATCTTATCACCAGGAACAGCTGAGGATTTCTGTACCTACCACCTACTGAAAACAGTACTCCATAATTTTTTATTGTACCAATAAAGAGTCGACAAAAGGCGACCCTAATGCTACATGGCATTATCTATCAGCTAACCTTTAGGTAGATTTAGAAAGTGCTTTAGGGCAGTCATAACGAAAACCTAAAATACTTCACCCCTAATATCATTTCAATCACATCTACACACCCCAAAACATCGCGTTCTGGAATCATTTTAAAATCATTCATCATCTCTTACAGGATGATCTTCCTGTTTCCAGATTTATTTGTGTTTCGCGTCGGCGGGGCTCTTTGTGATGCCCTTAATGGCGTATAAACTGCTGACTCAGCATGACACATATTCTATACTATATAGGGATGCCATCTGAACGAGGAACCTTATACAAATACGTTTAGCCTTCGCTAGGTGGATTTGTACGTGAAGTTTTCATACAAGTTTGTACGAAATCTTGAACTACGAAAATCAGTCAAAATACTTAGGAGGTTACACGGCAAAGTTGAACGAGTATATGAGATAATAAAATAATAATCTCAGGACAATTCACACAGCGCCATCTAGACACAAGTTAAGCTAGCTAAAGCTTGTATTATGGGTACTAGAGAACTGATACAAGTACATAGATTTTGTTTTCGTAAATACATATATATTATTCATAGAAAACACCCAGACTGATACAAATAATTATACTCATGAATACAAAATTTGTACCGTGTGAGAAATCGAACCCGCGACCACGGCGGTATGCTAACCGCTAGACCACCGAGGCTGTCAATGTATATGAGATTTAATCAGATTTTTCATTTTTTCATACAAGGCTAAGTGTTGTATGGTTGGCAACCCTGATACTACATTTGTTAAAGAAGTCTTTTATGGTACACTGGATTCTCTAGAGCTTCCTCTTATAATGTCCTGAAACGAATGCAAGCATAAATATACATACAAAAATTTTACAAAATGGTCCTTCATTGTTGTGTTCTTTTAAATCCTTACTAATATCATAAATGTGAAAGTAGGGATGTTTGTTACTCTTTTACGCAAAAACTATTGAACGTATTTTGATGAAACTTATGTATCGGAATAATACATACATACATTTTATATTGAAATTTTACACGAGTGAAACCGCGGGCACCGCTAGTGTTAAATATATTTGAATAAAGATTATTTCTATTTCTATGAAACAAGTATGTTAAAGTTAATACTAAAAAAACAAAGCGTCTTCAGCTCTCATGTGTGCGGTCGGCCATAAAAGAAATAAGGGCCGTCAACTCTTCATTTTAAGTCGTGTGAAATCTCATAATTTCTCGTCGAAAGCAATTCACACCGGACGGGTCACTCTCAGAGGGCTCTCTCGCGAAATCCCCTGCATCAGGCGACGTTTAACAGTCATTGTAGTCGTGGTAACAAAGCTACCGGCGCACAAAAGGGATGCTCGGAGATAAAAATCTGGAAGGTTCTATCCAGAATGTAAATTAAAACTATAAGTTTATTGGCCATAAAATATCTAAATAATAGGGTAGACTATATAGTATACGTTATCTTTTAGGTATTTCGTAAAAGATAGGTAGATATTATGTAGATAAAACGTACGCATTTTCACCAATATATGCAGTGAAGCATTTTGCTTTGTAACCTTGTGTATGAAGAATTAGAAATGTCGGTATAATTACATGGTATGGAAGGTTACTTCCAGACCATATAATCCAGGACAAATACTATGGGCTTCTCACAACATCGTGATATTTGTGATACTGTGACAACAATAACCAATATCAAAATATTAATTTTAAAATTAAATAAAGGTTAAAATATATTTTTTATTCACATCACACAATAATACTCATATATATATCCACTATATTTTAATTGTTGCCTGATCAAAATTTCTTTCATGAATTGACTGATTACCCACGAGCTGAGTATAGGGACGGAATACTATAACACAGGTTCCGTTCCGTTCTCTTATATTATATATTTATTTATACACTTTTTTTACATCAGTTACAGAAAATTAATATAAAAATTAGATTATACAATGATGAGTACAAAAGTCGGTCTTTTCGCTAAGTAATCTCTTACAGGCAACCTTTAGGTAGACGGATTATTATATTTACTATTTAAAAAGTTCTGTAAATATTAATAGAAAGAATGAATATAAAATTACTATAAATATCTAATATATATTTTTGCATAAAAATATATTCGTAGTAGTTACAATAAACGTTGCTTGTCACATCTAGTTGTTATATACATCTTGTGATCCGTTTGATCTCAACAAAAGGTTTTTCCATTATATAGCCTTAAGAAGACCTTAAGGGGCCTTATCCGGAAGTGGCCACTTGTAATGTAAATACAGTATTGTGCTGTAAACTACATAGTGTGTTCCTTACTAGGACTCCTTACGACACTATAGGTATGTGTGAAATGTATATATCTCAAGGGTAGTTTATAAAAATAGGATTGGTGGTTGTCACATATTTTTATTTTAAAGAAGCTTGTTTTCCCCTTAGTGATTATAACCCTACTAATAACTGTTCATAATACCTCAGATATCATAGAATAGAATAGAAAGGTGTTGTTCTATCTTTAATTGTATTAAGAATAAGATTGCTGCCAATGAAATTACTAAGAAAATTTATTTAGGAATATTTAATTAGAGGGGGCAACAGGATCCGGTTCAGTGTATGCTGGAAGGATGCTCCTATGCGGCGCTGGTTGATTAACCACGGGACCATTTCTATCAAATTTGAACATAATAAAAAAAATAAAAAGTATAGCAGTACAACATAACAAGTAATAAAGCACAAATAAAATTCTCATCATTTACTAATCTCAGCCCAAACAAAATTATCCAACCTTACTGAGCAAATCGAAAAAAGCCACAGCTAAAAAATTCCAGGTTCTCAAGCCATAACGATGGCGAAATGACAGATCAAAATTGGTGGCAGCCATTTAAAATAAAGAAGAATAAAAAGCTTATTTTCTATGTTATTATATACTGGCGTTCTGGCAGGAGTTATATTTTTCTGCCAAACACTATTTTATCTAGCTGGGCCATAAAAGTTATCGTTTAAAAATAAATAAATTCATCAGCTCCAAAACTGGTGGCCCATCAGCGTAAACCCAACCCTTAGCGCAGTCAAGGACCATGATGCCGACGGCTACTTCTTACCATTGCACCGCTCGCCATCAACAGGGAATTCATCTCCACACGCTAGAATCGTGGTTTCGGACAGTGCGGTTTCAGAGGAGCTTCCTCCCACGTACACTTAGATTGTGGAATGAACTTCCGGTCGAGGTTTTCTCACGAGACTACAGTATGGATTTTTTCAAGAAGAGTACATTAAGGTTTCCTAAGGGTTGGCACGTGACACTTCTGGTGTCTCAGGCGTCCATAATCTACTGTAACCATTTACCATCAGATAAACTAAAACAGCTACAACAAAAAGAGGACGAGGCAGGCCACCAACTACCTGGTTGACAAATGTCCATAGGGATATGAAGGAGTTGGACCTGTCAAATGACGATGCTTACCAGCGAAATGTATGGCGTCCCAAGATTAGAAAAGCCGACCCCGAGTAACGGGAAGAGGCGAGGATGAAGAAGAAGATTTACCATCAGATGGGCTGTATGCTTGTTTGCTACCAGTATAAAAAAATTAACATCCATAAAAAAATATTACCTTTATCTCACTCTGTCCATGCAATAAACAAATAAACATTTTCCTTAGCAATCGATTATTAAATATCCAACTAAACACGTCCACTGTCCGCAAAATTAAGCAGACAAAATTAGTTTATGTTACGATCTACTACTGCATAACAAATCATTTGAGCCAAACCCATTTCCAGTGTTGATCCGTGTTGCTCGTGACATTTATTGGACTATCAACGGTACTGAAATAGCCAGTTAGTGGATGAAGATCGCGTGGGACGTATTCAGTCCCGGTCGGGACAAACGGGATATGATTAAAAGTGGTCGATCCGTTATTTATATAGAAATTATATTATAGTTTTGTGACTCATAATATTATTATTGCATGTATGTTGGTATTTTTCTATGGCTTCGTTTTGATGATACGGATAAATTAATTCTGATAAAAAAACTAATAAAATTTAGTATATATATATCTGGTATTATGAACAATATATAGTATGTTATTTTTTATTTCTATATTTAATTATAATAGACAAGCTGTTAAGGCATGAAAAGTTAACAAATAAAAAAACATTCATAACTATAATATGTATTGCAAAGTTATAGTATTTGAAATCAAAGTCATAAGCATTTATTGCTACACTTGAAGTTATAGGGGTTTTATTGGGAACATACAATAATTACTTATGTTTGAAATTTTCCATTTAAGTATCGTCTCTATTTAATTGTTTTAAATTTGTCTTGCTTCTTTTGTTTTTACCGTCTGCTTTCTTGCTCTCGTACATGTCTGTTTCTCTTCCATGAAGCGTTTTATAATCCTATCTACTAATACCTATCCCACGATTATAATTGCGTATTTTTATGTAAACGTAAAAAAGGTTACCGTAGCCTTATGGATGCCTGAGACACTAGGGGTTTCACATGCGCGTTACGACTCTCAAGAAACCATAATATACCCTTGTTCCCATGCTGTAGTCTCGAGTAACCCACGGCAGGTAGTTCATTCCACCATCTAAGTGTACGCAGGAGGAACCTCTGTTGAAAATGCTAGCTGCGTCAATAAAAACAGCAAACTTTAACAAGTTGAAAATGCTAAAAAAGATAAATGTAGTAAATAAAGAAATAACCCTGGATAATTAACACAGTGCCATCTAGTCCCACTGTAAACAGGTACTAGACAAATGATATAAATACTTAGATTTTTATTGGAAATACATACATAATATACATAGAAAACAGACCGATACAAACAATCATACTCATGAATACAAATGTTTGCACCGTACAAGAACCCGTGACTTTTGGAAGTAAAGCAGTGTGCTAAACCCTAGACCACTGAGACCGTCAATCTATCTAAATATATATAACTCAAAGGTAACTGACGTAGTGATCTATCAACGCACAGCCCAAACTACTGGACGGATCGGGCTGAAATTTGACACGTAGATAGATGTTATGACGTAAGCATCCGCTAAGAAAGATTTTTGATTAATTCTACCCCCAAAGGGATAAAATTTGAAACTTTGTCAATTTTTAACCGATCGGGCTGAAACTTGGCATACATAAAGGTACTATGACGTAGACATTCCCTAATACAGGATTTTAATAAATTCCACCCCTAAGGGCATAAATTAACGTGAGCAAAAGTTAGTATACTATATAATAATAAGAATATATAATTTGTTCACGTGTTATATGATACCACACGAGTAGTGTGTAGTAAATTTAATCGTTAGTCATCTGAACATGCCCTTATTCACATTTTAACACTGTACACAAACATTTACGTACATAAAGGTACTACTTCAAAAATAAACGACCATAACCATTGTTTCTCGGGCGTGCAGAATCGAGTAAACGCAATTAGAATACGTTGTTGTGAGTTATCGTGCTATAAATCTTTACTGTACACTTTATTTTTCCGCTACCCGCCTCTGTTTATGACATATATTCGAGTATTAACGTTGTATTGATAGATTGAAACGTATATCATCGATTGAATTTGTCCCATCTATAGCAATATTTTGGGACACTGAATTTATAATCTGTCTTTCTTTTAAATCAACTTCCAATGCCTTGATAGATTCTTTCTATAAAATGCATTGATGGATTGAATGGTATATCATCGATTGAGTTTGTCCCATCTATAGCAATATTTTGGGACACTGAATTTATAATCTGTTTTTCTTTTAAAATAATTTCAAATATCTTAAGTGATTCCTTCTGTAAATGTTTCTCTATAAATTAAATTCATGCTTTAACATGATTCCGTTGTCTGTTCGCTTGGGATCTTCTAAACTACGCAACGGATTTTTAAACAGTTTTTAGCAATAGATGGAGTGAGAAACCCGTGGAAAGCCAGGGGGAACAGCTAGTAAATAATACAAAAAACCAGCGACTCTGTCCGGATTTGTATAGATGCATAGTATGATTTCATTTCATGATGGTCTCGGTGGTCTAGCTGTTTAAGATACGGCTTTACTTTCGATGGTCGCGGGTTCGATTCCTCGTACGGTACGGTACATGAATATGCTTGTTTGTATTGGTTTGGGTGTTTTCTATGTATTTAAGAAATAGTGTAATATGTGTATGTATTTACAAATACTATATACAATATTTGTATCAGTCCAGTACCCAAAACACGAAGTTAGTTTAGCGTAAGTCTAGAAGGCCCTGCGTTGATTTTCCGGGACTATTATATTAAACTTTATATGCGTAATATTTTTTTTACATTCGCATAAAAATATGCACATGTATATAAAAGGAATCAAAAAGAATATTATATTTTTTTACATAAAATCAATGCATATCTAAACCAATTTATTTACTCTTATTATAAAATTTTATGTTATACAATTTGGAACTTTACATTACTCTATTTAGAGTGCAATGTATTATTATTTGTGTTGCAATATGATTTTGCGAGAGTATTATAGCCGCTCATTGTCTTCAAACATAAAGACGTCAGTGTAAAATATTTATAAGCCATTATGAAGGGTTCTCAATAACTTGAATTTCTTCAGACATAATAAAAATATTTTTGAGAATTGCGCTTGTATTTTTTATTTTATTCGAGCGTTAAATTAAACGTTATATGGTACATTTATTATACATGACTCAATAGGGCAAAAGTATCGTTAGAGATTCAACAAACACTTGGGTGAAATAATTATATATTTAGTATATAGGTAATAAATTATATTAATTTAATTAGAATAATTAAATTTATTAAATAAAAAAATATTCAATAAATAAATGAATAAATTAATTAATTTGAACAATTAAATCTAAATATTGTCAATCTTAACACACGATCAAATAATCATACAATTTTGAATTTCACAATTTTAAGTTTTTTTTTATTATAATAGTACGAGTACCAGCACATTTTTTATTTAAAATAATTTAAAATTTCTATAATAGAAGTAGTCTTTCTTTCTTTCTTTCTTTCTAAGTTACTCATTATAACATTAGTTATCTGCGTCTGAAAGTCCAGTGAAATCGACCCAGCCGTTTCAGAGATTAGCAAGAACACACAAGCAGACAGACTTTACTTATTTGATGTACGTACTTTCATATGCATTTAGTAAAAAGCTTTCAATTAGAAAATTACAAACAGACACTTCTGTTGTATTTATTTGTATAGATATAAAAATGACAAAATGAGTCTACAAAATGATAAAGTAGTAAGTACACACAAAATCAAAATATTCTATATTTATAATTTATTACTATGCAACACATTACATCGCATGCAGGCTAACAAATTGCAGAGCTGAGTTGGTAGCGGTATAAGCAAAGTAAACAATAGTTATGGAGGCAGAGTGTGTTAAGCGAGACCGGCCAGGTGTGCGGGACAGTCCAGTGAAGTTGTTATTTAAAAATAATAATATTTGAGGACAACACATAGCGCCATCTAGTCCAAAGCTTGTGTTATGGATACTAGATATAAATAATAATTACATACATACATATTTCTAAAATAAGTATTTATATATACACAGAAAACATCCAGACCGATACAAACAATCGTAATCGAACCTGCGACCATCAAAAATAAGGCAGTAAACACATTATATCGCATGCGGGCTAACAAATTGCAGAGCAGAATTTGTCGCAGTGTAGGCAAAGTAAACAATAGTTATTGAGGTAGAGTGTGTTAAGCGAGAACGGCCAGGTGTGCAGGACAGTCCAGTGAAGTTGTTATATAAAAATAATAATATTTGAGGAGAACACATAGCGCCATCTAGTCCTAAGCTTGTACTAGATATAAATAATAAATATATAGATATTATATAGCAGAGTTTGTCGCAGAGTAGGCGAAATAAATAATAGTTATGAAGGTAGGTTGTTTTAAGTGAGAACAGGCAGATATACGGTCAAATCAAGTGGTAATTTAAAAATAATAATATCTCAGGATAACACACAGCGGCATCTAGTCCCAAGCTAAATACCACTTGTTTGGGTACTAGACTAATGAAGGTACATTTTTTTAAATACGTATACTTAATATAGACATAAAACACTCTATCTATAAACAATCATATTAAATAAATCTTACTAATATCATTAACGCAAAAGTTTGTAAATATGGATGGATGTTTGTTAATCTTTCACGTAAAAACTACACGAATTTTGATAAAACTTTACCGCATAGGCTACAATTAAGAAGATATTATATATGTAATGTATGTAAATTGGGTGAAATATAGTAATAACTGTCAAGTAAGTGTGATGTAGGCGAATATATTTTTAATTTAAAAATTGACCATCTTAATTATAAATGTGGCCATTCTGCCTTGATGTGTTTTGACAGTTGTACTAAAAGAAATAGAAATAGAAATAATCTTTATTCAAATAAACTTATTACAAGCATTTTTGAATTGTCATATTTTAATTCTACCACTCATTCGGAATGCAGATTCATCACAAGAAGAATGAGCAAGAAACTTGTGTGTTGAACTTTTTAATAGATGTTTTTTTTATATAAATAATTACAGTATAACAAGTAAGAGGCATGCGATAATCAACATAGAAGTCGCTACGCACTCATTATTAATGTAATCAGATAGCGATAAAGCGGTTATAATCTCACAGCCAAAGCGTGGACAGTGGGGCTCCTTAATCTTCGGAAAGTCCTTCTTTGATCCCTAATCTTCGGAAATGTTAACATAAATAAATTATAATAATATTTTTTTAAAATGAACGATTTCAACTATTTAATAAAAAAAATTAAAATAACCTTGGTTGCAAAACTAAGAAAACATAAAACAAAAATTAATCACCATAGTGACCATTCTGCCTTGATGTGTTGTGACAGTTGTACTAAAGTGGTTTTAGTAATCTCACAGCCTATGCGTGGACAGTGGGGCCCATAAACAACGAACTTCCGACGGTATCTGCATGCACAAGCTATGAACTACGAGCGATGCTGTTGAAAAATAGACTGTCGTGTTATGAATTTTAAACCGTTTCTGCAATGATTTATAACCTATATAAAAATATTTTGAATATTTACAATTAATGTATACAGTATAAAATATATGTTGTAATATTTTTTTTTAATTTAGTAGCTAATGTTATTCGTAACCTTTACCGTAAATTTATCTATATTTCTTTTTTATCTTTACTGATTATATGTAAAGTCACAAAATTGTAAAGGAGCAAAACTTGTTTGTTTATTTGTTTGTGTATGTGTTTTTCTTAAGCAAGGCTGGAGGAAAAATAAAAATAAAAATATATATCCGGACAATTCACATAGCGACATCTAGTCCCAAGCTTGTGATATTGAGACTAAACAACTTGTATAAATACGTAGATACATTTTTTTTAAATACATAGTTACATTATATACAGGGCGACACAAACAATAAAACTCATGAATTTAAATGTTTGTACTTTGCGAGGAATTGAACCCGCGACCATCGGAAATAAGGCGTAAGTCTAAATTGCAAGACCATATTGTGCTATGATATTGGCTATATTTTTTTAAACCCATTTCCGCCATAAACAGTAAAAAACTTTCGTAATCAGCCCAGCAGTTCCGGAGACCACTTACGTACAAACAAATAGGCATACATTTCCTTTTATATTGTGTTTTCGCTATAGCTAATCCGCACGCGAGAACTTTCATATAAAGCCGCGCGTCGACGGCAAAGTCTCATATTTACGACGCGACAGTGCCGAGTTATGACGACCGGGTCGGTAGCCATTATACTACTGGTGACCATGCATTCAAGTTTTTAGAGACTTGTCCTGATCCTTCAGAGTTTGAAGCACAATTAAGACTATACATGACTTCGATGCTTCTTAGATTTTTCGACGACAAAGTCTTATATTTACAACGCGACAGTGCCGAGTTATAGCCATTATACTACTGGTGACTATACATTCGAGTTTGTAGAGACTTGTCCTGATCCTTTATCAATTTTGTTGTACTATATATAACTTTGATGCTTTTTCTTAGATTTTTTGATAACAACGTCTCACAGGTACGATTCGACTGAGCCGAGTTATGATGACTTGATCGATAGCTATTATACTACTAGTGACCATGCTCTTCAGATTGCAGAGACTTATGATCCATCAAAAAAAATATACCGTAGTACTAATTATTTGGAGCACATATTAGAGTACAGATGACCTTGATGCTTCTTAGACTTTTAACGCAATGTCTCATATTTATAACGCTACAGTGTCGAGTTATGACGACCGGGTCGGTAACCATTATGCTACCAGAGACCATGCTTACAAATATGTAAAGACACTAGACCTTCAAAAAAAAATTGTTGTAGGTTTTTTTTTCGATCACATATTAGTTTATACACAACCTCGATGATTTTTCTTATATTTCTCGACGAAAAAGTCTTATAATTACGGCACAACAGATTAGAGTTATAGCAATCTAAACGTTATCTGGATTTTAATCCAAAACTTACATAAACAATTCGAATGCAAGTGGAAGCTAAGGTTTCTTAAGGGTTGGCAACGCGCATGTGATACTCCTGGTGTTTCAGGTGTCCATAGGCTACGGTAAACGTTTACCATCAGATGGGCTGTATGCTTGTTTGCCACCTACGTGGTATAAAAAAAAAGAACTAAACACCTAATTTTCTGTCTATCTTTTACTCTTAATCTTAATCTACCCTGGTGACCTAATTTCAACCTCATCCTTTCACTTTTACTGTACCTCTGTATCGTACCCCATGCTACGTCATAAATTAACAGATTATGCATACGTAAGACTTCGGTACAAAAGCTCTTTATATATTATATTTTACGTGAAACCATATTCAAGAATATATACGAATATTCATTAATCTAGCAAGTTCAGATTTCACGTAAAGCCCGACAACTTTCTGTTTGGTTCTTAATAACATTAGGTATAAATTTAGCTATTCATCTCAAATTTTAGAACATGTGTAATCCTTACATGTTCTTATTAAGTTTTTTAATAATTTTATTATATTTATATACCTATGTTTTAGAAATATATTACATAATATATATATGGTTCTATTGGAAGAAGGAGATTAAACAGGTTACGGAAGCATAACACTTCAGTCTTCAAGATTCGTAACGCATGATCGGTGTCAGATCTAGTTTTGTATGTCCTTTATCCATTTTTAAATATACTTTTTTTTTCTAAGACTGTTTTTCTATAAGTTTCTATCACTGCGCTCTGCTATAGTAAACTTCTAAAAGTTTATCGATTTTTAATACATACACACACATCATATACTCGTAGATACATTTTATATGGTTGAAGCCTATTCCTGCATAAACAAATTATCTCATTTGGAAAGTATATGCTCTATCCTGAGAAGATAAAAACCATCCCTCCTATCCTTCACTGTTTATCCCTGATGAGTGTAGGAAACGAAATTCGAAAAAGGGCGAGCACAATAGATCTATGCGAGTCGTAGTGTTACAGATCTTAGCACTTGACAATAACTCAAAATCCTCAATAAAAAAAATTGAAATGCCATGCTTTGTACCTAAGTTGCCACTATTCCATCAGGTGGCCGCTTATTTGTAACTCCAATTACAAAAGAGCCTCCTAAACATTATAGCAAATATTTCGGATTATCCACTCAAGAGGTATTAGACATCATTGCACTGCAGCGGACCCAGTGCTTCTGGACGTGGACATGGATTTAGATATGAATTAGAATAATAAGAATATACATGGTAATTTACTAACATAGTTTATAAGTTGCTTACTAACATAATATGGATAGATATCCGAAATAAATTAATAAATAAAAAAATATTTTTAAATTTAGAATTCACTATATAGTTAATTCTAAATTTAAAAATATTTTTTTAAATTTAGAATAAAATTTAGAATATATACTATTGACAGTAGGTTATTTGTCCCATATTTCTGCTAGGCCGTTTGGTAACCCCACAGCGCACAATGCGTCATACAAACCGTTTTGTTTTGTCAGTTAATAAAAATCCTCACAATGACGTGTAGAGAATGCACGTGATCGTTAAAGGAATACCGCATTAGGCTTCTTCTCAGCTTTTGGCTCTATTTTGATTAAAAAAATTCTTGGTAATACAATACATGAGCTATTTGGTTACACATTCGTAAAAGGTTTAATACTGATTTTTTATTATTTCGTTACATTTGTTAATCTACCTATAAATATATCAGACAGCCCCAGCTTCTGTTCTGTCATCATTTTAGTTATCCCAAACTTATTTCTTGAATTATACCAAACACTTCATGTTACGGGTGGATTCCAAAACACTTTGAACTGAAGACGTTTTAAAATCTGTTGAGTCTTGGACTTTGGATGGAATTGATTTCTGCTTGATTTTATTTTTGTACAATTTGTAGCTATTTGTTTCTGAAATTCATGTAAAGTAAATAATATAGCGTTTTATGGTATAGATAGTTCAGATGATCTTACATGATGATGTTCCTTTATATAATAACAAATACCAGCTGCAACTTCGTCTGCGTCACGCATACTTAATATATATCGGTATATTTCGCCCAATTTACACAATATCTTTTTAAATTATAGCCTATGTGTTACTCTGATGTATAAGTTATATTACTGTAAAGTTTCATCAAAATCCATTTCTTAGTTTTTGTGTGAAGAGTAACAAACATCTAATATATCCATCCACATCACAAACTTTTGCGTTTATAATATTAGTAAGATAGTAACATTTTAATCATATATTAGATTATTTATACATAAACTAGCTACCTACCCCGGCTTCGCATGGGTGTACATGTATTATACATGTAAACCTTTCTCTTGAATTCCTCTATTTAAAAAAAACCGCTTCAAAATCCTTTGCCTAGTTTTAAAGATTTAAGCATACATAGAGACGGACATACAACGACAACGACTTTGTTCTGTACTATCTCATGAAGTCATAAAGGAAATTCTTATTAACCATATGGTTTGCAGCGCTAAAAAGTTTTGCCGATACCTAGTAATTTGTCACAGAATTACAATGTTGCTCGATTCCCAGTAACTGTTTATATTTTATATATTTGCTGATAATCTGTAGTGAATTTATACAAATGAATGAATACTCTGTTATTATTGTATGGAAACTTTAATGTACATTCTTAGTAATCATACACAATCGTTTCTATGGAAAACAAGCCAGCGTTAAATATCTTTAGCGAATCTTTTCTTTAGAACATTTTTTTTATTATTATTATTACTTATTTTGAGCGCCTTTAACCGCAATCTCACCTGATATTAAGTAATGATCTGTTCTAAGCTTACATGCAAGCTCAAATAGTGCCTATTGACCGTAGACTTGAAAGACCCAATTTTTTTTTATACTACTATTGTGGCAAACAAGCATACGGCCCATCTGATGGTCAATGGTTACCGTAGCCTATGAACACCTGAAACACCATGTTGTAAGTGGCTGGAAACCCAGAAGCTGGGAGAGTTCCATTCCTTAGCTGTTCGCATAAGGAAAGGTGATGCAAATCGGTTGGTACGAGCTGCAGGGATGTAGATGTAGTAATTGAAGATACAATAATAATATTGGACAATTTACACAGCGCCATCTAGTAATAAAACTAAGCGGAGCTAGTGCTACTGATCTAAACAACTGATTTTTATATACATTATTCAATACATATACAACATAAATAGAAAACACATAGACACATATAAGCAATCCTACTTATTAATACATTAAATATTAATTTTGTGCGGAAATCGAACCCGTGAACTACTAGAGGTTATGCAGTAATTTAGACCACTGTACAACCAAGGTTAGTTATACAACTACGATATTACAGAAAACAAGAAATTGAACCCTTGAACCTATTGGAAGGTAAAGCAACCTTTTAGGCCACTATACCACGAACAATTAGTTAGTTATACACATATCTACAACATTCTAGAAAACAAGTCCAGTCTGTTACCAACTGTAAATAGCTTTTGCTAGAAATCGTTGCGTTTACAACATAGATGCAATCGTAAAAAATAAACCGCGTATGTAAGTAAAGCGAGACCCAATAAAATGAGGATTTCGCCCACGAATTATGTGTCCCGTTCGTACAATCATCACCGGAGCACGGCGTTAGTGTAGGCGTCTTGAGTTTGGTTTCCAATGTTAGCGATTATTGAAATATGTCGATATTGACGATTTATTTTTAGAAGGATACTTGTTTCGGTCTTTTTCTATACTTACTGTATACCTACTATAAAAGTCATATAGACATACAACTCCATTTTTTTATAAAACACAATGGAATGAAGCTTCCGCTTACGCTGACCGTATGAGCTGCCAGGATATTAGCTAGCTAACACATAATGTCCTAGGTTAATGAACATTGATGACTACTAACAGTCTTTATTCATTATAATATATACAATTGAACTAATGATACAAATTCACGATATCTGCATTATTTTTCTACCTATATTAGTTAGTATATTTAATGGGCAATTATTGAAAACATTATCAAGAAATTATATACTCATGCTGATATCTTTTCTAACGGTCTTCTTGCTAATTCTGGTCCAATCATTCGGGTAGCCTTTTTTTAAGATACAAGTTTAGATACAGCGCAGTAGTATAAGTATCTACCTATGAGCGATATTTTCAGTTGAAATTTCGAATTGCTGATTTATGCTATTCCAGTCAATATTTGAAAAAAGAATATCTAAATTAAAATTTTCATTCCTCGTTAAAAAAGTAAGATTCTTTGGTACAAACCAAAGAATCTTATTTTTTTAAAGATGAACCTTGAAACCTATGTTAAATATTTAAAAAAAGAACGCGTGAAATAAATGTTTTCATTTCTTTCGTTCCAAAATAAATTATTTTTTAAAGACGAGTCTACAAGCATAGATATGGAATTAATAATCCTTGTAGTGTTCCGCTCACAGTCGGACGTAATTCTTATTACACTATTGACCATGTACCCTCGTATTGTATAATGCGGTCAGGCATTTTATTGCACCACTTGGACGTTCTTAATTTTTTTTATACTTTCCCTCAGCGAAATAATATGTTTGTTAAACTTTGTTACTGGTACTAAAATAAATTACATTTAACGAAATTCAACTCAACTCTTTTTATAAAAAAATTAACTGAATTTTTTATTTTTATATTTACTAGTAGATTAATTTACTGCTCTTTTTTTTTGTCAAAAATATCGATATACTTATATGTCATTTATTATTTCATTATGAACTTAGTCATTTAACTCAGAGTTGTAAAATAAAACCATGATTTATTCATTCATAAAAGTATATTAAAAACTGTTTAAAGTTATATATTTGAATAGAGATTATTTCAATTTCTGTTAATAATTCCTTTATACAATTATCTACCATAGTTAAACTCATGCACCATGCACGGTAAGTCTACGAAATGGAGCGAATGTCTCGTTAGATATTATTTAATAACCAACACCATAATTTAGGATTCACATTATTATGTGTATAATAAATTACTTTACGCTTCAGATTTATAATGTCCTGGTACATATAAAATTCGAAATTATAAATTAAATAGTAGCAGCCATTACTGTACAGCATGACCAACAAGTTGAGTTGTTTACTGATGCCCTAATATAATTATGTACCAACAGAGTGGCGCATTGCGGGAGGTACTGTATTGTTCTCGGTGTGCGTTATAGAAATTAATGAAATAGAACGAATATCATTTCCTTATTACTGTATCGATAGAATTAATGCATTTAAAACAAATAAATGTATAGTTCTATTATTTTAAATGTCTATTTGGACATTTAAAATGATGTTCTATTTTCAAAAAAATGAATACTAGTTACTGTAAATTAAATGGAATGAATATTTGAATTTTGTTTTTTTTTTCTTATTCTTTTTCTGGCTTCGGTGATTTGTGTTGGAATTAGCCAAGAGTTTTAGTAGTTCCAGTTTGTAATAATTAAAAAATTAAAATTAGAACATAAACATATGTTCTAATTTCAAATTTTTGACACTGACAAAGATTAAATAATCTTACTTACACACAGATCGTCATAACAGTATTTATGACGATCTAATGTAGAAACTTAACCCTTTGTCTCGTTCTACAATGGTCGCGGATTTGATCCGTTATAATATACAATATATATAATATTGTATATTATATAAATACAATATACTTTTAGCAACAGACGGGCCGTATGCATGTTTGCTAACATTGTGATACATGAAAAACCAGCGACCCGTCGCGACTTCGCACGGATGTATTACAAATCTGTGAATTTCTCGGTTCATTCTATACTATTACTATTATATACACGCATGTATTATCATTACCTTCTTTGAATCACTCTATCTATTGCTGAAAACTGCATTATAATCCGTTCCGTAATTTGAAAGATATAAGCGAACAGACAGTGGCGGTTTTGTTTTACACTATGTAGAGATTTACAAATTTTAAAATACAAATATAATTACAGATACAGGTAGTCAACTATGTCAATAACAGACATATCCAATGTATAATCTGTGGAATGTACTGTCTGCCAATATCCTGTCTAGAACGGTAGACAAAAAGTACATAACTATGTCAGCAATGAAGTCCCGTGTGATTACTGTCAATCTTGATCCTGCGCCTGAGTCGACAGTGCGTGACTAACACGGCCAGCGACGGCAGTAATTGCTGTCTTTATTTTGTACAACTCTATATTGAGGACTAACTAAATTCTGCACATTAATTTTAGTTGGTAGCTTGTCTTAATTTTGTACAACTCTATATCGAGTACTAACTAAATTTTGCATATTATTTTAGTTTTTTTTAAGTAACTTTAGTAGCGAGATGTAGCTAAAAAATAAAATTACAGTCGTAACTAATCAGTAATTCGCGTAGTCCCGTGTGATTACTGTCAATCTTGATCCTGCGCCGGAGTCGATATTGCGTGAGTAACAGGACCAGCGACGGCAGTAATAGCTGTCTTTATTTTGTACAACTCTATATCGAGGACTAACTAAATTTTGCACATTCATTTAGTAGCGTATTTTAGTATCTTCTTGTTTAGTAACTCTACTAGCTGAATATACCTAAAAACAAAACAGTCGTAACTGTGTGAACAGTAATTTAGTTTCGTACTAACAAATTATTGGTGACTGAAACTTTTTTTAATATATATTTTTTTTCATTTTAAATACTGCGTAATTGGCAATCTGCTTTCATATACAATAGTCGAATCTGTTGTCTCTTTTTTCTTGAAATGTATTTTCTTTTTAAATTAATGATGCTGCTCCAATGAGTCAGTCTTCAGGCGTTGGCTGTGAATCTTTCCGCTAGTCCCTGGATGTCATGTCTTTTAAGTCGAGAGAATCTTAAACTCCCCGATCCCTACTGCCAGTTCATTTCTGTGTTTATTTTTTAATAAATAAAAAAAAATATTATTGTATCTATGAAAATTAGCAATTTTTTTTAATATTCCTGCTTACTAATGAATGCAATTGTATTGTGTGGAAAACGAATTAATAATGTGGAACTGTTTATAAACTGAAAACCATTGTGACAAATTTCTGGTGAATTTGCCACGATGGGCTAACTGACCTGATCTCATGCTCATCCTATCATCAACAGGCACCCGTCAGCGTATACCGTTAGCAAAGGCGCCATTCCATTATCACTCTTACAAACTGTTTATCTCTTTTATTGTCTATGTTTTTTATAATAGCTATATAGTTTTACATGTAACATTAGTCAGTAAAATATTTATGACTACACTGGTGTTTTTTTTTACACTCATCTCTCACTCGTGAACGAATGTTGCTTTTAGGGACTAGTCTGCTCTAATCATTACGGATTTACTCTTATTTAGTTAGTCAACCTTTGTTGCCTCTTTTGTTCTCATAGCGTTACATACTCTTTCATAATGATGATTGTAAAGGAAGGAGATCACTCCTTCCTTTACAATCATCATTAAAAATCTGAGATTTGAATCAACTACCTAACTAGGTACAACACAATGCTATAGCAGCCTAGTACACAAAGCATTTTACTTAAAATTTATTAGCGAGTTACAATATTGCCTGTCGAATTACCAGTTCCTCACAACGGTGCGGTTTCGCTAACAAGTGTGAATATATCAAATATAAATGCACTGTCAGTGTCATATATTTTTGCTCCGCAAAAGGACTGCAATGGTCACAGTAGAACGTCCACCTGGGACGGTTTGTGCAATTTTATTATTATTAACAAAAAAATAAAAGTCAGCATATATACTAAGTGATGAGTTTTTTTTTAAGGTGTTTAAGGTGTTAAGTCCGCCATATACATCTTTATTTGAGTATTTGTGTATTAAATTTTGAATAAATAAAACACAAACGAAAAATGTCTTCACAAAATTTGGAAATATTTTATCCGCATTTTTTATATTTACTTATTTTTTTTAGATCTTGAATTAAAAAGCCTTGTTTTGTATACATAGCAGACGAATAACCATAAATCTTTCGTGTTGCTATATAAAAAAATGATGTTCAGAAATACTATTTTATGAATTTTTTGTGAATACAAATATTGTAAATGCAACATGCAAATAAATTAAATAATATTTAGCAAGTACATTCTAATTAAATTAGCTATTTGAAACATAAATTAGAAAGAGTTATGATAACTTTAAAAAATATTTTCGATATTTATTCTAAAAATATATCATATTAGGTGTGCCTGCTATATTATTGTAAAGTTTCATAAAAATCCATTCAGTAGATTTTGCGCAAAAGCTTAACAAACATCTATCCATTTATTTCTTAATTAGATTGCTTTATAATATTTGTAATAACTAATTTTCAATTTATTTATTTTCAAGAAAGAAAGTATATTTCATTAAAATGTCATATAAGAATATAACCAATCCACCCCAATGGTTACAGAAGTAGCACCATAAAACAAATCTCGGTCGAGACATAGCAAAATAGCACATAAATATAGCTAAAGACAAGTACACTAATTGCTTGCCACGTGAATACTATTTTTGACGCCTCTGCTTATTGTATAGTATACATTATAATATATTATGTCAGTACATATAATATATGGAACGTTTTGTTATTGTCATGTACTAATTTCATTTATAATATATATATATAATAAAATAAGATAATCAAATCTTTGTTATCGTTAAAAATACAGTTTCAAAAATGTTCAAGTTATTACACTAATAAAAGCTTACGTAATAATCTATACTCTATACATATAAATAACATTGGAGTGTCTGTTTGTAATATTGAAATAGACATTTTTGACTACAGCAAAACAACATTTTTTATTATTTTTGTCTGTCTGTCTGTTTGTTCCGTCTAATCTCTGAAATGGCTGGATTTGGACGGCAATTTTATTGGCAGCTGATGTAATAAGAAGTAACTTAGGTTACTTTTATTTTAAAAGAATAAAGTTAAATTCCACCCGGTCAAAGTCGGGCTAAGCTAATGTGGTAATAATAACAAACTGATTTTACCTAAATGCCGTGTAAATAGAGTTAGGAATTCATTTAATGGTAATTGTATAAGGTTTTACAACAAACTACGTCTGTTCTAAATCTGCCTAATAAAAGATTCAAAAGTAAAACACTTTCTCTGTAAAAATGCTTATTATACAGTTTAATAGTTTGTAAATGATAATAATATTTTTGCAGAAAAAACTAAATTAATAGCGCGGACAATATCATCTGATTGCACTAAGAATGAGTGCGTAGTGCGGTTTCTATGTTGGTTATCGCATGCCCCTTATTGTGTAATTACTTATTTAAAAGAGCAACATATAAGTTTCTTGCTCGTTATCCTTCCGTCCCGATCGAGTGGTAGAAAAAAATATGACTATTCAAAAGTTCTTATATTGAGTTTATTTGAATAAAGATTATTTATATTTGTTTCTATTTCTAAAAAGAAATGATCTCACTGTTTTTTTTTTATTATACTAATTAATGATTAAATGAAAACATTTTCTAACGAAAGTGGATAATTAAAAGATAATTAGTAATAGAATTGTGTTACACATCAAATTAATACGATCTTCTATGATGGCATAATTTGACTATGTGAAGATGTTAGGTCAAGATGTTAAATTTGTACATTTTTAGTTTAGTTACTGGTAAATTATTTTTATTAGTTTATATATTTTTTGTGACATTGTAACTTATTTATTTATTAAAGGAAAACCAAGGCTGACTATACTTAAATAAAATCAATATAAACGTCATACTAAGCCACTGAGAGACTTTCACAAATAACAACAGACTAATTCTAAAAAAATACATCACTACATATAAAGCAACAACACATATAAAATTAACAGAGATAATGAATATTATTACTTACTTATTTGTGAAAAATGAATACCAAAACCATACTTCCATTTTACTATGTCTCTAACGTTTTAAAAATTTTGAGGTCTCATCTTTTTAAAAAATATTAAATATCAACATAGTTTTCTTTTAGATTTCCCAAACTTAATCTTTATATTTTACTAGTTGATACCCGCGACTTCATCCGCTTGGAATATTTTTTTTAATTAAAAAAAAAGTTGTATAAAACAACTCAAAAATGAACTCTTCGTAATATTAGATGTGTTATAACATGCTAGTGAAATTCCCGTCAAAATCGGCCTTGCTAATCAGAGATTAGCAGGATCAAAAAGACAGATATTTTTTTAAATTACTTTAATAATTGTAATAACGTATATAGATATATACGTTATTATAATTATTAAAGATTATTTTTTATTACACATTCATATGCATTTAGAAAAAAGCTGTAAATTTGAACAGACAATACACTTTTTTTTATTTGCATAGTTATCTATATAGTAGGTACATAAAATTATAGTTCTTAAAATTCATAACAGTAATATCATCAATTGGGAATTGACACAATAAATTCAACACCACAATGAACAAACTATATTCAATTCAACTAGCTTGATCATAAAATTGCTTTATCGTCTATGACAATTAAAGAAAATTGACCACAATTCAGGTCAGTTAAGTCATCAATTCATTAATAGTATAAAATGATAGGTCCAAACTACATTCGCCGCAAGGCATCACTAGTACCTCTCCTGCTCGAATGCACTCTCTCTCAACCTGCATACAGGACCCCTACGCATAGTGCAACTATCTCACCCCACCTGCATTTCTATCCCTTTCCACCCAATATGAAATTTAACCCATCTCGCCTACACCTCAAAATTATATTCGGTCGTTTTCGTTTACACTCGGATGCAATAGCCGGTATGTATGCCCCTCAGCTAAACATAATTTCAGTCAGCCAGTCACTTCCCAACCGTCATAGGAGGCGTATCGTTGCCGGCCGACGATCTCGCGTGCGTAATATCGTAGGCTCGGTGCAATGGTGTTTGCATAGGGATGTTTGTACCCAGATAGTGCTGCCTGCGATAGTGGATTTACTGTGCAGTGACTCAGTGCATACCTGGACGAATGTTCGCCAATATTTTTTTTTGTTGTGAAAGTGCTGTTAATGGTATGGTCAAGCTATTTTGTAACTTCCACGGATGTGGCTAATGCATCGAGATTTGTTTGATTGTCAAAAGTAAACGCATCTGTCAGTTTGTGAATATCAGAGCGTTGTCGGATTGACTGAACATTTTAATGGAACGAGCGAACGTAACATCACAGCGGAAACATGAAATGATTCTGTTTCAGCGAAATGTTATGACTTACTGAAACATTTTAGTGACTGTAGAACATGATATTACTGGAAATACAGCAATAACTGAAAGCAAACATGAAATAAATTTAACTAGTGATTACACATTAGTTGAAATGGAAATTAACAATGTAGTTAGAGTTTTAGTATTAGAATCTCAATATCTATAAACAAATAGATTAATAAATATACTTGATATAATTGATTTCATTTGGGATGTATTGTCTCATAATTTAAAACATGTGGGTGGAATAGAGGCAGCAATGAACAAGCAGTTTTGGGATGAACATGTAACAAAACAATTCATTACAACAATGGAGTATTGTTTGTGATTGAGATAGACCTTTTTGTTCGTAAATTACTTTTATTTATGTATAGATTTGTACAATAACATTAGTGAGTTGGATAATGTATTGCTTATAATTGCATTAATTATTGATCTACCTTTGTGGATAATGTTTTTATTGGTTTGAGTCAATGAAACACTCATTGAGTTTATTAACGTTGAGAGAAATTGTTTTTCATTGAATAGAAGATAAATAATACCTCCTTACGACAGAAATGATGTTTTTAAAACGAAAGAAATCCATTAAAAATTTACTTACGGTATCTATCGAAATGAAATATTTTCAATTGAACAAATCTCGACGTATAACACATATGAATACATTACCATCTAATCAACAAATAAATAATTATAATTTATGCTATTTCATTTTCAGTTATAAATAACTAAAAACTATCAACCAATATAAAATTAAGTATAGTAATACAATAGTGACATAAGTGTTTGTAATGATTTCAACGCCTGCCTGCACCTGAAATTCAGAAATTCATACACAGACAAGTAAGTTCTTCACAAAGTGATTTTTCTTTAGATTGTATTTTGTTGTAAAAATTGTATCGAGTGAATAATTCCATTGACGTTGAGAATTTTCAAGGAATTCTCCAAGAAGTATTCTATAAATAATTTCGAAATGAAATATTTTAAATTATTTATTCTTTCAATAATATTCAGCAGAAATTAAAAGCGCTTGCATAAACATATTTCAGAATGGAAATTATTTTTATAGAATTCGAAAGATAGAATAGTTATTTCTTTGGACTTTAAACGATTTTTTTTAAATTGAAGCTAAATATAGATCCGATGCGTTGAATAATACCTGATAGAAAATGTAACAATATGATAAAAGACAGATTACATAAACAACAGAGGTTATTAACCTAGTACTTTTTGTCATAAAGCAAATGTGATAAAGACAAAACTGCAAGAAATTTCTCATTACTACCTAACTCTGTTCTTATTTCAATTTTATGATATGATTTACTCGTCAGTGCAAACATCAAAGTATGACCTTAGAGAAAATTTAATAATAAGTCAAATAGACGTATATAGAAGTTACTGCATAATTTTATTACTCTATCACTCCCTTCCTATTTCCATTTTAAAGTCCAATTTACGTACCATAATAGATACCAGAGTGAAAATATATCAATATAACAAATATACCGATAACTATAAGAATCATGTAACAACCTAAAAAATAAAATCTAGACATATACTTAATAAAAATTTAAGGAATCCTGGTCTACACTTGGTAGATTTATGAGAAAAGAATATTATTAGTGAACTTTATAAACCTAATTCAAGTCGACAATTATTTTTAGAATCCTATAAGTTCTCTATGTATTTGTGGGCGCTAATATCAGATACAGCTTAACCGATTCGGTTCCGATTTTCACAAATGTACCTATATTAATAATCTTCACTTACAAACAAGCAAGATATAGTTATTCCGAATACAGTGCATACGAATTCGCTTCCTCAACTACTTTCATAACATGTCAAATAGCTAGATAAAATTTTCTTCAAGCAACTGACGTTACTTCTCGTAATATCTTACTACCGTCTCACTCCATTCCCATATCCATTTTAAAATACGATATACATATCAGTGTAGGTTCACTGATAAAAAAGGACGCTCCAAATACTCAGTAAATTCATCATGCTCCGGCATCCGTTCGCCTTTCAAGTCGAACAATTCTTAACAAACGTACTCACCTAGCACGCCTGACCGACATTTTGGTTTGATGGATGTAACACGCTCATACTGACGTTATTGATATTCAATAGTGTGTTCTGATGATCTCTCTGTCTTTTTTCCTTTATTTTCTAAATATTTATAAAGAGTTTTCTTTTAAAGGTTTGTCGAGGCAAAAAGATATCTAAATATTTCAAGGAACTAAATGTTATGTAAGTGTATATAAAGGAACTTATATTACAATGTGATGCCTCTAAAAGTTTATGTTTAACTATTTTATTGATTTTCTGAAATTGAACGCCTAAGACTAAAATATTCCTAATAAAGTCTGCTTTTCTTAATCATTAACAGATAACTATGAATTAACACGAAAACACTATGGAACTAACACCATTTTAAATATATGATACTGACAAAAAGTAATTAAGTTGACGCGTCGCAAATTTTGACGTCAGTGATCTCAATTTCTCTCAGAATTTACAAACAATTCGGGGCTGATAATTATGTGTTTCATTTTTCATATTATTTTATCATAATATATTGTTTTTATATTATTATTGTGTATAACATTCCTAAATCTAAAAGATAGGTTGTATTAATATTTTTATTCAAATGCGCTCTACTGTGAATAATGGGCATTCAAATTGGAACTAAACATTTCAAAGTAGGGGTACTTAGTTATAATAAAAATAAAAAGTATCGGCTTCTTTTCATTAAAGATCATTAAGGTTTTGGAAGGACGAAAAATAAATATAATAAGCGTTCATTGTAAGCATCTAAACAAGTTTTCGAGAGTGATATTTTTAACGAAATATCTTTCTTGGCGATGATTTATAATTTTGACATCAGCGAACTTTTACCATTTGATTTATGTTCACAGAAACGTTATATTCGATACTTTTAATATTAGCATTTACTTTCTCTTTTCTCCTTTTGCGATTGAATCAATACTTTGAATCTTTGAGACACATTGTTATAGCTTGGGTGTTATAATTCAATACTTCGATATCGGATTGAAATTCTCACTGAGCTGGTAATCGGACCATCAAACTAAGTTCAAAATAAGGAACTTAATGTTATTCGAGACGTGTCGCTACATTTATCCTAACTGGAAGATCTGGCACGACTTCACCGACAGCAAGGCAACTCCATATAAATCTCGCCGGAATATATTTTAACTTGGTAATAGCGGAGAAATGGATCTCGTTTGAAATTCAACCTGGAGAAAAGTTTGAGGATTTCTGTAAAGTAGTTGACTTCGTGTAAATAAGGCTTCTTTGTCTTAGCGAGTACGTTAATGGAATGTGATTTGCTTTAGTTTTCTAATAAGACATTTAATATTTGTCACTTTTGTAGTACGTAATACTTTGTACAAAGTTGTCTCCATAGACATTTCTGTCACATCTATTTCTGCCGCCAAAAGGCTTGCTTTGTAAATGGTTGAGATATGGCAGTTAAATTACAGTGTACACAACCATGACACCCTAATTCTCCGGAATGGCAACGCATGAGTCATCACATGATAATATAATGTGCATTGTCTGTTTGTCTATAAATAAATAAATTATCTACATAGGTACAGAACCGATGCTCGCTGGAGTAGACTTATTCTAGAGATAGGTAAACATAGCGTAGGAAACCCAACAGCTAAATGGAGCGACGACTTATGTAGGGTTGCATGTAACAATTGGAAGAGAGGGGCTTCTTGTAACGTGTCTTGGGAGAGGTCTATGTCCAGCTGTGGGCTGAAGATGATGGGCGACAGATGACTATATACCTATCTTTTACCGAAAGACACTTTATAAAATAAGCTGCTCGACGCGACGGCAGAAATTAGAGATGTCTACGCAGACTTTTGTTACAAAGACTACGTCTCTATAAATATAGAAAACATTAGTTAATACTTTATTCAAGTAACTACACATTATTCAAAGTATCTATTTACAAACTTATTGAAACATTACATACAACCCTGTTAAATGAATATGCTCAAGTTAAGTGAAACATAACTGTAATTAGACGAGAAAATCCCCTATTTATATTCCGACCCTACTGCAGTTAGGATGCTAGCTGAACTCCGATAAAAGGCGACATGTGCCTCTCTTTGAATAGATAATACGCCGTCCAAGATAATGATGCGAACTTGGTCGAGAACCGACCCACTCATTAAGGAGATTCAACTGATGATTGCCGGTACCTACACTCCCAACATTTTGAAAGAGACATACTCGCATTTCAAATTGTCCTAATGAGTTTGGAAAAGGTTAATTCAGTCCCATTCTCAATGAATTCGCTGTATTTTTCTTGTGTATGTAAGCTATATTTTCTTTCATAATTCGTTTTTTATGGAAAGCGTTTATTACCGTATTTTCTTGCTTGTGCTTTTGCGATCTATTTATAGAAATTGAAGTAAGTTAACTTTGAAGAATAAAATTTTAATTTATGAATAATATATTAAAAATAAAATGTATATTTAGATATATAGACGTCAAATATTATTTTAGAACACTCAGTGTATATTCATATATATATACCTATTGCTATACATATGTTTTAGATTTGGCTCGAATAGTGCAGACTAGATTAACTATAATTAATTAAAAATAGATTAGATTAGTACTACTTTTATTACAATCTAAAATATTATCAGGATCTTTGAAAGTACAGATATATTTAAAAGTTACTACTTACTTACTTACTTACTAAACATTTTCAACCGTCTGCTCATAACTTTGTGAGTTTTATATAATTTATATTAACATCATATTTAGCCCACGTCACGTCATTATGAAGTAACTCTTTCAAACAGTGAATAAAATTATAAATTGATTAAGTTTTTTATATTAATTGTCAACTTTATAATATTAGTATAAATCTATGTACCACCCGAATAATTCTTCTTTATAACGTTAGTATAAATGTTAGTGATGTTAGTACATCACCCACTGTTAATACCAGTTTGGTATACTAAGCGGCACCTTTTAAGAAATAGATTCCTGATTAAAACCATCTACTTACTACTGCAACAAGTTTTGATTATCATTGGCAATAGTTAACGAGTTCACTAGTCTGATGATTCTGCGTTTCGATAATTATTTTGATATAGCTTTGAAATATTATTATACCTTTCTACTTCAGATAAAATCGGTCATATTTTACAATTTAATCGATTTCATTTAGTTAAAGGTTGATTAATTTCGTCCAATTAGTATCAATCACCTTGATTATATATTGAATTGTAAATAATTTAATGCAATATCTTCTTGGATTAATATCAATCGCATAAATTATAGACGATATTGTAAAAATAATTTATTGCATTCTTAGATATTAATAGGAATTTATTTTGTTCATTAATTGCTTTCAAATTTGATAGAAATCCATGAGATTCATTGCCTGCTTAATCCTATAACAAATGTTCATTTAATTCTTAACGGCTTTCGAATATTTCCTTACAATCATTCATTTGCATCCATTTAAAAACATCTATAATTTACAAAGTATGCTATATTTAGAATCATGTTTTATATTTTGTAGATTTTATCGTGTCATTTAGGTATTTACAATGTATCACTATTATAACAAATAAATATAAATCAACTCTATTTATACTACCCAAAGTAGACTTTGTAAAATGTCCTCTGTCTATTTCATCCGCCAAGCCAAACCTTTGTATCCTAGGGTGAGATTCGGCAGTGAAATTACAGGGTAAGCCATGACATCTTCTTCGTCAGAAATGGCAACGCAAGAATGGTATCGCGGGCATTATATGTGATTATGATAACGTGATATCCGTAGTTTTGTTCATTTTTTATAGTCGACTATAACCATTACCATCAAATAGGCCATCAGGTTGTTCCATATTCAAATTACATTATAAAATATCTTTTATAATCGTCAAGTAGCTACTACCGTATTTTCTTTTTACGGTAGTTTGAATGGCAAGATGTGGTATGGTTACCTTAGTCTATGCATCTCCGTAATCCTGTTTGTAAATAAGCAAAGATCACCAGTTTCGGTCATCTGTACAGCTGTTTGCCATTCCAGTCGCACAAAAAACAACAAATCCGTTTACAATCTAACGTCAATACATTTCAACAGTTCCGACGGCAACTCTTATTATACACAGCAATATTCCCCCGGGGAGTAATGTTTACAAACGATTTCAGAAACATCTAAACCGTGTTTAAACTAAGCTTTGATTCAGTTTATTTTTAATGCTTTGATCCCTAAAGCCATCGTTTCGGTTGATTGCAGGGGGAATCGTGGTTCTAATTTTGTGAATAGATTTACCAATCTATCAATTGTAATTATAAACAATAGTAGTCTGAATGAGGTGTAAGTATTGTGTATAGCAGCAGTAAATTGATTGTATTGACTAGTTGTGTACGAGAATTTGTGCGAGAATTTATCAATAGATAGCAAAAACAAATGTACATGATATTTGTTTTTGCAATCTATTGATGATTAAATCAACTTTGGGGGGTTTTTCTCGTCATTCTTCAACCTGTCTATTGACTCATATCTAATAAAATTAAGTTCTGTGATAAATTTCATATTATCCTTCTAGAGCGTTGTAATTTAAGTGTATTTGTATGTTAAACATACAAAAAAAATACAAATATAATATATGCAATGATGTAAAGTTTATAATATGAATAAGATCTTATAAGATAACTTTTGTGTGCCATTATTGAAAACTCAAAACGAACCTATATCCCACTAAAAAGGTTGATATATTTTATCACATAGAACTGATCTCGTAACATAAATTATTTATTTTTATCGCAATCATTACGAACGCCATAACTTTAAATGTTATTTTCGTCTCGCTCACCGAAGACCAACTTCTTTTCAAAGATAGTTTCGTTCTCCACCCAACCGCTCAAACTTCCGTTTAGTAGCTACAGAAAAACAGATCATGCCAGTGATTTATTACATAAATATTGTACAAAATTTGTCGTAAAGCACGCTTTATGGCCAACTGCCTCTATTCGAAATTTCCCTTGTATTATATTTCAATCCTGATTAAATTATGGCCACCATAAACAAAGTTAAAGGGAATTTCTGACATGGCTGTAAGCAATTATGGCCATTAATGAGTGATATACTGTGAACATTTTGTCTGATAACGGTAAAATTGGTTTCAATATCAATTTCGAATTAATATTTAACCAACTTGAACCAGAGACAATCGCGGATTGGTGAAAAAATATTGATGACATCGTAAAACCTGTAACGACTTTTGCATTTCATTCTGTACATATTTTATTAAAAAACTTTAGCCATCTTGTCAGTGCGGTGAGCGTTATAAGTTCGATAGACGATCTTAAATCTTGCTATATTAAAATATTTTCAAGCTCGGAGTTTACTTAAGAAACCGCCGAATCGGCTCCAGTAAAAGACATAAAAAGTGTCAAAATTAAAAATGAGAAAATATGGAATCCCGATGTTGATTCATTAAATACGGACGAAGAGAAAACTTTTAAGTAATGTCGTTTGAGACTCAAGCGTAAACTTGAAGAATACCATCATCTTAATAAGATAGACGCGAAACTTGATATGGATACTGCATCTGTTAAAGCTATAGATATAATCGTACGTGTGTAAACTTCCTCTAAACTCTACTCTAAAGACAATTTAGTCAAGACTTGTTACGAATATGGCAATAGGAAAACTCGTGACAAAGTAAATTTTATTAAGCAAGTAGATTCAGAATTTCAGACCCTTATTTGTGCTTACTGTTGAAATTTATCTCGCAAATTATCCTTATTGACAATAATCTCTTTAAAATTCCGTTATAAATAGACTCTCCAATTTTCCTTTACCAATATTTTGCAAATAAATTAAAAAAGGAACTAAATCAAAATGCGTGCTAGTGAATAACATATGGTTGGTAAGTGTATGATTACATATGGACATTGTTAACTTCTACTACCAACCGCGTAAAACCAATTGTTCAGTTGCTTTTACAAGTCCCTAAATTAACAATAGAAGACACTCGAGACCAATATAACAAAATGAAACGTAACTTCAAGTGCTATTGTCAACGTGTCACAATTGTTTGACAGTGGGATGTTAAAATCGCTCAGTATTTCTACGAAGATAAAAAACCATTTTACTACGGGATGCGTGCTACTGCTGCTAGAGAGCTATTTGACGCATTCTGTTGGGTTTTATGGAGTGGCCCTTTTCATTAAACCCCACGGTAATGAGAACGTGTTAATAGAAACTTCCTTTTGGTTTCTTGTTTATGTTAAATACTGGAGTTTTATTACTTCTTTTTAATTCTTTTACAGTTACATCGTTTGTATTGTATGTTTTTATAATAGTTAATTGTTTTTTTCCGAGCTCTATACATTTGATAGTGTGTCTAAACTTGTAAAATACACTTCATTAAAGTTTAGCTAATTGTTGTCAATTTCTTTATATATATAATTATTGTATGTAACCCAAAATTTTTCCATGTTTCAACCACATTTGTAGAATAATATACGTATAAGGTTTTATTATACTTCATTATATAGTATAAAAAAGTAGCTGTCGCTGTCTGTCCCTATTTATGCTTAAATCTTTAAAACTACGCAACGAATTTTACGCGATTTTTTTTAATAGATAGAGTGATTCAAGAGATAGGTATATATATATAATATAAAACATGTACATCCGTGCGAAGACGGAGTATCTAGATAATCTAACAAAGAGGAGTCAGGCTATTTAACTTAGAAACCAATATTCTAAGCAGTTTCTCAATTGATATCTTACCCATAATACAGCAAGGACCTAATTGAAAATTATGAAAAAAATTAAGAGTTATGTTTGTTTTATATAACTGTAAAGTCACCTTAGGTGATCACGACTTGCCTGATAGTAAGTAAATGGCAAACGCCGCCTGTAAACATGGCACCTCGGACATCTCTTCATCATCTGACGTTCATGGTAAGTACTACCCCTTAGGCGGTACTATTTTGAACTGAGGTTCATATTTATAAGTTATATCCTAATCTTAAAAGTAAAGTACATGTTAGTAAGTAAGGTTTGATGAGTGAAGTATAGTGGTGTGCATTAAATACATAACATAGAGGTACAGATAATAACAAAGCCCAGGAAATTTATACATATAAATAAAATAAAATTGTCTGTTTGTAATTCCAAAATAATAGCTTTTCACTAACTGCATTTGAAAGTATATACAGTACTCACATTAAAAACACAACAAAAAAATAATAAAAATATCTATATCATTTTCTGATAGTTCTTGCTAATCTCTGAAACGGCTGGATCGTTTTTGATGAGACTTTGACTCTCTGAGAGTAATATTATAAGATATAACGTTGGCCACTTTTATTTTTGGAATTATATTTATTTGAATTTTAATAGCAAGTATACTTAATAAAACAATAAACTGCCAATCAAATAAAGCATTTATTACCTTAATTAAAATTCTCACGGATCAGGCAATCCCCATCCACAAGTAATGCGTTCAAGGGTACCCCGCGGGTAATTAAAGAAATTATTTTCAACTCAACTTTTAGTTTCGAACTGTACTGCGAATGTATATTTACTTCCAGTTCGAAACTAAGAATCGTATTACGACTTCGGCGACTTTATAGTACTATTCAATTCAATAATATTAGATATAAACAAAGTTTGTGAGTATGGATGTTTGTTACCTTTTCACGCAAAAACTACGGAACGGATTTTGATAAAACTTATAGCTTATGCATCAGAATAACATATATTTATTGAACTTTATATATTGATATTTAACACGAGTGAACCGCGGGCACAACTAGTATATCATAAAGTTTATATTTAATTTATCATAAGCTAACTCCAGAACCTTCATAACTGATACTCGAGGTGATGCTTGAAAACAGTATTTTGTATACTTTATTTATGTTCAACAATAAAAGTATAATTTGGTGAAATAAAGTATAATATTGTTTAAATCTGTATAATTGGCAACCCTAACTATGTATCGTGTTTTTTCGGTCAATCTAATGACGGTAGTTGGACTGCCTGCATACGACATTGACATTCAGTGTCAGTCCAGTCAGCTCGTGTTCAGCAAGGCTAGTGCATCGTAGTCGAAACGTCGAGAGAGGTAAATACCTTCATTAACAATAAAATTATTCGTGTTAAATCCTGTTTAACTATATTAATAATGTTTCCCATTTACTACTACTAATGCAATATCAATAAGTATTGTTTTTGTTTTTCTAAAGAATATTGCAAAATACAAATAGGTTCTTACCAATAAGGTCTTAATCAACTCGCCGGGTAAGTTTTATGCAAATCCAACGCAGTAATTGCACCATAAGTCTAATGCTTATTCATTACCGGATCCCGGTGATATTTCACTCTGAATTTATCTGCTTACCGCGTTCTGCTTGCTTTTAACAGTACATGCTTATCTGTTACATAGCAAAACACTACAAATATTTAAACTAGTACAGATACCCTAATTAAGTGGTTGATATTTGAAATAATTGACAAGCACTACGCCTGGATCGGTAAATAAAATGATAGTGGATATATCTTGTGCAAGTATTGAATTGATTGCTTTAATTAATGTAGTGGACTTTGAGGTGATACTGTTTCTTTATTTTATTTTGTACTTAAGAACTACAATTCAATGTCAATTTAGATACGATACCAGGGTATAATGGACTCAAAGTATGCCGTTTATAAAGGTAACTAATACCTTTGTAAATTAGGTAAAGAATAGGCCTACAATAATCTGGCTTATATTCCAAAAACAAGTGGAGAGTAGGTATTACTTAAATTGGTGCAAAGTATCGCAGTCTCTTTCTTTGATATTTAGGTGCCATTTCTTTTATTTTATGTTGTACTTAAGTAACTATAATTCAAAGCCAATTTAGATACGATGTAAGGATGTAATGAACACAAAGTTTTACATTTATAAAAGTAACCAACCTTGTAAGTTAGGTACATAATAGGCCTATAAAACTCTGACAATCCAAAACCAAGCTGTGAGAATTACTCAAGTCGGTGCAGAGGTATCGTAGTCTCATTCTTTGATCTTTAGGTGCCATCTTTTATTTTATGTTGTATCTACTTGTGTTACTATATTTGAGTGTTAATATATTCTTAATATAATAATACAGTAAATGGCATATTTTCGATTCGTGAAAATCTTACAATGTTTTAGGTAAATATTACAATGATTGCTACAAATTTTATTAACATTAATTTAACTTAAATACTTGGTTTTTTTTCGATCAAAATTTAAAAGAAATGTCTCAAAAATTTTGGAGAAACATGCTTTGCAATACTCAAAAGTCTTCTGTTTCTAAACAGATTATGAAATAGAAATATAGGTATATAAAATTAACTACTTCGAATCTATACCGTAAAACGCCATGAAAACTCGATAGTGACGTAATGTTTGTTTTATTGATACACTAAAAGGTTTTTTTTATATCCCGACACCTACGTATTACTGTTTTCAGATGTATAAAGAGATAAGGTTTATTAGAATGAATATTAGAAAATTTAAGAATTAAAACAGCGTATTGAGTGGATAGATTCATTTCAACGGTTGAGTTAAGTTTTATGATAGAATTAACCTTATAACTTATAGGTTACCAATCTCTTTACGTTCACAACAATCACACGACGCAATATATTTGCTAGAAATATATTAATGAAATGTTATTCTTATTTTCTTTCTTTCTATTCTTATTGAAAAATTGTGTCACGTTATTTTGTGAATTGCATTAAAGTGAAAATATTAAAAACAGAATTTGATACTTCCATCAATCTCTCCTTTTGTGGACAAATTTAACTTATCATATAAAAATAAATAAAATTTGTTAATCAAAATCAAGTATAACAAACAATAGCACTCAATTTTAAGATAAAACAAAAAACACCAAGTGTTTCAGAACGGTTCAAAATAGAATTGTATTAACCCTTTCCTTATCTGCTAAACCTTTCGAAGCGATTTAATTTAATGGATTTATAGTAAAGTTCCAATCGGTATGATCGGAAATTGTCTTATTTTCGACAAACTTTTCAATTCGACGGTATTTTTGTGACGATTGTTTATTTATGCATTACCAGCTGATAGTCGATATTTCGTTTATTTTTTTTTTTTACTGTAAGTTGACCTATATTCGTACTTGTAATGCATCTGTTATTTTTAAATTCAGTGTGTGTCAAAAAATTTGACGGTATTTTTTATGACGATTGTTTATTTATTATTATTTACAAGCTGATAGTCGATAACTTATGTCTTTTTTATTACAGAAAGGTGACCTATATTCATACTTGTAATAGCATCTATTATTTTTAAATTCATTAAAATCTGTTTAGTTTTTTAGCCGTGGAAAAGTTAGTTAGACAGTCCCACTTTGTAATATTGACATGTATTATGTTACTAATGTTATAAATGCGAGTGTTTGTAAGTATGGATGGATAGATTGATGTTTGTTACTCTTTCACGTAAAAAATACTGAACTGGTTTTGATGAAACTTTACAGTGATATAGCTTATACATCAAAGTAACACATAGGCTATAATTTAAAAAGATATTATGAAAATTGGGCGAAATGTAATGATAAATGTTAAGTAAGTGTTATGTAGATAAACTTGCGCGGGTCAACTAGTTACTAAATACTTGTCAAGGTATAAATAATTAATATTTTATTTGTTCCTATTTCATACTTAAAAATAGGAACAACAAACCTAATTTGGAGTCTAATCTCAGTATTAGTTTAAAACCAATTTTATGTACATTTTTTTATGGCGTGGGGATAGATTGTATCGCGAGGACAGACATATAGAATCTTTTGTAATAAGAAAGCAGATGAAGTTCGTCATCATTACATAGTATAAAACAAAGTCGCTATCGCTGTCTGTCCGTCCCTATGTACGCTTAAATTAAAACTACGCAACGGATTTTGAAGCTGTTTCAAGAGTGATTCAAGAGGAAGGTTTATATGTATAATACATGTTCACCCGTGCGAAGCCGGGGCGAGTAGCTATTTATCTATAAATAAGAATAGAATAGAAAATTCTTTATTAAAATAAACTTAAATTTAAACTCTTTTGAATTAACCTACTAATTTTTTTTGTCTACTTTTTGGGATAAGACAGCTTCCAAAATCAGTGCATTTTCAAGTTGTTGCCTATTGAGAAATAGGAACAGCAAATCTACTTTGTATAATCTATACTTGGTATAAATTTAAAACCATTTTGTATACTATTTTTTTGTGGCGTGAAGATAAGAGCAAATCTGTATCTGTAAATAAAAGCAGACGAAATTATGTGAAACAGCTAGTGGAGTAAAGTAATAAAATGAATTCAGTAAACGGTCAAACCTCTCTATTTGGTATAATAGAATAAGATTCCAGTAAAAATACAATCAGAAGTCTAAGTACGGTTACATTTGCTCTCTTATTTATTCCAACGGTCCAATATCAAATATACACAATGACAGAAACGTATCCAAGTGTCGATGAAGTTGTCTGAATCAAATATATACTACATATATATATATATATATATATATATATATGTATGTGTCGATAAAATTGTCTCAAGTGTCAACGTTTTGTTAGTTGTATCTTTATTATTTTTTTTTATAATTTTTATTAAGTTCAATAAAATATATTATGGAAATAAACATGAACATACACATAGAAAACAATTCTTATGGTGTGGAAAAATCTTTAAAAGACCGTTCCCCCGTGAAAGGAGTGACCAGAAGGTGTCTGGGATTCTTAACCACTAAAAAGCACCTACAAACACCATTGTCGGAGTTGCGAGGTCGCGTTAGGAGAACTACCGCGACACCGCCGGCAAATCTAGTATCTATTTCAAATCCTTTGTTTTTGATTGCTTTAAATTATAACATCACTAGCTACTCGCCCCGGCTTCGCACGGGTATTCATGTATTATATATATAAACCTTCCTCTTGAATCACTCTATCTATTAAAAATTACCGCTTCAATATCCGTTGCGTAGTTTAAAAGATTTAAGCATACATAGGGATAGACAGCAGCAGCCACTTTATTTTGTACTATGTAATGATTTGTTATTTTTATTATTGTAATAAACATTAAATAAATAGCTTTTTTAAGTTACTTCTAGGATATTTCTCTACCTAAATTGATTAAATAGAAATAAACATTATTCAAATAAACGTAATATGAGCACTTTTGAATAGTTATATATTTTTTTTACAAAAAGAACGATAGAAATTTTGCTTTGTTGCTCTTGAATTTTATATTTTATTTTTGATACCTTTTATTGCCTATATATGTTGATACTTTGAAGATCACATGTACATTATATACTAATAAACATTATTTGTAATTCAAAATACTCGAATAATATATTTTTTACATTTTAAAAAGTAAGTATTGAAGTGTTTTTCTTAATATCAACAAGTGTTATTTTTGCTTAACTATATATTATTAAAAATATCTATAATGATTTATTGTTTTAAATTCTTGCATAATATTTCTAAGAAAACTCCACGAGGCAATTATAGATAATAGAATCCATAATTAACATAAACAAAAAATCAACAGAGCTGTCTGTACGCAGAATGTTTTACATAAAACTTTACACGGTATCGCCTATCAGGTTTCAATTAAAATCCACCTAAACATTTCGATAATAATCTATGTTAATCACCAGTTTACGTAGACCCGGTAGGTTTTAAAAATTAGTTGATTAAGTTAGGTTCAATGAACTGCCTGAGCTCAGTTTAAAATGGTATTTTCCCATTACGGCCATTCTTCTTAGTTAACTCATAAGTTAACACACATGTGCAAATTATAAGTTAAATATTTCTTTGAATCTTTTGAGGTTTAATAAATTAGCACCTTTACGACCAATTTTAATAATACATCTAATAAATATAAAAAAATAAATGATAATAAATATAATGAAAACAACAAAAATATAAAGAAAAAAACAACGATTTTTAGAATTTCTGTAGAATGGAAGCCTTGGTGGCCTAGCGGTTTAGCACACCGCTTTACTTCCAATGGTCACTAATTCGGTTTCTCGCAAGGTACAAACATTTGTATTCATGAGTTCAATAGTTTGTATTCGTATGGGTGTTTTCTATGTATATTATGCATGTATTAACAAAAAAGTCTATATATATATCGATATCAGTAGTAACCATAACACATGCGCTGCTTATTTTTTTATTAAATGGTGCTGTGCGAATTATCCATATACCCATTATATTATTTATCTGTTTGTCTAAACGTATGTACGCGGTAATCTCAGAAACGTCTCAACTAATTTCGGTGCGGTAATCAGTAGGTATATCATTGTAATCTTCACTTAAAATTTAGTGCTTTATTGTAATAGATAGGAGGAGGTATGACACTTCCATGCTAATTCTACTGCCATGTCTCACCAGTGTTACATAACGTCACATCTAGCGAGTGCATTACATCAATGTTCGCTCGTGACGCTTCACACGCTCACCCGCTGCCGGCGATCCGAGCGGACTAGTAATGGGGTATGAAATTATTCACGTCGCTTCCCTATCCGTATACCCGTTTTGGGCGTATCTAGACACTTTTAGACGTCCATGCCATTTTGCTAGAACACTTTAGTACAAAGAAAATGGGTATAGTCCGCTCTCGACGCTGCATCGTGCACATAGAAATGAGGGCAGCATAGTTAGAAATAAAAAAATGAATTGTTTTTTTTTAAATAACCAATACTATGATGCCAGTTAACTATCAGGTATTCCCGTCAAATTTTGTCCAAAAATCTGGTTTTGAAGAAAAATATCCCAGTAATTTTTGGGGGATTTTGCTTAAAATTTAGAGAGGAAATCTTTAAAGGAGTAACTCTGTTCTTTCTTTTAACTAAAAAAAAACTAGATATACACATTTTTATCATGAGAATGCAGTAATAACTGCATTCTCATGATACTCTCCTGAGTATTCGCTGGCAGAGCACAAGTAAAAGATGATGGTATAAAGACAAAGTCAGGTCAGCCGACTATGATGAATCTCCCAGGAATTAACTACGATAGTTTGCTGAAGGAACTACGTTCAAATTGATGGGATTGGGATTGGAACATTGCTCAGAATTGGGCAAATCATTAAAATTTAATTCCTTCTATTTTCTGAATATCTAAGCAATCATAAGTTTTTCCAAGAGTTGGAAGAAGGCTCACTGCCATGTTGAATTCAAATATACCCAGCGAAATGTAAGCTAATTGAGTGCCACACTCACTACAACAATAATAATTTACAACTCTTCTAACTATCCTATCTGAGATAATAGTCATTAAGGTATATTATAATAATGCTATTCAGTCGGTATAGCGGTTTAGCACTCTGATTTACTTCTGACGGTAACGGTTTCCATTCCTCGCACGATACAAAAAAATGTACTCATAATTGTTTGTACTGATCTGTGTATTTTCTATGCATATTATTTGTGTATTAAAACTATACTCAAAACAGCTCTGTTCGAGAATATTTTCGCATACACAACTAATTCTCGTTCGTTATAAAGTTATATCCTATTACAAAATATAGAGACGTTGATAAGAAACAGAATTCCTAACAACCCTAAAAATATTACCCTTTTTTTGGTATTAAAAATATTACCTTTGTGACGCATTTTGTTCCGTGGGACGAAGAGTTATGTTATTTGCTGAATAGAATCATGTTGGAAACATATTAAGTAACTATTATTGTTATTTTTTTATCACTGAAATATAAGTAAAGGCCTTTGAAAATACAATACTTATTCACAAAGTTGAAAAAGAAAGAAATAGGTACTATATATATATATGCCAGATACTTTGTAAAGGGAGAGACTGTACTTTTATGTATCGATTGAAAATTGATTTTTGAGTCAATCTACTTTGACTACTTTTTTTTATAGTCGATTTAGTACCTATCGTGCCATGCCCACATTCAGCTTGGTAAATCAGAATCCAAAGTTAGAGTTTCACATACCACCGGTAAAAAAAAATTGTGTATCAATTTATATAACTCACTAACGAGTAATGTAAATTGACACAATTTTTTTGGTCGTCCTTAGGACCACTGTAAACGAGACCAAGCAATCATATTTTTAATATCTTTTTATTAGTCAAATCATCGAGCAAAATTGATAAAATAGACTCTATTTAATAGAAAAAAAGACTCTAAATACTTATTATACCACAACAGTAGTAATAAAATAAATAAATGCAAGCACCTACACATAAATTCTCTGAGAAACGTTCAAGGAAATTCTCGCTGCAATGTTATGTAGTCGGGTGCATTTAGCTTAAAAGTGTTAATTTAATTAAGGCGAAATGTTCAAGAAAGCCGGATTATGCTTCGAAGTTCATTGTTTCCTTGTTATTTTGGTTTATTTAGCACTTTTAACGCACTACTATGTAACTCGAATACTGTTTACGTGTGTAATTAATTTTCTGTTTGTTATGGGATTTGTTTACCGTAATCATTTAGAAGAGTGACCTTTATAAATGTATATGGTAACCATGGTGGCAACCCAAATTGATTACCATCATACTGTATAAAGAAAGACCCGAACAAGTCGATCGATTATGCTATAGAAGTCGCTAGTTTCTGGTCCAATAATATTTAGGTTACCAATGATACGAAAGAATAAGATTGTCTATGGTTTCCTCTTCTTTTTTTAAAGTATCGACAGTGTAACAATCGTTTATAAGAATACAAAAAAATGTATATATTTAGTATATTCGTGTCAAACTGTTGATTTATGACAGAAATTATTTCAATCGACATAGCTGGAGTAAATTTACAGTCAACGATTAAACATATATACGTCTATCAGTCTTCCATCATTAGAGTTTAATTACAGTTGATTTAAGTTTAATTAGAGTTTTAATTAGAAATATACATCAACACACAGTGCATTGGTATCGGCTAATCTTGATGTCACGACCTTTGGGGTCAAAACCACTATATCACGAAGCTTTCCGTCTCGTTTTAAAATAAAGGAATAAATATTCTACAATATGCTCTGAAACATCGTCATAACAGTACCATAGATTTCTCACGCATCATACAAACAGTCCGATATACTTCTCTCTGTGTCGAATACTAATAAGTTAATCTTTTATATCACATTTTCGTGAAACAAAGAGATGAGGACAAGTATGAGATAAAACGTCATACACAACTTGACCTCTCGTTACTTCAATAGTAGCCCTTGTGTCGTCCTGGTTGAGAAAAACGCGGGGGGCAGGGGAGGTATGTATACTGGTTCAGAACGTCGGTGGTCGAGTGTGAGCCCGTATTAAGCGGTAGGGGAATTATGAGGCATGTGCTCTTTGAATACTAAACAGCTATTTTGAATGTCCAGCCCAACTGTAGAACATGGAAGCGGTATTCACAAAGTACCTATGATGACTAATGTTCTACATAGATATATCACGTAGGTATAGATAAGATAGCAGTAAAAGCATAGACTGTAATTACATAGACCATGTGTAATTTTCTTGCACTTAATGTAATTTACAAAGTCGCCAGCATTTTTAATTTACTTTTTTTTCTTTAATTAAGTATTTTACAAGATGTGTTTCAATTTAAAGGGTGAGATATGACAGTGATATTACCAAGTGTCATAGTATTGAAGAAAATCGATATATGAGGGATATTATATTTATATATAACCCAGGACAAATCATACAACTCCATCTAGTCGAAAGTCAAGCAGAGCTTGTGTTATGGGTGTTGGACAATTGATAGAAATATAATTTTAGTTTTTTGATAATACTTAGAAAATACACAAACCAGTAAGATCATTCTCACGAATAATGTTTGTACTATTCAAGGAATCAAACCCGCGACCATCGGAACTAAGGCGGTGTGCTAACCCGCTAGATCATCGAAATCATCATATACATTTAAGTGATGCGCAGCGCAATTTAAGTTTACCTAAACGACGTTTATAACTTTCTATAACATAGACTATTTCTTTAGTAGTTATCACATAAAACATTTTTGCTTTTGAGTCAGCTATATAAGGCTATTTTTTCATTTTTACAAGAATCCATTCACTGAGCAGATATCGGACATGAAAGAACAGATTAAAACCGTTTCCACGAAGAAAATAATTATTTTATTAAAATATTCGCATAGGTAAACAACCTCGAAAGGAAGTCTCTCCTGAAAGTTCAATATATACAGCAAAAATCTAATTATGTAAATTAATAAACTGCAAAGCGAAATCCCGACATTTTCATTTATCAAAGACTTTCCTACATCACTGAACTCGCATGATGGCCGTCTGTGACATCGACGACATCACGTGTGGTTTTTTACTTTAAGAAACATTTTTACTTCATTCAAGTAGAACCTTCAGTGACATTCTAGTCTTAAAATGTCTCAAACAAAGACTCAACTTGTTTGTTCTTAAAGCCAACATTTTACGAGACAAATATTCACTAAAGCCGCTTGATACTGGATTATTTAGATACCAAGGTGTAAGCGATGATGAGTGAATTCATTGTTACCAATCTTAACTTGATGTACTTTAACATTTTATCAAACATTTACTAGATAGTTATTTAGTATGACTTGTCGCTATCTTAGAGTTTGAAGTTAATGTAAATATTGATAAATGTGTTGCAAGGAGTGCCTCAAAAATTAACAGTTGCCATAATCTTGTTCAACCTGCTGAAAAAGTGGACCTTGATGAAGAAGAAAAAGAAGGTGTAAGGAGTAATGTAAAAAGAGTTCAGACAAAATGTAAAAAAAGCTATGATTTTAGAAAATGTAGAACTATTGCTAACAATGTTAGTAGTATTTGCAAATTTAATTCCATTAAATAAAGGATTTACAAAGAATAGGAACATTGATGAATAGTTATGGGATATACATTCCTACGTTATGAAGATAATAAGATACCCGAAACTAGAATACTTCTCGAATATAAATGCTGTAAAGTTTGAACCACCGACAGTCCTAAAACTGATGCATCAAAATCCAGAGAACTTCATTGGTATGTAAGGCGACACAGCTTTAAATGGTTGTACTGTTTTGAATAAATCTAGCTTAAATACTAACTCAATAAGGAGAGTGCTCGTTTGGCTCGTGTCGGGAGTTAACGTTCAGTGAATTGAAAAAGGTTCGCCTGATTTGCATTTGAGTTGAGATGTTTCACTGTACTTTCTTCTTAGGCTTGAGATAAGTCTTACTTAACCTGTTGATATCTAACTATATATTCAAGTGTAATATATGTAAAAGGTTATTATTTGTATTCAGTATTAATATTAATATTTGACGGCTTCGGTGGTCTAGCAGTTTAGCACACCGCCATACTTCCGATGGTCGCGGTTTGATTCCTTGCACGGCACAAACATTTGTATTTATGAGTATGATTGTTTATGTCGTTCTGGGAAAGTGTAGGATTTACTAATAAGAAATAATATTTTAGATTTTGGGATAGGGATCTGAAATGTTAAGGGGAAGTATGTAATGAATGTTTGCGGATTATATATTTACTACTATGTTAAAACTTTGTCGTAAGAATGTTTACAACAAAGTAGATTGCCCCCAGATATGGACCAATTTTGAATAATTCGTATAGTAAATTGATCACCGCAAAATCAATTCCAAGATCGGGAGAGTTACGTACGTGATGTATCTTACGTGCTCTAGTATATTTTAATCCAGCGACGCATTGGAGAAGTAAATATAATTCATCGCTACCAAACTGAGCCAATAATACAAAACTACTAACTACAGCAAGATCAACAAACTATACAAAATATTCTCTATTAATCGAAGGAGATAATATTCTTCAGCCAAAAATCTCAAGAGATGGAACTATCCTTAGCACTGTCATTTATTTAGAATAAATATTCTAAAGATCTATGGTTAAGTCCAACTAAAAAAGTATAAAGAAATAAGATAAAGCAATATAAATATAAGCAATTAAGCAAGACCGATAGCACAGATCGCTGTGTACCTGTCGACTCACATACAATTAATCTGTATCAATAGGTTTTCTTCAGTTTAAAAAAATATATATTCAACAAATTTGAATTTGTGGTCAATATTATACATTAACCCGATTATTTATATAAACGTCATACATCTATTTAATTATCTGAGTAATTTGCGAATGTGCGAAATACTCTAAAAGTTGAAATGGATGTGTAACCGGTTTTAGTTATGAATATAGAGTATGAGTCTACAACACACAAAAGAAATATTCTTTGCTAATAAATTAACCGCTACTTAAATACCAATTTGCGCCAAATCTAAGTCTAATGGCTTTTTTAATACAAACTCGTTGAAAGATGACATAAACTCCATTATAATATTGTACAAAGAGGCCAAACTCACGAATTTTCAATTTGGACCTATTAGCTATTTACAAATTCGTTTCCACAAATCGTCTCGTTAAGAAACGGAAATACCTAACATATGAGGCACAAAACCACATTTTCAAGTACATCATTAGATGGCTTAATATGCTGAATCATACGAAACAATTACAACTAATGAATTGTCTAATTCATGTATGGAACTGACAGCGTATTAATGGGCTCGATGCTAGTATGGGATTCCAAGCACTTGACACACAAAATACGAAAGATAAATGCATAGATCAGTGCGAGATAAATGCTTTTGAATAGATTTGTGTTGGAGGCTTAGAACGTGAAACTCTCCATTATACTGTTATTAAAATACTTTAGATGTATGTAAGTTTAAATGTACATGAATACAGTGTACAGTATAGTTTTGCGCTGGTTGCTTGATTACTGAGGTAAAGCTACGATTCATCGGATGTGTGATCTTACATGATTTTTTTCCCTGGACAATTAATACATAGCTATCTAGTCCCACGGTAAGAAAAGATTTTCGATAGATATATTTTTGTATAATAAATATATACATAATATACATAGAAAATACCCAGACCGATACTGTTTGTATCGGTCATACATACATGAATACAAATGTTTCCACAGTGCGAGGAATCGAACCCGCGGCCGCGACATAGCATGATGAATTATCGAGTTTATTTGACTGAATTTAGGAAATATTTATTTGGAACAGTTTTTTTTCCCAAATAAAATTGTCATTGATCAAGATAACTCATTAAGTTTATCTTTTATATATTTATTATATGTAATTTATTTATTTTGGGGCCGTATTATAAATACCTTATGGACTAACATACATATGAAATAATATTTGAAAATAATATATTGATGTTGTCTCTGTGGTCACGGCACTGACGACGGCAATCTGTCATGGTAACGCTGATACACCACACCCTTCGGCCAGTAGTCCTCGTTCATGAAGGTGGGCAGCATATTGGTAGGAACCTGGGCTACAAACGTCATCAAACTCGCATTGTGACTCGACTCCAGCTGCGTCATGATGTGTTCACCACAATGACCATTAGCAATGCATCTGGCATGAAAATCGTAACGGCATTTTAATATAATAATTATACAGTTGAATATTTCTCTAAACTCTCCGAGAAATTAATAGCGAAATGTTGTGTCGTGTAGCCATGGGAAGTCGTTAAACTACAAAATAAATTGTCAATTTCTAAACTTCCATTGAAACAATTAATGGTAAACACTATGATAATATTACTGTTTCTCGTCTATTCACATTTAATAATAATATTGCCACCATTTCAAATCCATACGATTTGCAAACTCAACTATTTTAAATTCAAACCTTTTGACTATTTGACCTTTGTTAAAGGGTAGATTCCATTCACGATGATGAAGTTGTAGCTAGCACCAACTTATACAACGAACGATGAGAGCAACAATATCATTTGTAAATATTTGTGTAAATGAAATATCTGAATAAAGGAACTGCTGATTGTTTTATTACATAACTATATTCAAACAATCTAGTATAATATTATAAATGCGAAAGTTTATCTGTCTGTTTGTTACCTATAAACGGATGTTAATGAGATTAATAAGAAGATAGTATTAAGAAGAGATTTATCTTAAAATACAATCGAAGTCACGGTTAACAACTAGTCTATACAAATTGAAATGTCGAAGCAGCTATTCACTAAATGATTGTATAAGTATACTATATTAACGTAAAAAAAACAATTTCATAAATTATTGTCTGTCTATCTGTTTGTTCTTGTTAATCTTGACAGAGTAACAAGAAGAAACGGCTAAATCGATATTTATTGGACCTTCACTAGCAGATAGCTAAAGTTATAAGAATAAACTTAGGTTACTTTTATAAATTCCATTTATTCTATTTCCACGCGGACGAAGTCGCAGATAATAGTTAGTTTATTATAAAATTGTAAATTCAGTTAGTATTCTAATATTATAAATGTGAAAGTTCATGAAGATTTTGGTTTAGATTTTAATTACAAGCGTATCTAAAATTATTTCTAGGATATTATTTTTAGATCCTCAAATAATAATAATATAGAATTTTCCTGTCTGATATTAAATTATAATAAGACTCTTCTTTAAAACGTTCATTTCAACTAACCAAACTACAAATATATATATATATATATATATTCCTACATTAAGTAGATACTTACACATATATTATTGTATACGATGTTAAGGGATCAGTATATCAGTACTCCTAAGTATATATTGCAATCTGATGAACATGATTTTGGTCACTAATTATTAAGTATGTATTATCATTACATAGTAAAAAACAAAGTCGCTGTCGCTATCCACTATCTATCTGTCCCTATGTATGCTTAAATCTTGAAAATTGCTGAACTAATTTTGAAGCGGTTTTGTTTTTAACAGATAGAGCGAATCAAGAGGAAGGTTTATGTATATAATACATGTACACCCGTGCGAAGCCAGGTCGAGTAGCTAGTTTTGTATAAAAAAATAAGTAGATCTTCTTTGACAGATATGTGAAATGATTTTCAACATATAAAATACAATTCTAAATAATCCAATACATATATTTAAAGAATACATATATTTTTTATGTACACACAAATTTAATACATAACAAAAATATCATACCTCCATATAATTATATCATCAACTTGCAAAATATAAACAAATAGAACTAAAATTACAAAGCGCGTTCGTTTGTGAGATGTATAAAAAGCAAAATCCTCGATCACGGTCAGTACGAATCAATCCGCTATGGCAGATAATGAAGTCATTACTGTTTGTACCTGAGATATCTATCTGAGAATATCTTCAATCGTGATCACGTAGCGGATACTTTGCTACGAGTATTGCGGTTGTAAGCTCATTTTTATCTCTATTGACTTATGAATGAAATATCCTTGACTTTTACTAATATTATTTCCTTATGACCTTTATTTATAATTAAAATTAAACTGTAACGAAGAAGAATCTGTGCATACGGTTTTTTTAGTTTATTCATATATTCATTACAAATGTCAAAAATATTTCCATTGTATATGCAATATGCGTATATCATAAGTAGTTATAAAGGTGTCTGCGTCCGCCTAACTAATAAACTAATAAATCAGTGCGTAACAGACCGTCTGTGTGTTTGCATGTGTGCTCGTATATAACAATTTCTATATATGAATTAGAGAGATTTGTCTGTTCGTAATAATTGTTTATATCCACCGCCATCTCCAATCGTTCCGTTACTAGGACGTTTGTAACAGCGTGAAAATATCGGACGCTCTTAATATTGTTAATATTACGGCCATTGTTTAATAATATGACGGCCTGTTCTAGCGGTTTAACACACCACTATACTTCCGATGGTTGCGGTTCGGTTCCTTGCTTGATACCTCGATTCCGATGGTTGCATTCGTGTTTATAAGTATTTTTGTTTGTATCGGTCTAGATATTTTGTATGTATTTGCAAAGAAATATATATTTAACTAATTCTATTAGTTGTCTAGTATCATTAACACAAGGTCTGCTTAGCTTGAGACTAGATGGCGTTGTGTGAATTACTCATGGATATTAATATATTATTAATACCATTGAAGCGGAGATATCTAATGTGATGACTGAGAATTGCTGAGGGGTTTTAATAAGGAAAATACGGAGATAAAATAAAATGCGATTAATATGACAGCGGTATACTGGCATTAGAACAATATCAATGCAATAAGTATAAGGTTAAAAAAACAACTGAGTATAGTATGAGACAAACAACTATAAATAAGTATATTGAACCGGTGGTATGCAACTATTATGGTGAGAGAACAAGAAGGTACATTACGCCACGAATATTCATTAAAATTTATAACGGAAACGATTGTTCAAGTAAAGAAATATTTAAATTTAAATTGAAAAGATGGTTACTCGAAAAAATGCATTAGTATAAGTTCTATATTATAGTTAAATTGTAAATTAAGTATCAGTAAAAATAAGTGTCCTTATTCTCCAACAAACTGCAAAGCAGTTTGGCGATAATTGTAAAAACAAGTTGTATATATGTAATACTTATAAACAAAATAAAAAAAAATATATAATAGAGTGTAACAAAAAGAATATCAAAAAAATATAATTATATAATTCAAAAATAGTATAAAAATCTATTAAGGAGTTCACTACAATCATAATTTTATGTCACAAAAGAAGATTTAAAAAATGCGACCAAAATGCGCTAAAGTCATTGCAACTTTTTTTATTTGCTATTGAATCAAAAGAAGAAAAAGATCATTATGGTAAATATCTCGTTTGTATAATGTGTACATATATAATACTGTACATAATATACAAGACACGTAATATATTTCAATTGTACACATCCATTTACAGCGATATGTTTAACACTCAAAGTTTACAGCAATCAGATTTAGTTTCCGGGGCTGTCTAGAGATATCCTTTGATGCCGAACCCTCCCTTTCAAATGGCTTATTAGTATTCGAAACAAACTTTGGGGTCTTCGCATTAGATTTGTATCGATAATATATGTACTCGATACGTGACCCAAATGTACCAGACATTTAATTTACCTGTGCTTTCTATTTACTTATTCGAAGGTTTGATATTCACATATAAAATATTAGTACCTACATGCATCCTTTATTATGGATAAACTATAGTTAATATATGTAAGATTATTTGGCAGAACACTGCATATTGATCCTTCATTCTCAAGTTATATATTTGCTATTTATGTTTGTTAAAAGAACTGTAATTGGGGAAAAATAGATCTCAATGGAGAGTTAAAATAGAGTGGTATACTTGTTTGTTAAATAAGTCATCTTTTAATTAATTTTTTTTTTAAATATAAAAGGCAAAATTACCAATTAATATAAAATTTTATTTTGAAATTCTATACCATTATATAAAATTTATGACTGCTACTAATAATAATATAGCTATAGGTATCCTAATAGTTAAGAACGACTATATTACGATATACGAGTACATTCTGATAATAGCAATAGTATTATTTTAATATATTCCTTATTAATATAAATTGTTTGTAACTTGTTTTAGTACCTTAACATGGCATTCTAATTCGAGGTTTGCTTTTCTTGCATCAATGTATTTGTTCATTTCTCATATGATGAAAAGTAGTTATTCCACTATAATTGTTTCTATAACGTGGAAGGAAAAAAAATGTAATAAAAAAACATTGTTCTATAAAACAAAGCGTAAATGTAAAACAATTAAAAGTAGACAGTAGGTTACATTATTTCAAATACTCAAAACGTCTCCGCTTGTCGTAAAAGGTACCAATAGAACAATCCAAATTAACAGACAACTATGACAAGTTACAAGTGTTTTTTACAAACTCCGTTTTGCTATTACAATTGTAACTATAAATATTAATATAGACCCAATATCTGAAGCGTAAAGATAAAATTCCAGTGTACGTCGATTTGAAGAAACGATAGTTGAAGTGGGTTAAGTTGGAGGACCATTCAGACGTTTTGTACGCCATTACAAAGACAATAAGCAAGACAAAAAGCTCTCAGAAAGTGGTCAACATTTTCTTAACTCGTATTCTTATTGATAGGTATGTTAACACCGTTACTTCAACGACGTGACGTATTGACTGATTGTTACACTGATGTATCATATGTTGATTAAATTGAATGAAGCACTTGACACGAGCATTGTTGATAACAATCTATAGAAACCGTTAGTTGATCATTTTGAATTGACAATCGTGTAATGTAAGTTTCAGTTCAAGATTCATCAAAGCAATTACATAGTTGAGAAATAAAAACTGATTTTAAAAAGGCATCCTTTAAGGGCTCAATTCGGGTCGCATAGTAAAGTTGTTAACGATGAGGTATTTCATCCATGAGACATATATTTTACAAATTTAGCTTGTTTACATATTATAAATTTGAACAAAGATATTAATAAATTTGTAACATTACGATTTGTTGTATTTAATAAACGAAAACTGACGGATGTTAATGCTAATAATGATGGAATTGATAAATATCTTAATTTTACTTAAATAATATTGGATTACGAATTCGTACAAAGACAAAATGTTATTATAATTATATTAATATACAACGAAATAACACTAAACTCACTCACCTTCATTCAAAAATATCCTATTGTATAGTAGCTATATTCTGCACTACTTTTTTTATATAATCTATAAGTGTGAGAAATTTCAAACTCCTCCATGCGCACGGTTTTCGTAAATAGGGATATAAAGTTTTTGCTTTACGTGTTAATGTATAGATAAAAGAAAATATGTAAATTGCAACTTGTCTAATACCTGAATTAGATAAGTAACTAATATCAGTTTAGCATTACCATAATCGGTCTGATAGAGTGATTCATTCTAACGCATAATTTTATCAGCAATAAATATTTAAACCGCTGATTTATAAAGGTGGTCCAGTTAATAAATTCACCTCGTGACTATCCGAAGTTACTTTATCACGAGGTGGGAGCAATCGTGATCCCGTTTCTGTCATGGATTCCCTTTGTTAGAATGTTTTGTCTCTGGCTCTCTTTGATTTATTTAATGGTGTACTATTTGAGTAATGAATTTATTAGCTTCAATCTTTACTTGTTTCCTTATTGCTGAACGACTCTCATTGCTCTTACTTCATATCTATTTTTCTAAACTTTTATTATTAACAAATCGTTACAATTTTTAATAGTAAGTTTATGTTTTGTATGAAAGTTATTACTAATTTATTGCAAGTAGACTTTAAAAACATGATGAATGCAGACCTAAACATCTACTTACTGATCAATCGCAAATATTGTTTTTAATCAATAAAGATTAAAAACCTGAACAGCTACGTAATTTGAAACACCAGATCGAACCTGTACTAGATTGGTTCAATAAATTTTACAATGTTAGATATACAGTGTCCAGCCTAGAGGTGGTTGGTGTATTCTTTATTATCAGAATAGAATAAAGATATACATTTTGTTTGACGGAAAAATTAAAAAAAAATCTTAATAGCGCCTTTTAAAATCATTACTAACACCATCTAGCTACAAAAAGTGGAAACTTATAAATAAGTTGCAATGCATTTTCATTCCCTAAATTATACAAAGCCCTGGGTAACTAAAAAGCAATTTTAAGAAATATTCAAACTGTTCACACGTGCTTCTTTTTTTTTTAATTCACTTTAGGGTTGGTGCAAAAGAAATTTCCCTGTTAGCACTAATTCAAAGGGGTTCGTTCGTCGATTTACCGTGAAGGCGGATTTTACCCTCAAACAAATTGAAAGGACTCGCCATTCGTAAAAAACCGTGGGGTTACCTGAGGTGCAAGGTCGGGCAACTATTACGTATAGTAGATTAAGTTTTACACAGATTATAAGCATTTAATTTTTTTTCTCGAAATATATCATGTGTGAACTGATTCGACACATGAAGATCTTTATCATCTGCCTGTCGAGGATCTTAAATGATTTATTAAGTTATTTTTTTTTTCTAGTTAATTTTTGAATATGGTAACATCGGTTCTTTATATATCGGTCATTATATCATCTTAAAATTATTAGAACCACTGTTTTTTTTTAAATTACAGAGACACCAATAAGTCGCTAAAAATATTTCAATATTTAATTTAATATTTGAATGTCTCTTTCTATATTTTGTTACCCTTGATGAATTGAGTAGTCGACTTTTTTATTTTCTATTGTGTATTGTATTGCCTTGTATTATTATTAAATATATTTAATCTTCTTAGGGAAGTTTAATATTATATTGTTTTTTTTTCTACTTGTAAATAGATTAGTCCCTGTACTTACCGATAGATGGTGAAAGGTCCAAACGCAATTAATAGTATAAAATATTGTTGAGAAATTTTGCATTCAAATAATAGTTTTCTGTTCATGATTGACATGTCTGATACCAGCAATCAAATTGCATATTTTTTTTTATTATATTTAAAGTAAAAAATTACAGCTTATTTCTAATGGCCTCGGTGGTCTAGCGATTTAGCACACCGCCATTCTTCCGATCATGAGCATCGGGTTCGATTTCTCGCACGATACAAACATTCATGAGTATGATTATTTGTATTGATCTGGCTGTTTTTTATGTATTTACGAAACAAAAATTAATATCTATGTACTTGTATCAGTTATCTAGAACCCATAACATAAATTTTAGCTAGCTTAACTTGGGTCTACATGGCGCTGTGAGAATTATCTTGATATTATCTTGATATTATTATTATTTCTGTATTGAGATATCAAGTTTTGTATACTACACGTTACATCTCTTGAATCAGGTTCAATTTCACAAAAGATCTTATTCATTTTCACAGTTAACGTGTCGATTACAGTAACTCGATGCTATTGTATTTAAAATCAATGAGATATAGCTGAGCTTCTTATCGGATTGTCTGTTTTTTCATACGTATTATTGTTGGGGCCTTTTCATTTCGATTACTGTTTCGATCATTGTTGTTGTGTTTTATATCAAAATATAGGGAGCTTTTGAATTCGTGTACGAGTATGTGGATTAAGCTTCAAGTCTTTCAAAAATATTTTTTTATATTTAACCGTTCGAAGGATTATTTTAGGTGATAATTACTGTAAATATACTTCAATTTTTTTTTTATATTTTATTTCTGAATGCAATTTTTCTAGTACCTAATGGATAAGAGTAATTAGACCACATATTAGTACACTTAACTGCAAAAGACAGTAAAACATGTTTTTTTTTATTCTAAAACCTTTGTGACCTATACTTAACAAGTAAATAAATTGAATTTGAGTTTTATAATATTTTTTATAAGTATAATGAAATAATATATCATATTATAGTTTTTTTTACATATACTATTATTATAAATAGTCCTAAAATGCATTATGTGTTTTAATTACAATTATATTATATTAATTATAATTTAGATAATGAAAATAAGCAAGAGATTTTCAACTAATATCATTTATTATTTAGAACAAATTTAGATTATAATTTTAACTTACTTTATACTGGAATAAGTGTGTTTATAAATGTCCTAATACAAATATATATACCTGTATTACTTTATTGTATATAACAATATTTTACTGTTCAATAGCCCCTCAGATTTTATTATTCCAAGCACACTTTCAGTTGTTTCTACGTATTACATAATAATAATAGGTAGACGACACTACTTGTAAACGTGATAAATTTGTAATATATTACAATTATCATTGTTCCAATAATCTCTATATATGTACCTACCTTAGTAAAATCAATGATATCACAGTATAATAAATCAAACCGAACTTGATTTATGACAGTAAGTTAATCAGATAAACTTGATCGAGTTATATCAAGATGGTATTTGCATGTTGAATGTGTTTCATCTAATGTATTGTCTTCAATGCGAGATTGTTCATTAGGTACAGCTACTGTGCTACTGGCAATTTGTTATCTGTGACCTCGGGTATTATATTCGATTTGGGAGTATTTAAATTCTTGACAATGGGCTTCATGAGCTCGATAATTTGAATGTTAGTATGATATAGAATTAGAAATGACGTTTATTCTAGAAAGAAATAGAAATAGAAATAATCTTTATTCAAATAAACTTAATATAGCACTTTTGAATAATCAAGTTTTTTAATTCTACCGCTCATTCGGAATGCAGATTCATCACAAGAAGAATGAGCAAGAAACTTGTGTGTTGCTCTTTTAAATAAATATTGATTTACTTACATTTAATTTACAACAAGGATTAGGCATTCGACAATCAACATAGAAACCGCTACGCACTTAATCTCTGTTCATTCAGATAACATTGTCAGCGCTATGAATTTTAAGTTAGATATTTTCTACAAAAACATTATTATCATTTATAAATTCTTCAAATAACCATTATATATGTAGACACTTTTTTATTTCTTTATTTCAGGCAACTTAATATTATTTATATTGGCCCATATTATATGAACCTTAAGGACTAACATATATAAAAGTAAGACTTTGTGGTACTTTTGAACATACCATTTCTACTCTACCATTTATTCGAAATATAAATAATAATGAATTGCTGATTATAACATAGTATAAAACAAAGTCACTGTCGCTGTCTGTCCGTATCTATGTATGCTTAAATCTTTAAAACTACGCAATGGATTTTGAAGCTGTTGTTTTAATAGATAGAGTGATTCAAGAGGAAGGTTCATATGTATAATACATGTACACCCGGGCAAAGGCGGGGCGAGTAGCTAGTTGCTGTTTTAACCAAATGATATTCAACTTTACATTGATAAAATTCTGTGTAAATACAAACAATATAATATATCCTTACTTTTTTTTTTAAATACTCCCTCTTCAAAGGTTTCCTGAAAGAGGTTTCATAAGGGATAAGATCGCCCTTTGTACTTAAGTTTTATTATTTAATGTTCAAAGTGGAATATTAAAAATCTAGTTAATTGAGTAACAAAATAAATAATTCAGCATCATCAGAAGAATAATTTATCAGACCAGACTAATCCCGAAAAGCATGGTTATGACCTACTTTGCTTGAATATTTTTATAGATCGTTTTATATTTTATTACGCACTAGCTGGACTCGCGACTTCGTTCGCGTGGAATTTAACTTTATTTTTCTAAAATAAAAGTAGTCTAAGTTACTCCTTATTACATCAGCTACCTGCCAATGAAAGTCCCGTCAAAATCGGTCCAGCCATTTCAGAGATTCGGAACAAACAGACAGACAGACAAAAATAGTAAAAAATATTATTTTGATGTATGTACCGTATTTATATTCATATGCATGTAGTAAAAAACGGTTACTTCAACAAACACTCCAAGTTTATTTATATGTATAGATATATGACACTTAGGTTAGAGTTGTTGTCTTTACGACACTAAATTTTCTGTTAATATTATACTTATTATATATTATAACATAATCTTTCAGCACTAGTCACTATGAAGCTTTAAAGGAATAAATAGAGCTGTTTCGGCCTTTCCCGGGTCTGACAGTATTATATCTAAAAGAATAAATAACTCGGAACACATGTAATCTGATTCCACGATATCATCCTGTTTATTTACTAGGGGTACACCGCTATCTTTTGTCTTCTTTTCGCAAGATTTTAAACGTACAGTCAAACTAAAAATGTGCTCTCATTTTTTGTTACATTTTGTAACTATACTTTATTTTGTAGTTTTAGATATTGTAATCATTGCAGTTAGGGATAATGGCAGTGAAGGGTGTAAGGTGAAGGAAATTTTTTTAAAGAAAGGTTTTCAAATGAAAAACTAATGTGTAAATGCTGAATATAATAAATACTTACATGAGTTTTCTTTTCAATTGTGATGTCTTTAATGATAATGTGATCCTAATTTAGAATGTACTTATCCCAGGGCTTATTTTTTTATAATAGAGTGATTTGTTTAACTTCCCAGTATTTATTAATGAAATGTAATTTCTTTATATCAGTGTCCTGTCAGTATAAACCGTTAACTCGAACTATTCCGTTATTCCATCAGTTAAAAAAAATACTTTCACCACAACATCGACACTTGTCTAGACAATATACCTAGATAGTAGATAGTAGTTGTGTAGTTGTTACATTATCTACTAGCTGCTCCCGCGAGCTCGTCCGCGTGCAATTTAGTTTTATTTTTCAAAAATAAAAGTAGTCTAAGTTACTCCTTATTACTTCAGCTACCTGCCAAAAAAAGTCCCAGTAAAATCGGTCCAGCTATTTCAGAGATTAGCCGGTACAAACAGACAAAAATTGTAAAAAAAAATATTTTGGTGTATGTACCGTATTTCTAACCGTATTCATATGCGTGTAGTAAAAACGGTTTTTTCAATATTACAAACAGACACTCCAATTTATTTTATATGTATAGATTAGTAGTTTGTGTATACTTAATCATTTATCAAAAAAAAGAAGGTAACTCTTTTATTTGTTAGTTGACTAAACACACATGAAATTAAAATATTGTTCCTTTTTATATTGAATCCCTTTTCGCCTTCTAATGTTTATTGAAACACGAATCTGTCTGATCATAACAGAAACCCGAGCTTAATATAAGAAGAGGTCTTTTGTGGACGGTACTTCATCCCTACTAAATGTGATACCCCCAGGAGTGGATTGCTAACAAAAGGCCATTCTGATTTTGTTTTGACTAAAACCGTACCGGAGCGATGGCAGCTCTCGTTTCACTTAGCTTGTTTGCCGATACAGAATATTATTTTCGCGATCACATTTTGATATTTTTTTACTACTATCTACTAGTATTATACACGCGACTTCGCCTTATAAATATTTGATATTAATATAATTTGCGCTAGTTGATTTTTTTCCCACATCGATCTACCAATCATTAATCTGATTTTGATGGTGACAAAATTAATTAGTTACGAAATTAAAGTTGGTGTCGTGTCGTATGAACAACTAAAGAGATGGATGGAATATCGTTGAAAATGGCAAGAGCTTCACCGACAAGAGCGCGGCTCTTCAATTATGAATAAATGATACTATATAAGATAAGAAGCTGAAGAAACAGCGGCTCACGTAATCCTGGAGTGCGCGGCAGTGGCCCCACAATGAAAACAAATCCTCGAAACGGTGAGGTCGCTCCGTGAAGCCTTTGAAGACACCAAGAATCTTCTGCGCTTTTGGGAGGAGCTTGGCTGGCTACTTTAGCAGTCTGGCTCTGCACGCACAACGGCCCGAATGAGAGGTTAATTACAGAGACTCAACATACAATACAATACCGTATAAGATAAATGAGACTATTTTTCAACACATACAAGAATACCGATAATAAAAATTAACAGAAAGGTAAATCACCTTTCTGTTATTTTTTTTTATTTGAGTAATTATGCTTTAACAATACTATATAAGAAAAATTAACTCTGTTTATGTAAAAATAAATCATCACAATTATAAAAAGAAATGACTAAAATAGTGAGCAGTGTAAATAACGTAAACATGAATATAATTGAGACGAATTACCTATTAAAAAATCTTAAGATATTATTGAATTTGAAGTAATTATGTAGGTTTATGAATTAAGAAACCTAATTCTTAATTTTTCATTAGAAAGGAATATTTAAAAACAAAAGTTCCGCGCAGTACGGGGGATCAGTTTCCATAAAAATTACATATCGATATTTCTTCTTACCTACCTACATACAAAACTGTTTCGAACTGTCGCTATTCTATAATTTTTTTTCAATACTTACCTCATCTTTAATACAATAGTGGATGTTTGCGGTGGCCGGCCTTAACGCAACTGTCATCCCTGTATCTCACTATTGTCCTCTAATAATACTCCGGAAGTCGGAACATTCCCTAACATCCGTGGATTTCGCATAAAAATATAAATAGCAACAAATAACGTTTGTCCTATATACATTTTATCGACAACAGGACAAAAGGAATCGAATGAATAGACGAAACTGCGGACTAAGTTATAGGCTTAGTTTGTTACAGTATGTTACGACTAACATCCGAGCTTCCTTTAATATTTTTTTACAATGCCACACAACTGATCCGTCTCCTTATTTTTTATAGATGTTTTTCTATAAATGTTTAATAGTTTTAAAACCATATGTATGTGGTTTAAGGTATAACTAAATTTTTATTAGGCCACGGTGGGCTAGCGGTTTAGGACGCCGCCGCGTCGCCATACTATTGATGGTCGTGGCATCTATTCCTCGCACAGTACTTACATACCTACTACATTTGTAGTCATGAGTTTATTGGTTTGGGTGTTTTATATTGTGATTTTTATTTACAATTTAAAATGTATTTATCTTAAGTATTGAGTTACAAAATAAATCAGCTATAGTTGTAAGAGCAGACAGTCCGTACAAGCAGCACCCGGTCACGAGTATAACTTGTAGAATAACATATAGAATTGTTTCCTCTAAAAATCTATTAAAATCTTATATTCTCCATTATGAAACATTATATAAAGACAACATAATTTTAACTGTGTAAAAAACAAAGCTAAAAGAAAAATAGGTCTTATTCTTAAGACAAAATGTCCTAAATAGTTTAACTACTCTTATTGCGATTCTGCACCTATACAAGTACCACCTCTCGAAGTAAGCGGTGTCTATTTAAGCATAATTTATGAACCTATGGTTCCTCCATTAGCTTCAAGTGGACGCAGTACAGATGTTTTAATGGCTGCGGTCTCGTTACCTCAAAGCTATGGGAAATAAACTCGTAATACTTGTCTTACAACAGACTCTAAGGATGGAAGTTACAAAACTAGATCTCATATAGGAAAATAAAAGTTTGATCAATAAGGGTTATGTTCTACAAATAAAGAAGACAATTTTGATACAATTTTGTTTCATGTTGTTGATACACTATTATTACTACTCACTTTAGCAACAAAAAGGTTAGGTTGATTCATAAAGTAATAAACATAAATGGAATTGACAACACAGCGGAATCTAGTCCTAAAAGTGCTTGATCTATCGGTTCCAGATAAATGACAGAAATACTTATATACATACATTTAATACTGTACTTACCTATATATACCAAAAATGCATAGAAAACAGCCAGACAAATACAATCAGTCGTCCTCATGAGCACAAATATTTGTATTGTGTGGGATCGAATTTATAACCAACACTGTAATATGAGACCAATACGGGGATTTCACCCCTATTTCCATTTATTTAAGTGCTTCTAAACATTTCTGATAAGACAGACGGCTCGTGCTGTTCATGTCGCGTTAGTAGCGACGCTTCAGGAATGCACCAATGGAACAGGGCTGTTTGGATTGAACCTGATAATGTGAGTCCAAATCAAAATCTAACCATAGAAATCTACACAAAGATTTAATAAAAATATATGGAAAAAATATAGTCCAATTATACTTCTTTCAAAGATGGTAGCAAATTGTAATGTATATACATTTTGATGATCGAGATTCGAACCTGAATGTCTTGTGTACCACCACACTATGGAGGTCGTCAAGACAATAGACATCAATCATTTTTTTCCGCATTCCGATGTAGCCCAATGTAACCATGTGGAAACTGACACAATAAAAAAAAATATTGTTCGCAACCGATTTACTATGTCATCCGTTCTGACCGGAGCAAATTGTCAAGGCGGACTGGGTGTGTCAATTTTTCTTTCTACTCGGTCCCTACTCAGCTTGTTGACACTTTGATGTACGATCTGTATCCAGTTGTGAATCGAAAGATGAGTTCGGTCAATTCTCTTCAGGTAGACACTTTATCAATGAGTTTTATTGGATGTAACTTCGCAAACTGCCTATTTCATCATCTATGTATCTATTCTTACTAATATATTTAATTTCGAAACTGTGTCTGATTCTCTATTTCTTACCTTTTTAGAACCAAACGGTTCGATGTCTTAATAAAAATTGGTATAAATATATCGCACACTTCGTACAATACTGGATTAACACAAATATTACAATATCCACTCTAAAGTTTGAACTTAAAGTCCAATTTCCGAAATTAGAAATTTATTAGTTAATGTGTGGTATTACGTATGCGATACATAGATTGTGTTACGGGGAAGGATATGTGATATTCTACTACATTTAATCTAAAATAATAGCAAACGATGTCGCGGTAAAGGCTAGCATTAGTGTAAAACAAAATATCTGTTTTTTTGTCGATACGTCTCACCACTTATTTCTCCAAACCACAGAATAGATCAAACTAAGATTTTTGTGACAATATTCGTCGAAAAACAACCCTCTTGTCACTTATCGTAAATAAGCTTATAATAAAAATAGAATTAAATTATTGATGTAAAATAAAAGCAAAATTTAGGGGCCACATTAATTTATTATGAGCAAAGAATAATAAAAGTCATGGAGTCACTCAGGGCTGACACATAGGTCCTCATTACAACAACGCTAATTTAGCCAAATCTTTGTGTAAGCTCTGATAAAATCCCGGAAGAAAAAGCTGAGCCAAAATAAAGGAAATGAATAAGTAAAGGATATATCTCGAGAGGACGAGAGCACATTGAGGCAGAATGTTACACTGATGAAATAAGGAAAGCCCTGAATAAGAATGCTTTTAAGACAATGCTACGTGAACACATTTTGGAGTTATTTGCAGTGCTAAAAACGTCTGTACGCTCATTCCCTTTGACATTTATTCTGTGGATATTTTGGCAGGCTATTTCTGTATTGTTTTCTTTTCATAGAAGTATTCACTTATTAATGGAGCGTAGCTATTGTAGTTATATATTTTAAAAAATACGACCATTGTATAAAAATGGATAATTCGAAAGTTATTGTGAAGATAGAAATTTTCATTCTGGATAACGTTAAGGCTGAATTCGCATTACGCTTTATCACTTGGAATGCAGACTCGGAATAATAAAATCAGGATTCGATTACTTAAATTAAATGAATTATCATAGGCTTTTTATATTTTCATGTCAATTAGAGATTCGTATAATAATATGTACATACGTAAAGTCAGAGCGAGTCATTGGTTTATAATCAAATTGAAAAATCCACATATTTTGTTCAAATATTTTATCGTTGTAATAAATTCTAGGTCACTGTAAGCGGCACTCATGTATCGGCTTTATTTGAACAGCTTTTAGCTGCCAGCCACTCAAATATTGAATTAAAATGTATTGAACTCAACTCAAAAACACTTTGCCCTTTAATTTCCAACAAACTGAGTTATAATAATGATTTACTTTACAAAATAGAAGGTTTTTAGGAGATATTTACAGAACATCGAGAGACTTGTGGCATACTGCTTTATTATCCTTTTTTAGACCTGAAAGGTATTAAGTTCGAATCCGAAATATAATCAAATAACTTTGTTAATATATTTAAGTTTTTGATACACTCTCTTTTGAATGCTATCTGACTCCATAAAAATCCGTAAAGGATTCGTAGGTTCCTCGCTGTCCCTAGTCCCTTTATAATTACAAAAAATCCTAATTGTACCTTTAAATACTAAATCATAATAATAGTAAATCAGATAGGATTAACAATGTCATATATCATTGACACTGTATTCCGTATGATGGCTTGTGTACTAGCAATTTTGGATTTGATTAAATGTGTACTTAATTAATGTGAGTCATTCGACCAAATACTTGTAATTTGGGATTTCATCTAAGCATCAAAGACATCCGACTAATTAACGCCTCACTAATAGGTACTTAAACAATAATACTAAATAGATATCCGGTCAAGCTATCAAACATTATTTGACAACTATTGATTAACACCTTAGTTATTTATATTAAGTCTGTAAAGACATAAAAAATATTACGCTTTTTGTTTATTTTCTTATTAAACACTAGTCTGTGACCTGCGATTTTGTTTAAGTTTTTTGAGATGTGTTTCAAACTCCTGATATAGCTTATCTTTACATCAAATCTTTTATGAACCTTCCAATTTTTTTGTCATGATGAGATACAAACATACATACGAATTTTGTAACTTTAGAATATCCTAACTGCAAAACAGTTTTTATGTTTCTTTGATTGCTTGTTAGGCTATCTTGCCTATACGTCATGCTAGAAAATGTGCTAGCTTATAAATAGCATTTGAGTTGGAACTCTATAGGCTACTTTTTGATCCAATCAATCATGGTTTACCGAAAAAAATCGCGACAGAGGCTAGTGTAGCAAACGATGGTCATATTACCATAACTTCTATTTCAGTTACACTAGCCACCTGATGGATGGATTTTTTTTTACTGATGATAATGAAATGGAGACTTAGCCTGCGCTAACGGTTTACGCTGGCGTAATATGTCAGGTCAGGTCAGTTAGCCCATCATATCAAATTCACCAGGAATTTATCACGATGTTTTCCAGGGGGAACCACGTGGAGGTCAACCTGACGTAGTACATTGTTAGCAATGGGGTCATCAGTCCACATTACTAGCAATCCCCTTCCCCTGGTGGAAGGATTGTAAAGCATCACCTATCTACATGAAAAACAGTACTGATATTACGTTATCATGTATACCACATATGCGTTATCATTCTAGAAGACTAAGATCTCATGCCTCTTATTCTGTAATTTCACTGACTAATCGCTCTCTACAACCGAAATACAGCTCACAAAGTAAGCTGCTTAGCGGATGAAGTATCCAGGCAGATAACATTTTACAGTTTATCTGTGGTATATTACATATCAAGTGCAGACTCCTATTGAGAAGTGCTGAAGGGCCGCGATGTCTCAATTTCAATGTTGTAGTTGTATTTGGAACTAGCTGTACACGCGACTTCGTCCGCGTGGAATTTAACTTTATTTTTCTAAAATAAGAAAATAAGTTACACTTCAGCTACCTCCCAATAAAAGTCCCGTAAAATCGGTCCAGCCATTTCAGAGATTAGCTGGAACTGGAACAGACAGACAGACAAAAATTGTAAAAAAAATATTTTGGTGTATGTACCGTATTTATATTCATATGCATGTAGTAAAAAACTGTTATTTCAATGTTACAATGTTCTTGTTGTTGTTCTTGTGACCGCATCACCATTTCTGAGGTGCCTTAGTTCTAACATCGAAACTTAAATCACACACATTTTAGTTATATTACTAAGAATGAAGTTTCAAATACTTAAACCTTTGGTTTTTTATGCCTGTTGTATGTGGCTGTAATTTGTACAAAATATGTAAATATTGTATTTATTTATGGAAATAACTTGGTAAACAATAAATTTTGTCCGTCTAACTCTTCAGTTTATTATGTCTATACGTTACCACATCTCAACAATTTCTAACTGTGCATAATAAATTAAAGCCGAACGTCTAAATTAAGACCATTAGGTACCAAACGGATGTTAATAATTCACAGCTTTAAGCCAGTTTAGGTTTTAATAGTCTAATTTTTCTATGTTGTTGTCGACTGCCATAAGTTCCTTTAATTAAGAAATCAAATGAATAGAATATATTAGAAAGGAGTCGCTTAGTGTAGTTGTTATTCGAAAATGTATCTTATTTTATTAATATTAGATAGACATTACAATACCAGGTATGTAGTTTGTAAGAAAATTCAGTTGAGTTGCTTGCTAGTTTTTCTCAATTGAATATACTCGTATATACTGGACGACAGGGAAAAATATTATACAAAAATCTTTACGTTCATAAGCGGCTAAAGTCCTACTTGAATAATTGATTGTCGTAAATGACAGTCAGATTTTTTAACACTTCTGTGAAGAAGTTCTTTAGTAAAATCTCGCTGCCGTAAAACAACTAGAGATGTGAAACAACCTCGATATATTTTTTATCGGTCCACAGAGGCGAGCGAACGACGCAAATGGTCGATTCGCGAGTGTTTTCACGACGGTTTATTTCAGTTAGGGCCCATCCATAAAATACGTCACAAATTAAAGGGATGAAGTTTCCGAAGTGTGACATTGTGTGACAAAGGGCGGAGAGGATTCTAAATTTCGTGACGTCTCATATCAAAATATAATATAGTGAAGTATTAAAACACTCGAATGAAAAACCTAAAAATATTCCCAACTTTAACTGTATAAACATAAGAGTCAGCTAGCAACCGCTAGACCATCGGGTTTTGAAACACCGCTTTACTTCCGATGGTCGCGGGTTCAATTCCTCGTACGATACAAACATTTGTATTTTTGAGTATGATTATTTCCAATATGAAATATATCTAAGTATTTATATAAGTTGTCTAGTATCGGTAACGCAAGCTTTGCTTCGATTAGGTCTAGATAACGTTGTGTGAATTGCCCGAGAATATTATATAAGAAAATTGCTTTGTTAGCTATTTCACAACTCAGTATACTAGTGCAAAATTGTAAAATATATAATATCTGTATATCGAAGTCTTACCATAGTGACCAACTGTGACAAGGACAAGAGTGGGGTCAAAAATATTTAAATTCGTGTGACATGAATTTATGGATGGCCCCTTATTGTGCGTGACAACGGCAGTTTTCCTTTAAGATAGACGTATAACCAGTCTTAAGGGACACTCTTGGTCTTAATTAACGATGTTCATATCTGCGTGGGACGGTATAGTCTTGATACTGTGGAAGAGTAATAAAAATCTTATTTACAATATGGTATGTATGAGATTATAAAGTATTTTTAAAACTATTTATCATATTTCAAATATTCACTTATTGTGGATATTTGATTTCCTAAAACGTATTTCGGTTTTAATAATAAAATTATACGTATTAAATACTACTATGCTTCATTACATAGCATAAATCAAAGTCACTGTCGCTGTCTGTCCGTCCCTATATATGCTTAAATCTTTAAAACTATGCAACGGATTTTGAAGCGGTTTTTTTTAAAGATAGAGTGATAGATGGAGTGATTCAAGAGGAAAGTTTATATGTATAATACATGTACACCTGTGCGAAACCGGAGCGTGTAGCTAGTATAAAAAGCATTTTCTGAAAAATAAGATTGTCACTATGTTCAATAATAAAATTGAACATTAGAGGTAATTGGTACTTTAATGACGAGCATGCACGGCAATAGTTGTTCATGCACTGAATTTTCATTTAATGTTAGACATAGACACCTATATAAGTACACAATGTCAACTGACTTTAAAAAAAAAGAAGTTGATATTCTTGCCAGTTCTTCACAATTGAATCTGTATATCGAACTGGACAGCAGGCAAAAAATATAATAAAAAATTACGTTCAGTATCGGCTAAAATGTCCTGCATGAATAAATTTGTTTGATATTTTTTAATTTTTGATTTGATATTTTTTATTATTGCAACACTAAAATAATAATGTAAAACTTAGCCTCTTATATTGCAAACTTCTCTTGTAAATTCTCTCAGTGCAGCACCCGTAATTTTGTTAATAGAAAGGGTGAAAAACATGAATAATATTCATATTATTATAATATATATCTGATCTAGTAGAGTCATCATAAATCACACTCAAAAATACGCAACATTTTATGTATTTAATTATTCCGTAGATATTTTTTGTTTATTCAATTAATCTTTATTTTATTGTTGAAATTAAGCGTTAATTAAGACATTATAAACTATTGCGTTTACTATTCCAGCGATGCATTAATCTTACTATGGTTGATCTAATATACGTTTATTGCAATTAAATGTCCGTCCAGTTGTATTAATCCACTAATGCAATTAAGTTTACGTTCCGTAATGGATTAATTAGTAGATCACATGTACATTTATGTAACTATAGTCAAATAATAATTATCCTGGACAAATCACACCTATCAGCCCTACCCTAAGTCCTAAGCTAAACAGTGTCACCTGATCTAGTATAGAATTATATCTGGGTACTAGTGCTAGGTACTAGGTGCATTTATTATTTACATACCTATTTGTGTTACATAAAAAAAAGGAAACAAAAATATAAAGCCAATTACACAATCATTCATTGCCAATTATCGAGCAATCCGATTTATTTATTTTAGTATATTACACTTGTTTGCACTAGAAAAAATACAACAATCAAAATTTATAGAGTATGAAGGTACAAAAGGCGGTCTTATTGCTTAAGCGATCTCTTCCAGACAACCTTTGGGTAGAGGAGAAAAGAATGTGGTGGATAGCGCATGAATGGAATGAAAGAAATGTAAATAATAATGTACCAAACATATACAAATATTTTATATAGTATACATTACATACATACATACATTTTCATATATAATAATAAAACAAACTTACACCGCTGCCTATTCGCTTATATCATTTAAATTATGAAACGTATTTTAATGCAGTTCATCATCATTATGCAATGAGCAATAGGTAAGTTCTACAGGAAGATCTTTATGTATAACTAACTTTTGCCGGCGGCTTCGTCCGCGTTAATTTATCCCCTTAGGGGTGGAATTTATCAAAATCCTTTCTTAGGGGATGCCTACGTCATAACATCTACCTGCATGCCAAATTTCAGCCCGATTCGTCCAGTGGTTTGGGCTGTGCGTTGATAGATCACTATGTCCGTCACCTTTGAGTTATATATATTTAGATAAAATATATCCGTGTTAAAGTATAAAACAAGCCCGAGATATACAAAGATTTGTAATGCATCCGTGCGGAGACGGAATAGTGTTGTATTTTAGTATATAGTGTACAGGACAGTTTAGTATAGTATTTTAAGGATATCAATGTTTATATTTATTTTACGTTAAAATAGGCCCAAATCTACTTTCCTAGATGCGTGGATAACATCGCCGGCTATCGCCTACGGGGGCAATCTATCGTTAACATTATCATTACATACATCGGGCGACCGAGACCGTCCACCGCGACTGATCATAATGGGTAGAACAGGACAATGGCGTAGGGACTCCGCGCATTTTATGTTTTTTTTTGTTTTAATTGATTGCTAGTCAATTGCACACCAGCCGCTGACTGTATACGCTGACAGGATATCAGTGGAAATTGTAGAGATGTATTCATTTTTTTTCGGACTATTCTAATGGTGTTGCCGCAGTTGGCCTTTACAGCTTCGCCGGATGATATGGGGTGAGTACAGATGGCACTCCAAAACCGCGGAAGGACTTATAGAGCGGCCGAAGGCCAACTCCCGCCTGACCGATACGACTTTAGTCTGAGGGCACCACTAGGGATTCGAACCTTGGTTCAGGCCGTCGTAACATCGATCCCCGTTGAATTGAACGGGGGATCGATCGGAGGGGAGATGTACACATAGCATCAAGCACGTTATATTGTGGCGAATTCATCGAAGTTAACTACGATGATTTCCAGAAACAACCGCGACGCCCAAATTTTTATGTATAAAACTTACTACAACATCCTTGAATTTATTAGTTATAGTTTATTACCTAGCCGAGATAATCTATTAGTATTGGGTTCGTCATATATACATATATTTGTGCATAAAAATTTTAAGTATATATAAACTTATTTTTATCTGGTACTATATATATACTTATGTACTATATACTTTTTATGCAGATTATATATATTAAGTATGTATATAAACTACATAAAAAGCAGTAAAGTAATTTCATCATTTTGTATTAAATTTATTACATTCTACTCTATTCCATTTCTGTGACTGTTTCCGATTTCTAAAAAGGAATTCCGCAAATGTTATGGTATAACATTAGGATATTTGCGGATTTGTGAGAGGAATCTCACATTTGAGTTTGATTTCTTTCAATAAATTACTATTATAATAACTTGCGGTTTTCGACTACTGTCCGACGCTACCGTCTCATTCCACCGGCAGTGTTAAGAAGTCTTTAGGTAAATAACACGTTAATTTTACTTCATTGTTCACTTACATTCACTTACTTAAAACACGTTATTTTACTGTTAGAGTTGTTTGCTGTGGACACGAATTTAGAAATCTTTGCGTGACGTGCCGCTTCTGAGCCCTGGCACTTACGCAGTTTTCTGTAATTACTAATTATGGTTGTTGACTTAAATTGTACTGTCCATAGACACATTAAGTGGCTCGCAATTATGTTGGTTGCTTTATTTATATAACTAACTAAATAAGTTTATATGCATGATTGATAAGAACAGAGTTCTTGTAATGATAATTGACTGTAAAAATAAAAAATAAATTGATTTCCGTGATTTCTGTTCGATTAGATCTTTTAAGCTATGTAACTGTATTTAATGCAGTTTATCGCAATAGATATAGTTATTCAAGAGGAATGGTTATATGTATAATAGGTATATGTAGAGCCGTGCGAAGTAGGGGCGGGTAGTTAGTACTAAATAAAGTAGCAAGCTGTAGGGAGTAAGTATATATATTAATTAGACTAACTAATTAATATAAATGAAGTCACGCACTAGCGTACAGTCGTTCACGGAAGATAAATAAAATGTAAACAAACCTACGTCATTACGTTCATGCAAATTGCAACTTTAATTATTATTAATTAGGAAGAAAATCCAGTACCTAATATATCTTACATAAGTAACAATTTAGATATTGTTTTAGTTGCTAAAGACACAATTACAGTAAAATTAGCTATTAAAAAGAAAAGAAATAATAGAATATTTTCAAACATTCCATAATTTTCAAATATGGAACGTTCTTTTTTTTAAATTTATAATCATTAAAGAATTTCAATTATACAGCCGTGACTTCCTTTTCATATTTTTTATTCCCTCAAAAACATTATCTACAAAATGACAGTTTCTCAAACAACATACAAAATGCATCCGTCAATGCATTCTTATCTACTGCGTCAGTAGCTGTTACCTGTGTTATCGACTTATTATCGGTTTGTAAATAACCCGAGACGAAGTTTTATTAACTGGAAGGATGTCACACGTGAGTACAGATATAGTTGATTGATTGTAACGCATTATCAGTATTCTTCGGGTCTAAGACGGCTGTTGTGACGGCGGTTGTCATTTCGGGAACGGCTTACTAACCTTGAAATATTTATCATTGACTTACTTTGAACGATATGGTTTCGATGGCTTTAGCATAGACAATTAAAGTTGAAAACATTTATTTATTGAACTGATTTCACTTGTTTTTAATATTATAAAATATAGTTTTAAATATATTATATAGTTGTTTATCTATGCGTAATGGAAATAACAAACGGGCAGACAGACTTTCGGATTAGTATGAATATAGACATTTTATATTTCTCTACCTTTAAATGTATTAAGGTTTACATAGGAATAAATTGGGATTTAAATAAAATTCCCACTACAAAATAATATTCGAGTTCCCGCAGACGAAGCCGCGGGCAATGGCCAGTAGGTACTCACAATCATCGCAAAATATTTTCACTACATTTTTTGGCAAAGGTACATAAATGCCACATATTTCTTCTAATAATGATAAGGTAAAATATCTACCATTATCAGAATGACTAAAGCGTGAAAATATACGTTAATAAAAACTTTATTATCAAGAATACATCCAAAAATGTTGATGGCATGACAATAAAACTAAAAAGTACGATCATAAATATGTTAAACGAACACAAACTTGCTTTATTAAAGTACTTATGAATGTTTTTATCATTAATTAAAATTGTTATCTTGAAACAAAGTCGAAAGCAACAGAGCTTGATGTATATTTAAGGTGTTGACAAACTAGAGCAAATATTGTGTGGGTGTATGTATGTAATTAAATATGTTATTATTGAATCTATTAATTAGTTAAAAGTGTTTAAAAAAAAGAGAGAATCCCAAAAACGATCCATTCATACTAATGTTATAAATGCGAAAGTAGGTATTTCCGTTTGTTTGTTATATTCATACACTGCCGGCGGTTTCACCCGCAAGAAATTTATAGCCTATATGTTATTCTAATGTATAAGCTATATTACTCTAAAGTTTCATCAAAATCCGTTCAGTAGTTTTTGAAAGAGTAACAAACATTCATCCATATTCACAAACTTTCACGTTCATAATACTAAAAAAAAATAATAAGATATGGTAGCGGATTTAAACAAAATAATATACAGACATCTATACATATAAATAACATTGGAGTGTCTGTTTGTAATATTGAAATAACCGTTTTTACTACATGCATATGAAGCTAAATACGGTACATACACCAAAATAACATTTTTTTACAATTTTTGTCTGTAGTTTATTTGTTCTGGCTAATCTCTGAATTGACTGGATCGATTTTACGGGACATTTTTATGCAGGTATCTGATGTAATAAGAGTAACTTAGGCTACTTTTATTTTAGAAATGATCTTTTATTTTAGAAAAATAAAGTTAAATTCCACGCGGACGAAGTCTAGGGAACGAGATAGCTAAAAAATAATTTTGTTTAATTCCACAACCATTAGCAAGAGACTACAAGGATTCGCTTTGTCAATCTGACCACTGACCACTGCTACTGGAAGCGTTACGACCTTCTTTATTCAAAATCAAATTCCGATCATTAATAAGTCAATACTCATATTGGAACTCGTGTTTCATCTCTGAACGAGGCATGATCATGCATTGTATAGAACTCGGATATAGCGTGGTAGCTTAGTATTGACTGTTGACTGTTTTTTTTTTACTTTTTCAGTACTAACTTAGATTGTGGAATGAACTTCCTGGCAAGGTTTTCTCACGAGACTACAGCATGGGATTTTTCAAGAAGGATATATTAAGGTTTCTTAAGGGTCGGCAACGCACACGTGACACCCCTGGTGTCGAGGCGTCCATAGGCTATGGTAACCATTTACCATCAGATGGACCGTATGCTTGTTTACCACCATAGTAGTATAAAAAAAAAACTAATAGGTTGAACGGATGTTAATGTTTGATATGAAGATGGATTAGATAGATAACATAAGGACGCACATTCAGACAGTCCATCTGTAACTAAAAAAAAACAAATAAAGCCACAGGTAAAGGCTAGTATTCCTAAATAAATGGATTTATTACTTATTTCTAAATGGATTTATTATTTCTAATGTATTTTACTTTCATTTTACTTTTAAAATACCAACGTACTCTGATCATAAAGACTTTTCCCGGTTTAGGAAAAGATCTTAAGGAAGTAATTTCAGGATTGAAATATGAAAACGTATAATAAATACGTAAAAAGCAAATTCATTTTGTCTAGATTATCATGAATATGTTTTGTGACTCTTACATTTTTTTTAATCTTTAATCTTCACTAATATAATACATATGTATTTCGGTTAGTATGTATATTATCTTTTCCCTGCTTAATAGCTAAATAGATTTTACTAAAATTTGTCGTGATAATAGATTGTGTCACGTAGACGGATATATGGTAACTTTTATCTAGATAATACATAAAAATTTCACATATAACTTTAATTACAAATGTGTACACATTACAGAATATCTAATAAAATACCAGAATACAAAGATATACGTCACAAGGTGCATATTGTGTGAATTTACTACTGTTTCGTCACTATATTGCAATGAAACATAAATAAATATTGAAATAATAATTAAAAAATATTGATTCATTTTAGACGCTTATAAACGTTAAGTTTTTTATATTAATATTTTTTTCCAATGAATAAATAACTATTTAAACTAATACAATATATTATAGGTAAACCTGCATGTGTGTGCTATAGCAATATAAAATGTTTTAAAAAACAGACTAAGTTCCGGGTAGTATTATAAATGCGAAAGTGTATCTGTATGTCTGTCTATGTATGCTATCTTTTATCTCAAATAAGAAGATAAGATCGCCATAATATGCAGACGCTAAACTGACTAACTGATGGCCTCCGTGGTCAAGCGGTTTAGCACACTTCTTATTTTAGATGGTCGCGGGTTCGATTCCTCGCATGGTGCAAACATTTATATTCATGAATATGATTGTTTATATCGGTCTGGGTATTTTCTGTGTATATTATGTATGTATTTACAAAAAATATCTAAGTATTTATATCAGTTGTCTAGTACCCATAACACAAGCTTTGCTTACCGTGGCACTAGATGGCTCTGTGTTAATTGTCCAGGGTTATTTCTTATTATTATTATAACTTATGAAGGATTCATTGTACGTGACTGAAATTGTAAATTATATTAAATACATTCGCTCAATATTTCGAGTAAAAGAGATATTTCTTATTAGGGTATAGATGGCTTCATAAATATATAGAGTCATCAATAATGTTTTGGCAGAGAAGCTTCATATATATTACAACATTTTTAGGTATCAAATTGAAGTAACAAAAAATAAAGTAAATTTTGTTCTACGTAGATGGCAACCAAGCGTATTTGATCTCAAGGGGTACACATGTGCATTGTCGACCCATAAGAAACCTTAATGGGTATATTAAGGTTTCTTAAGGGTCGGCAGGATTTTCTTAAAAAACCCTAGACTGTAGTCTCTTGAGAAAACCTCGACAGGTAGTGTTGGCGACAGACCTCTTATTATAGCTATTTCTATTTTCAAACCATATATTTTTTATTTACAATTTTTGACATATATTTCTTATTATATTGTTTTGCTACATTGTCTCATATATTCTAACACTAAATACATCACTCAAGTTTGGTAAGTTATTTTATTTATTTTACTCTACTTCACTGCCGTTGCCAGCCGTAATAGGTAGTTCATTCCACAATCTAAGTGTATGCGGGAGGAAGCTACTCTGAAACCGCACTATTCGTGACTACGTCGGTTCCAGCGTGTGGGAATGAATTCTCTATCGATGGCGAGCGGTACGTTAGTAAAAGGTAGCCATGTCAAACAATTGTGAGGGGAAGTGGATTGTTAGTAACGTGAACTAATAACCATGTCAGGTTGACCTCCATGCGGTTCCCCCTAGAAACTATTATGATAAATTTCTACTGAATTTGTCACGATGGGCTAACTGACCTGACCTCATGACTGTCATATCATCCTCCACTGGTGCCCCGCCAGCGCATACTGCTAGCGCAGATAGGTGCATCATATCATTATTATGTTGAATGTCCCTGTAAAATTGTCCCAACATTTTTAATAATCTAGTCCCAAATTCAACTAATCTCAATGCCACGCGTCTGCATCACTAGCTGTGAAGTTGTCCTAATTTTTTTGTAATTTGGGACTAGTTCAAAATTTAATTAATGCCACACGTTTGCATCGATGTGGACACACCTTTAGCTGCGAGCCAACCCGTAACCTGTCAATGCCTGCAACTGTATCATTTAATATTAACATAAATTTAATATGAGAAGCCGTTGACAGAAGGAACGCCTTCCTTGTACCTTTATTAGGGATCTCGTGTAAAATGATTAATCAAGTTATGTCATGCATATCAAAAATATATATTTGTAATAATGTCACTATGTTATTGGTACTAACATCTTGTGTACTAGTATAATTACACATTATATTAAAAAAGTGCTCTTTACAATATACTAGATCTTTAATCTGCTTTTAAAGAAATAAAAGATATAGGATATCTTTTATACGTATACATGTAGTGTTACTATGTATCTACATATCAAATTCCGTTAAAATCAGTTTAGTCCTGAAAAGGTAAGAAATAGACAGACGGACAGATTAACAGATTTGTAATATATTATATTGATGAATGATATTGAGGCAGTACGTATATTTTTAAACAGTAACTATCGAATTTCATACTACGAGTAGTATGTAATTCTCATTAAAGACTATTCTCCAAATTGCAAAAAACATATACACCATAAACATCTAGTTAAGTAACATTTGATATTGCATTTCAATGCTTGTTATAGCATCCATAATTATGGTAGTAAGCCATACTTCATAGTCATAAACCATTTTTTTATAATAAATTGAGAACATAATATAGTACGTAGAAATTAGCCTTAGGCGATCCGATGCAAAACTACTAAGCACGCATTTACTGTAGAATTGCAAAAAAAAAACAATCTTCATATAGATATATTTAATGTAAGGTTTAATGAACATTAAATATACCTATATGAAGATTATTTTCTTACCTAAATGGTCATTCATATTAAGGGTGAGATGTTATTATACAGTCATTTACTTAATATAAATGTTATAAACATACTGCATTATAGAATTCCTTTATGTATATTTTATTACACATTTTAAAAATACATCAAGATTATGACTTGAAGTACAGTTTAACTTAATGATTATTTTATTCTTATATCAAAACGGGTTTCAAGTATAATATTAAATCAGTGCTTGGGGAAATTCTTAAATTTCAAACAATACCATGCTTACAAGTAATGTTAAATAATAACGGATTCTTCTTACGTTTATTTGAATTTTAAAGTTTGCTATAGTAGAGTTCGTTCAATGTTGTCTGAGTTTGTTCTCTATTTCCATCACCAAGCTAGTTGCTTTGTAAAATATGCTTCGCTTTATGGGTGAGAAAGGGTAGTGAAATTACAATATAAGGAGTATAAGTCTGAATATCTTATTGAGACTAATGTATCATGGATTATAGAAACATTCAGAGATCACCAAGGTATGTTTACATATGACTATGGCCGCTGCAAGCCTGTAGAAATATCAGGAATTATATATATTGACTATATATCTCATATATATATATCAATAAATTGTGTTATATATATCAAGTGAATTATATATTTATACAATAAAATCCGCCGTCAGTCGTTGACAAACATGGCTGGTTTATAATGTTTTTGTAGTTGTAATCTACAAATGCATAAACCAAAACACTTTCTTCATTTTTTCGCTTCTAAGAATATCCTTCAATTCTTATTCCTGACGGACCAAGGTAGCGAATTCTGATGAAAGGCGAACATAGTAGATAGCGTAGGTTGCAGCTCTACAGGTCTGATACACCCTCTAACTATTAATAAATAAAAAAAAAACGGTGTACTAATAGGATTTTTTTATACTATGATAGTGGCAAACAAGCTTATAGCCCATCTGACGGTAAATGGTTTAAATAGCCTATGGCCGTCTGAAACACCAGGTATCACGTGCGCATTACCAACGCCCAAGAAACCTTAATGTACCCTTCTTGAAAAACCCAATGTTGTAGTCTCACAACGAAACCTCGAATGGTCCCATATTGCAGTTTCATACTAATCCTGAAATTAAGCAATCATTATAACTACTGTAGTGATTGTATACAGCAAAAAATTACATATTTATTCAGTTACTTTGCATCACAAAACTAAACTACTAAACCCCAATATGATGATATTTCTGTAAGAGATGTTGCATATATGAGCTGAGGTAGCCAATGTCAACTGGTTGTTTGTATGTCTATCGACCTCAGGATTACTATCATCATCTTCCTTATCCCATTCATTTGAGACGGCGTATTTCACTATTATTTTTAACCACTACAATAATAAATAAATCCAAATATAATTTCATGCCAGATTTCTAATAGAAGACCGTAAAAATCATTGAAATGCAAGAATGCGAACAATAGATGTTATCGAGAGCATTTCTCATGATTTTCACCAAAGCTATCAAGTACGGGACCACTATTTCGAAAGGATTTCACGCTTGCCGCCTTTTGTTTTTTAATTTCGTGAATTGTACAGGCTTTGAATACACCAACAAACCGTGGAAAAAAAAATTACGAACGACGAATTCGCTCGTTATCCGTCGATGGATCGCCTCCTGAATTATTTATCGAAAACAGACTCTGTGTTTATACAAATAAAGAACAATTTCGATGTTTCTATGGAAATTAATAAAAATATATTATTTGAAACCTGGCGTATATATTTGTGAGTATAATCAGTAATTATAAAGCAAACTGTCAGTTCAGATTTGGTCTTTTCGATTGGTGGAACATGTTGAAGCTAATATATAATTAATTATTTGTATTTCCTAGAAACGACCTAAATATTTTTAGGAGGCAGGTTTTTTTGTTAATTTAATTTTTATTGATGAGTACAAGTTTCGTTTAATTTGAACTAGATGGCGCTATATACTTTATAGAACTATTACAACCGACCTTATTATATGTGATTAAATAAATTAATAAAAACAAATCTATCTGCAGTTTTTGCTTGCATACCTAGACATATATATCTATATACATATACTATATGCACATGTATTTTATTTAGGGGACTAATGACCCCATTGCTAGCAAAGAGTCATGCTAGTGTGACCATATTAATGAACGAACTCTTCTGAGTACCGAAATCCTGAAATCCTCAAATCATGGAGGATCCATTTGAACACAGAGTACTATAAAAATAATAATTCGTCTCAGTTAGGAGTACAGTATAAATCTACAGCGTTAGCGATTATAATAGAATATATTCGTGTAGACACGATTTTGTTTTAATCATTGTAATAAATTTCTATATTCCTGTTTGTTAACAGGTATTTCTGTGGATTTTTGTAGTTCGTATTTAATCATTCAAAGTAATCCTGGGCTATGATACTTGCTGTAAAATTATGATTGAAAATGTAGATTTTGTTTGAAATTTCGCTTCAATATAATTCGGCGATCTATAAGTGACATTTGTCATATTCCATCAGGACAGTCATCAGCGTCTTTTATACGTCCAGGAGTAAATTAATTAAACATTAAATCTGCAATCACTTGCACCACAATACAAAACGCCTTCGTGATCTACCGACTATCCGGGTGGCTAGATCTAATATGCCTTAGATTGCAAGCCGCCGGCTTTCCAACGAATATCCACTCGTAACTCACAAGAAAGTATATTTTGTATGCAACTAGTATATTTAATACAAAGTTTCAAAATGTAGTTCCTATTTGAGAGATATTTCACTTCTTATCAGAATTCACCTCCGTATTAGTGCATATTTTGTTATAAATTTAAAATCTAATCAAGCGTCATACATAAATAAATAAACCTGGATAATTAACACGTTGTCATCTAGTCCCACGGTAAGCAAATCTTGTGTTATCGATACTAGACAACTGATATAAATACTTAGATTCTTTTTTGTAAATACACACATAATATACAACACAACACCTAGCCTGATAGAAACAATAACACAATTGGTTACACCGTGCGAGAAATCGAACCCGCGACCATCGGAAGTACACCGTGCTAGACCATCGAGGCCGTAATGATCTAGTAGTTTATTACCACTATCATAATTAAACTCCTAAGTTGTAATACGATTGATATAAAAACTCTGCATATGGAAATCTATTTCACTATTAACTTTCCAGTGATAGCAAACCAGATTATTTAAACAACGTCGTAATCACACATTACATGTATCTCAAGTATAACACTACTAAGACTGCCAGCGTGATAATTGACAATATCTCTGTCTACCATATCTAGACTTATAGTCATAACGATATTTATATATAAGTTCCCACGAGAAAGAAAAGATGCTTTGGGCGTTTTGCTATAATTATTATCACTGGACCACAGTGACAGGTTTACCTATAAAATAATGATATAAATAGAAGATATAGAATATATATATAAACAAAATAAATCATAAAAATAATAGTACTAAATAGTAATATAAAATTAAGTAGAAAAAACAAGAAACTTGTTCATACTTTAAACGAAGTGAATATTATAAATATTCGTTACGATATTACAGGGGCGAACAAAAATAATGATGGAAACATTATCCGTCGAGTATAAACCCGAGTTTTATGAGACGAGGATTAAAAACAATCATGCTTGTCGGCATTACAAACGAGCGCAAGCCTTGACCTTACACCGGTTAAAACCGGTTCTCCGGAGTGAGCGATTAAGTCATCTTCCCGCCGTTTTACCGATTTCGAGTTAATTTCTTCATTTTGTTGCTCCTCACGACTGTGGACTCCTTGTTTTTTACTCTCGTCTTTTAACGTTTCGGTCGAATTGGAAAGGGCAATTTTTCTAATGGACGACTCAGAAATGTCTTGTTGATCGAAAAGCTCTTGTGTTAATTCCGTTAATGGCCGATTGTGATTTTCCCAATTTCGCTCAAATACAATTTGGGGTGTGGGAAATATTTTGTTTTATGAACAAATGTTGGAAAATTATCAATAGGTACTCATTGTTGGGAGTTGGCCCGAATATTGAAAAGTGAATGAACTTACGTTGGGACTGACACAAGTAATCTTGTAGTGTAAAGGTAATGTTAATTTCATTAGGATAAAAGTTTTCGTTATGCTACCATTACAAGACTTGATACTTTTGTCAAAAGTATAATTACTATTTAGCCTATTATAGCCATGCTAGTCAGGCTGCTTGTAAGGTTTTATATTTTGTTCTTGCATCGATCTATTTGTGCTGTCTTCACCTGGTCGTTCACTAAAAGTTTATCTAAAAGATATAGTCGTTGGTACTACATTGTATTCTTAATCCACAGTGCCATCTAGTCTTAAGCAGACCTTGTGTTATGGGTAATAAACAACTGATATAAAACTTGACAAATATATGCTTATTAATATTAATATATTATTTGTAAATACATGCACAATATAAGTAGATAATACCCAGACAAATATAAACACTACTACAAATAGTCATGAATATAAATGTTTCCATCGTGCTAGGATGCGAACCTGCAACCAATGGACTAAAAGCAGAGAGTTAAAACACTAGACCACCGAGGTTGCCATTACATGAGTCGAAATTTAGATATATAGATAAAATTACGATATACTCACATATACGTGAACAATTATATCAACACGTTACCGTTAAATGTTTTTTTTTTCTTTTCTGACCAGACGTTCTTAAGCTACTTTACTTTCACCAAGTCCTTTTCTACTAACCGTACGGTACATTAATCTTGCGAGGGCAGTCCGAGTTGTGACCTTGTCAAAGTGCTTCGAATCTGTTTCACGTCCGACGCCCCGTGACAGCGCCAAAGATTCCGATTTAGTCGTGATTCAGATGTCATTCTCATATCTTTATCTACGAGATGCTTCGTGTGCAAGCTATTTTAAATGTACTGATTTTACTCTAGTTTTAATATCTAACTTATGTAACATTACGAAGTTTTGAATAATATTATGATATATTCGAGCGCAGTATATTTATAATATGCTTTTCTTCATTCTGTGTATCAGATTTTCTTTTAATTGCTATGTATACTAGGAATTCATTTTTCGTAATTTAATTCTCAGCTATCGTAAATAAGATATTTTGATAATTTTACCTTATCGTTGCCTGTTTTTCTTCATTCAATAATAAATAGGTAATGAAATAATATGAATCAATTTTAATGGTACCTAAATCTATCCATCTTTTTCCTGTTACATGCGCACGTCTAACTCATAATAATAAATATTTAAACATCCAAAAGATATTTAACATACAATAATAATTTACAGTTAAAATTGACAACGCTTCAAAATATTTTACAACTAAATACATGCTACTTTCCCACAGTTTTCAAGTCTATCGTTAGCATAACACTTCGTTTGATTGTCGACTCTACTCCTTTAGTTGAAGCTTGTCAATCACACAAGTAAGTATACAGCGTATTAGTATTCTCAGTAATGAAATCGCACTAGTCACCGTTAAAGGTATGAATCAACGTCAATATCTTAGGGTCAAGTGTGTTAACGAACACTTCAAATAGCTACGAAATATTCATAAGGTAACATCCATGAAATTAAAGCATTGCTCATTGCTCATGTCAACTTTTTACAAACATTTTTCTATAAATGAGATTGAGCCATACTCTTTAAATTTTTTATATACACCTTCAAACTTTTTGACTATCGTCTTTATAGAGAAAGTTTGAAGTCCCAAGGAAAATCGGTGAACGTTTTTAGACCCTATAAATTATCTAATAAAGAAACGACTAGGGACAAATCAAACGGGCTTGATTGCTGAATAGTAAAACCTCATAAATAAATCCAGTGCGGTCTACACAGATAGTGATAGAACATTTTAATGACGACAGATATCCCGATACTATTATATTGCTCGAAATGATCGTAAATTTGTTAGTGGAACAATAGTATTGAGTGCGGTCCATTTTGTTAATGCCATATTGCCCGGACTTTGTTTTGCTTCAACGCACTCAGTAATAAACGAGGTGGCAGATCGTAAAACTTGACTTTATCGACATTTGTCCGAGATTGTTTATAGCCTTACAGGATTACCTTTTGTGATTGATTTGAGTTCCTCCAAATATATTTCGTGAGGATTACCTTGCTACGGAACTTTGTTAGCATATTTGTTTTATACTGCAGTATTAAATTTTGAATTTAAAGAGGCACCGAGATTTATACGACCGATCATCTCAGATAAGGGAGTTGGTCTTATTAAAACAAAATTTATCTTTCCGGACAATTCATCGATTTACTGTGCCTTTTACGATTCCATTAAAGATGGGTGCGTAGAGATTCTGAATATCGAGGCCAATGACACTGAATGAAGAGAATTTCACTTTGACATTAGATAATAAAAATGTTTTTTTCTTTATATTGACCTCTAATGCAATTAGTTACTAAAATAAATGTGTATTGCCGAAGAAACACATCTAAAAAACCTATTATTAATAAGTTGTATAAAAGGGATACGATCACAAATACATTTTGCATCGCTTTTATTTTCTACGAAAAAAAATATTCTTAAGTGTCTACGAATAATGTTCATTTTAGAATGGCTTTCAATAGATTAGTAACATAAACAACCAAATGTCATGGTACCGGTCTCCCTCTCGCTTGGTTAATTAAGACATAGATTATCAAACGTTTTGGAGTAGTAAATAAAATTGTAATCTTTTACATTATAGCATAGGCGTCTCTATAACACGCCTTTATCTTGGAATGGTAAGCCGAAACGCATAACGCGTCTTTGATCCCACACCTACATAGACATTTAAATAGTAATATCCTACCAATAATACTAATGCACTGTCAAATATTAATGTAACTCAAGATAGAGCAACAAGAAAGCTTAAATGTATAACACAAGCTTTTTACCTGTCATTTGTTTCATCTTATAGAAATCTGATCAATTTGTTTTTCTTACAGGTAAGTACGCGTTCATTTCTTTTCCAAAAGACTATTTATGGTAAGTATGATCATTTTTATATTTAGTTACTTTAGTTTTGGTGTATTCAATAATGATATTGATTAAGATGTTCTTTTTGTTGTAATGTACTTTTTGCGTACCGTAAAGTTATCTTGTCTCCAGAAAGGACAGTTTGTGTTCCCTTACTTTAAAACATTGATTTGTTTTCTTTCCGCCTCCCCCTTATTTCTTTACATTTAAGCACAAACGCTCACAATTTAACCAAAAGTTAAGAAGATATAAGTCACGTCAAAACTTTTCTTAACAGAACGGGGGACCTAGAAAGGACTGATTAAATACTTTAATCTTTATTTACCGAGACGTCTGTAAGTACAATTTGTTTTGCGATTTATTGCATAACTTTTAATGAGCTAGGCTAAACTTGAATTATAAGAAGGATGCTATAAATGAAACTTTGTAAATTCCAATGGTGTCAACTATGACATAATTTCATCCTCATTCCAAGTAGGTCTTATAATATTTAAGAAATCATTGTCTGTCTATATATTGTCATTTTTCATTTCATGTTCTCTTTTGTATGACAAATGCTATACCGGTGAAACTAGTTCTATTATTGCCTGCGACAACTCCAATTTCTTTTATTTTGAATAAAGTCGTCTAATGGATCAAGTAGCTATACATAACATAAAATAACATCTACCTTTATACAATTTTAGTCTTTACCGCCCGTATTGTAAAGTTCATTGTCAATTTCAATGGGTGTTGATCGAAATTTGTTGTAGTAAAGCGAAGAAGTCATTTCATCGTTGTCGCTGATGGCTTTTCAAATATTGACCGGTCCACTATTATCTGTGGGAGCGTGACGGTCTATCGCAGCCGTGATAAAATCCTATATGTCGCCACCCTAAAAAACAGACTGTTTGCTCTGTCCGTGCTTGTTTGTTATGCTGTGGATACAAGGTGCGGGTCCTTTGTAATTAAAAGTGGACTTGATTACTATCGGATTCCCCGCTCCGAGTTGATATCAAATGTTTTTGGAAATATTTATAGAAGCGGCGTACCATTGGGTTGGACTTTGTAATACTACATTGCTTTTACGGTTATGTAAATGTTTGTTACGCTAAATATATTGTAATTTATGTGGCAATTTATTTCGATGGTCTCGGTGGTATATCGGTTTACTTCCGTCTTACTTCCATTGGTCACGGGTTCGATTTCCCGCATGGTACAAACATTTGTATTCATATAATAAAGAAACGTAAATAAGTAAATAAATATTATATTTTACAGTTTAAATGTCAATCCAACAATTAACAGTCAATAAACCTACAGATAGCCTCACAAATTATCACATAATAAAAAATCTTAAATGAACTGTGTGAAAGGATAATTGGAACAATTTTTTTTTTACATTTTATTTTCTGTAAAGTGTAAAGTATTTAACAATAAAGTAATTAATGCCATTAGCATTAAGATCTAATTTACTTTATCTAAACCGCAATAATAGTCTTTAAGTATTAAAGTATAATTATGCAATAAATCTGTAACGTAACCCTCGCATGTGTTGACTGTTCAGGAGATATTAATTACGAGACAGACCGACATCCGACTCAAGGAATGTTTTGTGTGTATTTCAACACCCTAATTGGGAACAAATGTGATGATTTTAAACGCTTTTGAATGGTTAGGTTTGGGTTGAAGTGAATACACTTCAGCGTTTGTTATGACAGATTTCAAGTGTAAAATTTTAATACAATATGAAAACTGACAGTTGGCATGGTAGAAATATGAGATGAAAGCACTTTTCACAGGGAAATAAAAGTAGGATTTTGGTAGTTCATTTTTTATTTGACGGGTACAATTCTCGCTTCATAATTGTATAATTTCAATATCAATTTCAATATAATCTATTTTTATACTATTCTTTTGAAATGTTTTTTATAAAATCGCCTATATTGCACCTCAGTCACACCCATTTCAGCTTCTACGCACCGTGCTTTCTAAAATATATTTCATTTGTAGAATGAGATTAGACAGTTACAAATAGAATGTATGACATGATTGGCACATAATAACCTATAGACTGCAACATTTATAAAAAAAAAAACAATACAAGTGAAATAATTCGGAAAAATTATGGTTTGTTCACTGTCACGTTAGTTACCTCATAATTATAGAATAGACGCGTACGATTTGTATTATAGTGATGTTTATGTACAACGGCGACAGTTACTGCTTACCACCAGCCGTTCGTTCGTCCGTCAGCTTGTTTGCTATTCTACCTATATAAAAAGTGTTAGTTAGTCTTTCACAAAATGTGGAATTACTAGAGAGACATATTGCTAGAGTATTATTAAAAAGTACGGAAAAAGCGGGAAATTCTTTCTCATCGGCTTTAGTTTTCAGATTAAACTGGCAGGCAGTTTTTTATACAACGTTCTTATATAACATCCTGAGAATGAAATGGAAAGATGATATATAATATCACATTTTATGCCTTAATTTTTTTTATGATTATATTTGCAACGCCAACAATTATTCTCAGCACTAAGAATGGATGATTACTAGAGTAGAGTCCACCAATATTACTGTTACTTTGTGTATTGTGTGCATTAGATTTATATAAATAAAGAAATAATTCTTCGGAGACATTTGTTTTTAATCCAAGTCACTCAATCATTAAAGTCAAAGCATATATAGTATGTTCTGTACATATGTGTACTTAAATAAACATTTTACAACCGACAACAGTTTCCGAACATTAATCTTGTAGGCAAACATGCAATAAGAAGATATTTATCTCGGATCATCGCGCTTGTTGTATCTCAATAACAAATCTTATTAACATAACAATATAGTTAATTGCACTAAGGCTGCTCGTGGTCCGGTTGTGTAAATTTAAACGACATTCACATGAATCATTACGTTTTTTTTTCACAACCCACCCGATAATTAATCTCTGATAATACTTGTAGCTGTAGGCATTGAGATTCGTATTTTTATTTTGTTATCATACACTCGGTGTTATTATAGTATAACTAGCTGTGCCCGCGGTTTCACCCACGTTAATTTTCAATATAAAATATAGTCTATGTGTTATTCTGATGCATAAGCTATATTACTGTAAAGTTTCATCAAAATCCGTTCAGTAGTTTTTGTGAAAGAGCAACAAACATGCATACACACAAACTTTCGGTTCGTAATATTAATAAGATGTACGAGTAGATTACAAACAAAGGACGTTATAATTTCAAATTCGTTTTTCGTGTTGCAAGATATAATTTCCACAGACGCAAGATAAGAGGTGTTGTACATATATGTAAGTTTTAAGTTTTATATGAATAATAAATATATCTCCACGATATATCCTGAATGGGGGTAGTCAGGGGAATTGTTAGCTGTCGACGAAGTGTCGAAAACAAATCTTGAGGTGAAATGTAATGAAAATTTGAAATATTTTTTTAAAAAATATGACTAATTAAACGTGCTTATATTAAGTTTATTTGAAAAAAGATTATTTATATTTTATTTCCTGCTTATAGGAAGCTATAGTATCTAGCCTATCTTAGTATGAAAAAAATAATAAAATACTTACTTAATTTTAAATGTATTATATATATGTATATTGTAATAATAATATGTATAATAATCCATATCTTATATTTATATACTCGTATATGTAATTTACATATTCAATACTAAGCCACCATCAAGTATTTCTGCACTTCCCGAAGGTTGACTGGTAGACTGACTGACTGACTTAATACTGACTGCAGTATTAAGTCAGCCTTTCTTATCATATTTTATTGGTCAAATAGGAAATATATACAATATAAATAAACATGTTTTAATGTGTTTAATTTATTGAAAACATGGTACGAAAAGCATAAATATTTTCTGTGAAAGATAATATATACTTTTCATATGAACTGGACATCGTAGTCGATATTAAATTCACTAAAAACTGAACCTTCTGCGAAGTATGGAGCAACATTGTTGGATCCCGTTGGATTAGACATATATCTGAAATCGTTCTCGAAGCTTTTTGCAATATCTCTGTCATTGACAGACAGGCATTTCTCATTGCAATGATCAATGTGTAATAAATGTTTGTTTACCTATTTATTAATATGAAACGAGAGTACATTTTACCGTCATTGTATATTTCATTAAAATAATAAATTATGCGGTCATATTTAGAAATATTGTTTATAATATTACTGGTTTATTTTATTTGTAATTTGTGTAAATGAATACTATATGCAATCAATATTTGACGGATTGATCTCGATGGACTAGCAGTTTAGCACACCGCTGTACTTTCGATGATCGCGGGTTCGATTCCTCGCACGGTGCAAACAGTTGTATTCATGACTATTGTTGTTTTTATCGGTCTGAGTGTTTTGTATATAAGTATTTACAAAAAAATACATATTCGAGTATTTATATAAGTTTGTAATAATACTTGTACTAATAACACAAGCTTTGCTTACCGTGGGACTAAATAGCGTTGTGTTAATGGTCCATAGTTATTTATTATTAATATTTTGTTGGTAGAAAAAATAGGCACTGAATAGCTATATTATTAGACAAATATTTGGTACTCATATTTTTTTTTGTCATGATAATAAAGGAGAAGGAAAGGACATAGACCAAAATCAAGTCACAGAACGGCACGGCTGAACTGTTTGAATTAACCACGGGGATAAATGACATCTCATCGAAATCCCTTCATTCATTTTTCCGAGATGACATAATAAGCTGAATAGACATCAATTCTAAAATTACTCGGGATCCGTTGGTTATTCATACGCTACCTAATTATTTTCTTTCTAAAAGACGGCAAAGATATATAAGATTTTATTATATGTATCTGTATAATAATATTAATATTTCGTGACAATTCACACAGCGCCATCTAGTTTCAAGCTAAGCAGAACTTATGTTAAGCGCATTAGTGAAGTGATAAAAATTTTCTTTCTCTAGAAAAAATGACTATGTAAGTTATTTTTTCTATTTACATATATAATATACATAGAAAACACCAATATCGATACAGACAAACTCGTGAATACAATGGTTTGTACCCTACGAAGTATCGAACCGACCACCACCGGAAGTAAGGCTAAACCGCTAAACCACTGAGGGCGGCATTATATGTATTTCCAGTAGATGGCTATTCGCACAGAGTAAGAAAGACTCTGAATTTATATTAAGACATCTAGCCATACAGTAAAAATTGCATTCAGTTCCCTACAGTAGATTTTGCTTTATATATAGTATCTGAGTATGGGTACAGCTAAACAATATTTTTAAAAACCATTGTTTTGGCTCCTTATACAATAATCGAGATTAATTTATTTTTAATATGTAATCATTAGTTATTATAATTTTATTATATACACAGATTAAAGTCAAGAGAAATTCAAACTTATACGTAGTGCCATAAGTCATATTATTACACATCTAAGGGACGACGGTCGAAGACGACTAACCTTTGCAACAATATATTAAAAAGTAAATTTTATCCTCATTAAAATGTTTGAAAATTGTTCTTAATTGCATATAATTAAAGGTCACAACTTGAATTAAGTTGTTTCGCGATTCGAACTCAAGCTGAGTCGAGGCAAAATTACATGGTACCCTGCTGACAATACAAAACCGGCGCCTCTGTTGTAATTATAAGGACTTTTTACAGCATCTGCTAGTCGATATGTTAATATTACTTGTATTTTAATAACTTCATTTAGCTGCGCTTTAAATGGCCATACTAATATCATAATTATGTAGATCTGTCTGTCTGTTTGTTTATTGATACCTTCTTATTAAATGTCTGAAAGCGTCTCAACGTTTATTGTCAAGATAAATTGTATCACAAGGATGGAGATAATTTTATCATTTTTCTATAAAAAAAAGCAAACAACGTTAGTAGTAACAGCAAGTTCTCTGTTGTTATAGAGACTAACTTCTGCCAGTAACTTCGTCTGTGTTTTTATGATTTAACGGGATAAAAATGTTGTCTACTGAAGGAGAGATATTCTTCTCTGCAGATATTAAGTACTTAGTTTAGTAGCAAATGTGAACGAGACAGTGCATATATGTAAAATTTCATGATGATAGATTACACTGTTAAATCGTGAAACTGTAACAGACAAACCAACTAGCTTTCGCATATGAGAGCATGGCCGTTACTATAAATATACTATAGTAGAGTTTCTCACTCTTCTGGATAAGTCGTCCACTATTATAATATTCTGACCAATGAAATGACTGATTTGATATATGTACTACTATTTATTTTAAATAATCCGGCATCAAATTCCTTGTAGTTTGCTATAAATGGTAGCTTATCCTTTTCAAAACTGGCGTGCACAAGACATAAAATATCATTTAAAACGATTTTATAATTTTATAAATTCATTTCTTCACTTATAAATATTTAATTTAGTACTACTAATTTGTTTTCAAAAATTTAAGGCAATGTTTTTTCTCCTTATTTACTTTAGACGCATGGCATTTACCAAATCCATCGGATGTAAAAAAATAATTTAGGTCTGAAAGGATATATTATACCAAAGCATCACCCAAAAGTATAAATGTATGCTAAATTGCCATTATTGAGGATAAACAAAAACAATGAATTATTTACGTATTGAATTTATTTTACTTAGCATTATATTGCAACATCAATCCAAACACCGAATATGAGAAGAAACTAAAAACTCACACTATTTGTTCAGAAAACACCACTAACTAGATCAACGCAGTAAATGTACATTTAAAACAACATTTAACTAGTACATTCTATTTTTAAATTTAGCATTCCAAATTCAAAATACATCAACACTGGTAATGATACCACTAACTGGATACAGTAAATGTAAATTTAAAACAATAATTAATTAGAACATTCTATTTATAAATTTAGCATTCTAAATTTGAAATATATTAACACTGGTGATAAATCAGCAAAGCAAAATGAAATTATCTAGGAGAGCTAAAAATCTCCTTTGTAAGAGTAATTCGATTTATTCTGTTTAACCCGCCGAGTTTGAAAAGCCTCTCTCCTTGAGAGTATCATATTTACAGAACAGCATATCTAACTAGAAGGGTTATATATACATGAACACTATGATCCAGACACTTTCCTAGCGAGTACTGAGTCCTTTTCATTCATCTGTGTTTATGCCGACAAAGCGCTTACCTATACAGTTTTACTACTACCAGTTCACTTCAACCATATAAAGTTCGTAGTTTAGATTGAAGCTATAAAACTAGCGATCATGGAAAAACTTTTATTAACTCTCATATTACAATCGTTATGTATACTTTGTACTGAAATCTTATAACTTGTACCATACGTTTATGATCGACGACTAAAAGCAATGCATAAAGTTATATGGCAAGCATTGTCTTCGTAGGTACACTAAAAGTGTAGTGCATCAACAGTGTAGCAACACTGCACAACAGTATTTCATTTAAACATGGGAATTTCAATATGTATTGTCAATTTCAATTTTGGTCAATTTTGGTATTGTTCATGTTCAATATGATATTGTTTAAATAGTCAGTATTGTGACGATCATTGCTCATTATTATTGTAAAAGCAAAATCGCTATCACAGTTGGAAAAAAAATAGCCTGTAAATATATTCCATAATTAATAATAATAATAACACTGGACAATTTACACAGCGCCATCTAGTCGCAAGCTAAGCAGAGCAAGACAATGAATATAAATACTTAAATACTTATTTAGTAACTATATACATAATGTATATACATTATGTCATTATCTGGGTGTCTTCTATATAGAAGACACCCAGATAATGACACTCATGAATAGAATAGAATAGAATACTATTTAGAAATCGTTACTTAGTTACTTAAAATATGGTAATGAAATAAAATGTTGAAGTATAAAGTCTTAAAATTTCATTTGACGTGAAGCACAATTTTGGAACGTACAAAATAATATTTTCCTCGGGAGCGAAACATCAAGTGAATTCTTTAACGTCACTTACACTGATTAGGTTTACGTCTAACTTGGCTATGTACTACATCTTAGAAGTTCAGAGTATCGCTCGTTTCAAAGCTCCAATTTGAAGCTAGCGTCTCATCAGCGCTCCCGTCTTGCATTCTCAAGTGTTGGCTGGGCATTGAGAACGGGTTCCGGGCAAAAACTGGACCCCCGTCTGACATTCATAACACTTTTTGTCACCTACCGGTCGCGCATTGTTTTAATAATCATTTAAAATACTTCATACATTGTGATTCCCCTTGATGTCGTTAACGGGTTGAATTAATTAAAATAGTAAATTATTGAATTCATTAAAGTTTCATTTACACGTGATTAAAATCACATTTCCTTTATAACATCAGCTAGCAATTTATAGGTTAAAACCATTATTTTGATTTCTACTCCAATCAAATTATACTTCTATTTAAATTTAAATTATGCTCAAATATATTTTAGTCCGCAAATAAAACTTTATACCAAAGAGATATTACTACAAGATCTGGAAGTTAATTAATCATGTGGAAAAAAGAACTGTGAAACAGAATAGTATGTGTACATAAACAAAAAGTATGTTCAGGAATATCTTGAATCCGTTGCCTCTATAAAATCGTTAAAAATGTACGAATTATTACAGTAAATACGTACATATTTGTATAAAGGTTGGTAAACAATAACGTAATGTTTTAATCAAGTAAACCTGATTTATTTTCAAGTTAAAGATAATTTAAAGCAGATAATTGAGTATTTTTTAATGACGATCATTAAACACGGGCTTGTAAAGATCAAAAAAAAAGAGAATAAAGAGTGTGTAGACTGGTTTATAGGGCTGATATTTTTAACCTAGTGCAGTAATGATATTGGGTAAGTTTTATGAAATGTATCACAATAGAATACTTGTGTTCAAATTTGATGATTCTCCTTTTTACCCACTTCTATCTATTTTCACACCATTGTTGGAAATTATATATCTTATCCAATAGTTTCTGGATATGGATATAAAGTTATATTGACCTCTTATCAAATAAAAACAAATTACTTGATAAAATTGGTACTAGACGTCAGAACTTCTAGCTAAATCATTCATACTCCAAAAGGATTTAAGTAAAAAAAAATGCAATTTTATTTTGACTCCGATATCAAAGACTATAGAAATCGTAGCAATCCTAAACAGTCTGTATTGGAGCTTCGAATATTTTTACACATCTATAAAAGAACTGCTCTAGATCTCAATACTTCATTCTCGAAAGACGTCTGCGAAAAATTTTGTGAGCAATTTTCCACCTTAGAAAGGACAAAATTGCTCACTGAGGTATTTCTACATATTTTCCAGCATCTAAAATCGACTAAGTAAGAATGCCTCTTGTATCTATTTATTTTGAAATATTGCAGTAACCAACAATGAATTTTTTTTATAAAGATATATGAAAAAATAATCTAATAATGTAAAGAGGTAATAAAGTGGTGTAGTTGGATGTTCTGAGTTGGAAAGATCATTTATCGAGGAAGACTAAAACTAGACTGTATTATAGGCTAATTAACATTACGCTACCAAAAATAGCAGCGAAGCTGCAATGAAAAAATTAAAGCCGGAGAAAATCTGGCGCAGACGATAGACGATTGCGCGGGTCTGCTAATACTATATATAATTACGACCATGCTCTAATTTTAATTGCAATTAATAAGTATAAAAAACGTTGGCATTTCAATCTTAAAATAATTGACTACCACAAATAATTAATAGAAGCTCGCAGAAAAAAATACAAATAAAAACCATCTTCAGTGATCTAACTTAAGCAGTCAATGACCTAGCAACCTTTGGTCTCAAAATGTCAGATCTTTAATTATTGGTAACATCATAATCACCCAATTCAGTTCATAAGTAATCGTTGAACATGATTATTACACGTCTATTTCGTATGGTTGTTTATATTTAACTCTTTGTACTAGCTAGTACTAGTCTTAGCAACATGGTCGTGGTATACTTAGATTATTACGTTACCGTAAGATACTAGTTTACTTGTTTAAACCACCCGCTGAGCTCTATGTGAGGCGTGTATACAGTCAACCGCTTCAATGAAGACATCGACTTAAAAATTGATACCATTATCGACTGTATCACCTTCCACCTAAGTATTAACTTCCACATTATGATAAGATTCAATGTTAGTGTCTTATTTGGTGAACCGTACACCTCATGCCGTTTCATTACAAGCCTTACATCATTTATCATACTTTACAATCCCATAATTTATTCATAAAGGCGATCTTGTTTTATTTCTACACAGATTGCTTTACATGGTGTTCTCAGATTTCTCTATACGTGACGCGATTGCCCTTATAAAGCGATTGTGTTGAATTATAGCACTTATATTATCGATGACAATATTTTACACGTCGCCAAGTGTTCTGTAAAACGAAACCTTCACTTATTTATGTTACGAGCGATGGCTTACGATTGTCTTGTTTTAATACCAAAATGTTATTAAAATTTTTATGCTTATGCGTTTATTTTCCGTATCCTGTATCAGACAGTTTAATTACTATCGTAGCTGCATTGTGTAAAGTTTTTATATTATACTTGCACCTATAAAATTATTTACATTAAATTTCGATAGTGTTAACAAATACTAAAGCCAATTCCTTTAACATTTTTTTTTTATTTAATAATTATGTAATACTATATTTTTGGATCCTAATTACGAGAATAGTCACATGTAAAACTCATACAGTTGTAGCAGTACCAGTCAATACCTATAATTCTAAATAAAAAGAACATAGAGCATAAACTAGAAAAGTTATCAATGAATATGCCGTTGTTAACTTTACAACAAAAATAAATATTTGTCTATCCTGGAATATGGCTGTTACATCATACTTAAACGACAATGATACATCACAAGATAACACACTTCCAGGTGAGTCACATGAAACACTATCGTCTCGTAGATTCAACACGCAACTAACGAAACGAAAACCACTTTAAAACAAAACAACTGCTACAATAGATCTACCTGTCGCGCCTTTATTAGCAGTTCTAAATGATTAATTATTATTAATGTTGCCACACAAACGTGTATCCGAACATTAATGTCTTGTAGAATTACCATTGAGCACGTCATATGAATATTTTATTCGACGGCTATCAATTACGGTAGCAGAGATCCAGGTTCCTTAAACTTTCGGATCATTATATATAAATTTTCAATTTTGCTTTAATGTATTATTAAAATTATTATTTTTATGTAGGACACAAATTTTGGTTTTATTTATAAGACGACAGGGATCGTTAATTTACGGTTAATTATATTTAAATTAATTTCTGTCTAGTGTTGTTATGGTAATACAATTAAACTCATCATTCTCATATTTATCGCTTTTATAATAATACTAGCTATTCGCCCTGGCTTGCATGGGTGTATTACATAAACCTTCCTCTAGAATCACTCTATCTATTAAAAAAACGATACAAACTTCATTGCGTAATTTTAAAGATTTAAGCATACATAGGGATGGACACAAAGCGACAGCGACTTTATTTTATACTATGTAATGATTATATAACTATCAGCAATAGTTATCCAGACTACTAAAGACATTTGATACACGACAATCTGGAAGCTATCTGATAAGATCCACTTAACAAATCAGCATATTATTAGGCTACTTGAGTTAAGCGAACCTACATTTGAGAGAACGTAGTCTTGATTTGATGTTCGAACGACTATTATGATGCCAATTCATGCCATGCGTAGGAGCTGTTAGAAAAGAATGCGAGCCTAAGAGCCCTAAGGCAAACATAACACATTTAAATAAGTATACACGACTATTGCGTGCGAAGAATAAACATTGATAGAATTGTAGAAATTAATATTTATACATATAATTTTAATAGTGGTAATTTAGAGCTTTTTTACCGTTCTCTTGAATCATTCTATCCGTTCCTGAATACTGCATTACACTGCTTTCCATAATTTAGAATATCTACGTCTAACGACAGCCGTGACGATTTTGTTGTATATTATGTAAAGATTAGTGTAAATTTAACATAACTAAAAAAATAATGTGATAAAGTTCTGATTATACAAGAAAGATACACGATTATTTACCGCCGGGTGAAAATAAGATCGAAAAACATAAATCGGAAGGGTCTAAAATGGAAGAAATTTTCCCAATACCTCATTTACGTTTTACATTATTGTCGATAATTTAGCTACCGCTTTTTCTGTATATTTGTGTGTTCAAAGTTATTAACATTGTCAGGCTTTTAATGATTTAACGAATGCTTGCAATTCGTTGTTTACATACCTAAATCTTCTTAAGTATCTTATCATGCTTCTCATAATTTCACATCTTAAAGACATTTATTTCTGAATAACTTAAGACAATTTATTAAACCTCTTGTAGGACAAGACACTAATGCCTTCTCAACGCGCAGTCGAGTCACTTTGCATATACGATCACGCGATTTCAGAATAGGTAATCTGATATATTAATTGGGATTTATAGTTATTATTATTAGTATTGTTCATTAATTATTAATATGGGAGAAAAATGTATCTACTATAAAGTATAAAGAATTATATCTTATATGAGTCATAAAGTATAAAGAATTATATATATCTGGTTCTGGTGTTAGGAAAATTTCCAAAATAAAAATAGAATTTTATTATTCAGCTTGTATTTTATCGTAAATTGTTTATTAATAAATAAATACAAATACTTTATTATTAATATATTTCGATTGAGATTTTTTTAACAAAATCGTAATGACTTGTACAAAAAACGTACTTTTCAATAGTGCTTCTATTAAGTTTAATTGAATAAAAATTATTTCTACTTTTAGCATTGTAATAACGTTTTAGTTATTTTTGATTATTTATTTATGTATAATAACCATTAATTTCTAATAATGTATTTCTATTATAAAGTATGTACTACAACGTAATTACTGGACATTATCTTTAGAAATATAAGCAATCTTTAAAATCCCAGTAGTAAAAAAATGTATTAAGAACAACAAAACATCCCAAGTGCTCACTAAAAATGATAATCTTTGGATGAAAGACGAATGCCTACATAATAAAATGGGGCTTTTTTTACAACCAGACCCTTTATGAAACTCGCTTCGATCGACGGTACAAAATTCATGTACGGTCACGTTTCTAGCGTACAAGCAATGTTTACGAGGCAACACACATTGCGTAGGAATAAACAGATAAAAACCAAGGTCTAGGTAACCGTTATGACGGATGAAACAACTAAGGTTTGCCGTTTATTAAGGATTCCCTAAAGTCCTATACCATTTATAACCAATTAACCAATTTAGCTAATGTTAGTAGCTGGCTTCGCTTTAGCCGATATTCAAATCTGTATATATTTGTTTGCCATCATAATGCTACCTGCATTCTGATGGCAAACAACAGCCAACTGATAGTAAAAGATTACCGTAGTCTATAGCCGCTTGAAACACCAAAGGTGTTACTTGCGTCTCTAATGATTTAGACGATTCTTATAGTACACAGTTTATTTTTGTTGGTTCCACAGTGATCTACAACTTCAGTAGCAAAAAAAGCAGTATAGTAGCGACTTCAGTCGGCTGCTTTTGTTGGATATATCTGTGTAGTGATTTACTGTCGACTATTGAACACAAGCTCCCCCATAAACCACTACAAAGAGCGGTTCTGAATTATCTGCATCCATTAACTCCCTGTAATCATTGTAAGGTAGTTACACCATTTAATGGGAAGATGCTCTGTGGTGCACTTACATGTGTACAGTCGCCATTTATGCATCAATCTTTCCCTCCAATCACTGGTTCATGAAGCTAGACTAATAGCATTGCAGGATACTAAGCATTTGGACTATATAGATAAGTATAGTTATATACATCTTAATTATCATCATAAAGCTGAAGAATTTATTTGTATAGTTGGTTGAACACACTAATCTTACCAACATATTATTCGAGAAAGACTTTTAACTACATAACATCATACTACATAATTATAGAAGTAAAGAATCATTTTTTGTTTAAATAAGAGGAATAATTATTCCCCCTTTATCACTTTCTTCTGTGACTCATACGAAGTTGCGTCTGTCAGCTAGCGAATTAAATAATACACATTGCTTCTCTACATACGTCTGCTTACATAATATTATAACATATTTTTTGCTGTATAAACATAATAAAAAATATCTCATCATTTTACCTATTAAAACTCCTTTGCTAAACCTAGTCCTCTTTATAACATTAGATATCAACTTAGAGATAAGTAGAAGATTATTCAAGCAAAATTCAAATCCTATATTCTACTAACAACTCACCAATGTATCCGAATATTATATTTCACGTGGTTTATATATGTCTTCTTAAAATAAGATCGTATATAAACTAAGAATCGGAATATACATGATATAGAGTTACGGATTCCGACATTTTATTTACATATTTATATCATGTGTATGTTTGTAATATACCTTTATATTTGGATCCCGCATGCCCGGATATGGAAATTAGACTTGGCCTAAACTTGCTACGGACATAAGACTTTTGGCGAAAAGAAGTGATGCAGAAAATTGTGTTCTGTTCCGTCTAGTTGTTCGTGAATATTATGTGACCTGTGAAGTTATATGCAGTGCATGGTTGATCTTATGATATTCTCAAAGTAAATTCAACCTTATTTACTTGATATATTACTTCTCGTGAAGGCTTTATGAAATCTTTCGCTGTTCGTTTGTACAGTATTAAAAATAAATCTAACTACATTTAATTTTTAATGAATATACAATTATTTAGAGTATTTTAAGCAATGATATTTTTTTTTTATTGCAATCAACCTAGCCCCAAATCTAATTTAAAAAGCCAAGTTTCTCTTTACATTATTTATCTATGTATTTATCTTTTAATTAAGTTATATTTCTTTAGGTGAACTTATTTATTATGCGCACCAAGAAAACTAAATTTAAAATGATTATTATATTCTCAAAATCATCCATAAAAAAAATATTTTAATCATAATTTTAGATGATATTACAAAGCGTTGCGCTGTTAAACTATAAAAACGTTATTTGGTCTGTCGTTCACATCTATTTATAATACTGTTATAACCAATCAGTGACAGAATTGATTTTCGTCTGATCCCATTACCGCAGGTGTAAAATTGCTTTCTTATTCTACTTAATCATATTCATCTTTTTGTTATTTATTATTAACATCAATTAACCCTTGTCTGCGACCGGCATTTACATATTAATATATTTTGAACCCATAAATTAGAGTCGTTGGAATATCAAGTGTAAAGTTTATTTTTACGGCTTGATGCGCGAGGTGGAAATTAAAGTCCATTTCAATTAATAATTTTGACGTTGCATTCCTTGGAGCATGATTTTGGTTACTGTCGTTTTTTAAATCATATTTATAACTAGACCTGCTTTGATTAATGACGGCGCGGTGTATATTTTCACTGCTTCTTGTTTAACATGTTCCATTATCTTTCATGTTGATTAAGACATAAAAATTTCTGTATTATCATGATCAATAAGTGTATATTAGTAACGTTTTGTATCTATACAATTATGCTAATATATAAGTATACGTTATCTAATATCGTCACTTTTTGCTGTTAAGAGAACAAGTTCTAAACGAATTTCTAATTATGTTTTGCTTGAAGATGTCGATATCGTGACATTATTAAGATGATTGTCTATAATATATTACGTTGTTAATTCGTTCGAGCAAGTTCGGTATTCAAATTATAAAATTTTGATGTAACACGCTTTGGAAACCGAAATTTCGCCATCAATACCCTCAGCTTCTCTCAGTTCACCGCCTCCAACATATATCAGGACAGATTGATCCGAAACTATTGTTGCCAAACTCTCCAACTATTCCATAACAAAAACCGCTAAACCCCGAACTCTGACCATTTTCGATTGAAATGTCTGTCTACTAAAAATAACTTGGAACAAAGCGCCCGACGTTGTCTTAATTCCACGAAGCCAATACGAATGGCTAACAATTTGTCGGTCTCGTTGGGTTGATATCTAAATTAGTATGGAGACAGGCCTAATGTTATTTTTTTCTTTTAGTCCCTCGGCAAACTTGACGTCTCAATTAATGGTGTGTAATTTCATACATCTGAATCGAATCTGGCAAACTTATGATCTGACAGACTATGCATATCATTTTCATATGTTATTATCGTAGCCTTATCGTGAATGGAATTTTCTTACACAGATCTACATTTTTGGTTCTATTCAGACATTGCAATTTTTATCTTATTTTTAATTTATGGCACCATTAAAAATGTATATTCTTGGTTTTAATAAGTATTTATTTATCTCTCAATATTAATGGGCTGGCTAGTAGGTACATATTTCAGAATCCGAGTATGCTATCGTGAAGATATACAATAATATTTATAATAATAATACTCATATTTATTTCTCTCAAATAGTAAACTGTTACAATTGCTGTTTGTAATGAAATTATTTGAGTAGATACTTTTCAAGTTTCTCATTTTAGTTCTCTTTAATAGGATTATTTAACGAAGTTACATAAGTAAATTATAACCCTTTGAAACATTTTAAGTAGTCAACATAAGAATGCTAATTAAAAGATTTAAGACACAAAAAGTACAGAAAACTTCATTGTAGATATACTTTGTCAAAAATGAATGCAAAATAATACAATTTGTTTGAGAGCGTCAGCCGACGCGGTGCTTGTAAAAACCTCTCAGCTTTTCTAGCCATCTGAACGGACTGTATTTATTTTAGAGCCTAATTTAAATAAGACAAGGCTTAAGTTCTTTTGTGACTTTGTAGGATTCGTAAACAAATTAGTCTATACGAGAAGGATATTTTATTTACCGAGCATTGCATTAACATATAATTCTGTATTATGCAGCAAGTTGAAATCTACTATTATTCATGATGTAGTAATTGAATAACCGTAATATGGTATTGAAAATTACAAAGGCAATTAACATCCTAATGACATAAATGATGTTAAAAAAGGAATGCTCGTAATTTAGTATTATAATCCCTTGAAGCGTTCAAAAGTAGTCGGTGAGAAAATACACACAAAAACTGAACAATTCATCATAATAGTGCCAGGCAATTACTGTTAGAAGCGTTAATGACTGGCAACCATTATTAATCTGTAGGGAACTTGTTTTGAACTTACAAGACTTATAGCGATTTCGATAATAATCTTGTTTTAATAATTACTCACTTATTTTTCTTCCCACAATCTTGATTAACCCTATTTGTATGTTATTTTTCTTGATGCCCGTTAGAGTTAATTTGGTAGCTTGACAACTCTTTTAAGAATGCTTAATTCTGGTGATTTCTCTTGGTCAGTGTTATCTAGTATGAAATCTTAGGGGGGAATGCTTTCTGTTACTCTTTGTATGCTGTATTCAAATAATTAATGATAATTAATTGCAACCGCATTATGTTCTGTAGGAAATCATTAATACTTGTATAAACACGCTAAACACTGATGATACTAATATTAAAATAATATATTCAACTACATAAAACATGAATTATTTTGTTGTATAACAGTTTAGATTTATAGACATGAATCATAATTTTAAATGTTATTCTTTTCTGTATTTATGTAAGAGTAATTATTTTTCTAATTTTTTCTAGTTTTAAGTATAGTAGAGAAACGGAAGTAGAATTTGGTTGATAAAAAAATCACCAAGCGTTTTTATGACACTAGCTAATTTAAGCAAAGTTCAAGTCAACGTTATGGTTTCTAAGTCTGCAATGCTTGTTTTCTAGTCTTCCAAGCATCTGTAGATCACATGTTTCTGTCTTAACTAATTGCAAATGTAAAAATAAAAGTAAGTTTAATCTTGAAACACAAGTTTTGTTACAGCGACAGATATCGTTACTAACTCGCTTAATAATAGTTAGTTATTTGCTTTTACATCTTGATTTGTTAATAATGAATCATGTAATGAAGAAAATTTATGTGAAATGATCAAGCTATTTGCATACTATCAAGTAACGTAACTTACGAGTATTATAACTATTATAACTATTTCAATATAAATTAGGTCTTATTAAATTAGTCGATGGTTTATGTCCGTGGGCCAAAATATCGGAAAGGTAAACAGTATAATACGTCAGTATGTTTGTATAAAAGTCGGTTTGTTACCATTTTATGACCAAATGGCTTAATTTTATGGACTAAAAGGTATCTTAATGAAATTTCACGTAAACACGGATTATTGTGGAGACAATAAATTAATATGTGAAAATGTTAAAATAAACTAAACTACATACCTACATATTTGTGAATTTAGAAATATAAACGGATAACCATAACATCTAGTTACACTTTCAAATTGAGTCAAAACATTATACAATAATGCTATGGATATACTGGTATTATTTTGTAGCTGTCAGCAACAGTTATCATTTCGCTCTGAGGGTGGACCACTAATTTGTTATTCTTAGTATATAACGAAAGAACTTTATTAGACTTTTACGCTTTAACAATCTTAGTACAAGAACAAATAATTCCATTGTAAGATTATCTTTGTTTCTTTGGAATACGAAATTATTTGTCATGTCTTAGAATTCTTGGCATTCATGCCCAACTGGCTTAAGAAATTGTATATGTCTCATTCATAAAATTATCATCTTTTATATTGTATTGCGCCAGTAGATTTCCAAGTGGCGACACTGCCTACTGCGCTTGCTTAGGTAGGTAATAAATATTAATCACTCACTAACTCATGTTTAAATGTTTCCTGCTACTGTAAGAATATTACGAATGCCCAAACGAATTAAATTCATAAAACCTTCATTACCATATAACAGAACTGAGTGTGTGGGTTGATGGGTATTTTAATGTAACTAATAATTTAAATGACGTTTTTCCTCTACTTATTCTTCATATTGCACCTTTTTTAATTTAAAATAGACGTTACATTACTATTTTACTTAGGGTCTTTTATCGTACCTTATTCGTAATTTTATCGTCTACTAATTTTTATAGTAAATTAAAAAGGTAGATTCCTAAGTTTTAATAGGTGTACAGGCAGCAGTTCGAATATTCCTTATTAAATCTACACCTTCGCTGTATAAATAAAATTAGCCGCCATTTTGTTTAAGCTTGTTACAGCTCGACGCACGCCGTTGGCCCTCGTAATTACGATGTTAGGCCGGTATGTGTGCCCCATCCCTAACGACGCGCGAATAAAATACTTTACACGTGTGCGTTTCGTGTTATTCGTGTGTGTAGCTCGTATTCATGCGTATGCGCATGTGTTGGTGTTTTACGTTTGTATTTGTGATTGTCGGCGTTTTTTGAGTCAGTTGCTTGTCTAGCAATAATTACTATATACCTTACACCCGCGGCACGGCCCCACTCGTTTTTTGTCCCTTTTTTTAATCGAACATCTTAATCACAGTGCGTGATAGAACTTGGTGCCTCGCGTATAGTACTAAAACTGTTTCTCTTGTTTAATGGTTAATCACGATTGTTATCGGTTTTCGATTATAGAGGGCGCGTTGGAAATATAGTGCTTACGTCAAATGTTGGTATAGTACTACTTGTCAGCATACGTAAAGGTTTGTTGATATATGATATAATATTGTAATTATCTATAATTATAACGTAGGTCATACTAAATTTAAATTTAATAAAATTTATGAATGTATAGAAATGTAGGTTTATAGGAACTTGTTGGGTAAATTAAAAATGTAACTATTACCTTAAACTATGACGTAGTGATTATTTGCAGTACACTCAATACAAATAAAATCGTTCTATGTCGAAAGTAATATTCATTATATTGGAAATATTACTCAAATGTAGTATTTTAATATCCCAAACCGTTAAGTATAAAGTTAACATAACTTTATAAGTTATCGAAACTAATAAAGTTATGTTAACTTTATTAGTTTCGATAACTTCGTTAAATTTCATAATTTGCTTTAAAAGAAAAAACATTTCGAAGACGAATTACTTGATGCCTACAATAGATTTATTCTAAAGTTTGAACTTATTTATAAATTGAAGAATTGCACTTAACTAATAGCATATATATTTTATTATAGTAATAAAAATGTTTCAAAAAGGTCTAAGATTCTATATTTGCTGTACCCTAAAATCGAATAGAGTCGTTACAAGACTAAAAACAAAACATGTAAATCTCCGTACATCTCAATTCACATTCATTTGACTCGACATAAAACAAGTTATCCCGGCTACGGGCAGAAATGTAAATGTAACGAACGCAAATACAATGAAATTGTTAGTAATAGTCGGTGCATGCTAGCATAGTGAGTTACTCCGACTTACAGGGTATGAGTTCGAAGCTGTCCAAAACACTTTGTTTCTTTGTATACCTAAGTGACAATCCGGTAATGGAAACACTGATAGCAAACTGAATTGAGTCTTTATGATTTTATTTTGGACTGTTACAAAAAATCTCGAAAATAAGTCTTAAGGACTCAATATTTTAAAATATTGAAAATAGTCAAAGTAACAACAATAATACGATATTTTTTTAATATTAAAAATGAACTAGTAAATATGGTAATTCTTAGGATGAAACAAAAAATGCAAAATATATTGGGCACTTAAAAGAGGACCACGTACGTAGCTCTGCTCTTAAGACAAGACCTATGACATTCACAGAGATGGATTGTTGTACTAGTTAACTGTAGAATCAAAGAGTAGTCTAGTGGATCGAGAAAACCTAATAACGGTGTAAAACTGTTTATTTTGTAGACATCGAAGATTGCTGTACATTACGTGACTAATTCGATACGGTTTTTGAAAAGCCAATGACCAGACGATTTTGTATTGTATTTAACATACTTAATATATTTTCGTGGAAATTATATTAAACATTATTTGGTTTATATAAAATAACATTATTTTCTTACAAACTAGCGACTCGTTTCTGTATTTCACAGGTGCACAGTATAGTGTATCATACAGATTGTATATCTACCCGTTTTACACGTACATATTCAGAAAATAATGAACGAAATTATTGACAATAACTAAAAACTTTATCAGAATCATTTGTATAGTTTAGAAGATGTAAGAAAGAAGAAGCGGGAATATAATCAAGTCGTAATCTTACTAAAATTATAAACGCGGAAGTTTACGAGTGCGAATGGAACGTTGAATGATGTTACTCTTTCACGTAAAATCTACCGATTGATTTTTAATCAAGCTTTACAATAATATAGGTTATACATCAGAATAACACATAGGCTATAGATTTCACGTGGGTAAAATCGCGGGCATAGCTAGTATATAATACATAAACATAATTTTATTCTTTCATATCAAATCTTTACCTTATACTAAAATGTTGTCTGGACTTGGTGACCGATGAGATCGCCTTTTGCATTACCTAGTATTTATGTTATTTCAATTAATATTTTTCCGTATATGTAATATGCAATATAATATGTATAAATATTAGATTTTGATGGTGATCGGATTGTGTGATCGTGTAGTAACATGAACAAGTTGCTGTATAAATATTTGTTACCAAAATTAAGGTCGTTACTCTCAATTTATAATTTTAATATCCACAAAATGACCGCAAGAGCATTTTTAAAGCGGTAAAATGCATTTACTGTACAATGCTATGTCGAATCGTCGGCCGCCGGTAGTTCTACTTCATCACGATGGGCACACTCCACAATTGTCATTTTTTATTCTGTTTGTTCAGTTTTCTTGTTTTTGTTTATTTTTTTACGTACTTTACTTGTTGGTTTTGTCAAGAATGCAAAGGAATTGACGTCTCCATCGTGGTTCGTCACGCTTTACCGTCGACAGAATGACGCTGTGATTTTTTCCGCTATTAAAAGGCTACATATTCTTATTCCCATTGAAATACCTCTCTTATTCCTTAAAGGTAAGGTATGAATTGTTTCGATCCTTTTTTATAGTCGTAAGTTTAAAATACACAAGTGAAGTAGCATGCAGGCCCCTTATAGTGAGACGTGATGACTTAATTTCAGTCGTTCATTTGGTATGGGTGCAGATATTTGCATATGTTAGCTCGTTATGTAGTAAGTCGTAAATAGTCGAAGTCTTTTTATTACTTTTTAACCTGTGTTTACTCTGATCTGGTATTTTAATGTTGATTATCCTCGACGGCCCGTAACCAACTTGAGCTTGTAGAAAGTTATTTTTAAATATTCTGTGGAAACCTACTTATAAATTTTGTAATAAGACAAGATAGATCTTGTATAAAGTGGATAAATATGAGATAAAATTAGTATTTTCAAGATTTTATGCTACCTATTCACTAATTACGCTGTTAAATTGGTTTGTCTGGTAAATATCTTATTACGAATAAAAATTATGAGATATAAGTAACTTTTATAGAAACTTTTTTACTTTTATCAGATAATAAAGATTTTACATATTAGAATCATTCTGATAACTATTCTAGACAACTATACTTATACTTCAAAATATACTTTACGATATGCCATCCTATATTAGTCCAGGCACTTAGCAAGAAAGTCGGATGATAATATGGGAATTCATTGCGAAAGTGTATTGATTATGTTACTAGAAAAGGTCTAAAGTGTTCTATCATGACCAAATAGATCGAATATTATCTGATGGAGGTTTCAAGAGCCAACAGCCATATAAAGTTGAATGGCTGTGGCATTCAATTCAATGCATCCGCTCTATGTAACTATGTAGTAAGATAAGTGTTATATACTGTATTTTTAAAAATATAGTATGCATTGCTTAATTATGTGTGTAGTAAGTACGTATGTGATATTTTAAATATTCAAAAGGGCTTATATTAAGTTGATTTGATTAAATGATTTTTTATTCTTCTATTCTATTCTAATGATCGAATAATTTTCGAATATTGTTAAAATTTTGAATATATGATTACTGATATGATTTCAGTTGTGAATAAATAACAAATAATGCTTATTTCTTACTACTACAACTTCATCAATCAACATGAAATATTCGACCTTGTTAATTAATTATGACGGCTTCGGTGGCCTAGGGGTTTAGCGCACCGCTTTACTTCCTGTAGTCGCGGGTTCGATTTCTTTCTCGGGTATTTTCTATGTCAATTTCAAGAAATTAATAAAATATTTCTAAGTATTCAGTATATACATATATATCAGTTATTTAATATTCATAACACAAGGTCTATTGTGCTTAGATTGGGATTAAATGATGCTTTGTGGATTTTCCACGGGTTATTATTATTATTATATTCATACAATTTTCATAATTTGTTCAATAATTTTCAACTTAATTTTGTAGCCAGCTGCAGCCAATTAAAAATTAAATTAGGTTTCATTTCATTACATACAATAAATTAATATATTTACAAATATAGTTCAACCAAATTGTTATTATAAACGTAACAGAATATAAAATAAATATAATTACAACAGAAATAAATAAGTACAAAAAACAATATTACAAAAAAATATATCTATAAACAGTGTTCAACCAAATACTTAAAAGCAATTACGTTTAACACATCGTTCTATTATTACTAGGGAATGAAGTGTGAAAATACTCGTATATCACGCTACAATCTACATCTTCCTATCACGTATCACATATTGCTGATGTATCACATGATGCAATGCGTGGCGAACAGAACAGGTATCAACATGTATCTCAAAGAGATTGCTGCTATTACAGTCCATACGTTTAGTCTCGGTTGCTCATATATATTTATATTTTTATTTAAATATCTAATACCGTAAAGTTTAATATCACTTTTTTAATAACTATACTTCATTCTTCCATCTGATTAAATATAAAGGTGTGTGCTATCTACTTTATTTTAATTTTATAATAATAATAATAATCTCAGGACAATTCACACAGCACCATCTAGACCCAAATTAAGTTAGCTAAAGCTTGTGTTATGGGTACTAGATAACTGATATATATATACATAGATATTTTTTTTAAATACATACATATTATACATAGAAAACACCTAGACCGATACAAACAATCATACTCATGAATACAAATGTTTGTGCCGTGCGAGGAATCGAACCCGCGATCATCGGTCGTAAAGCGGTGTGCTAGACCGCTAGACCAACAAGGTCGTCCACCGAATTTTAATGTTCTATTAAAATTTCTTAAGGTTTGAGTTAAAACAATATTTATTTATTTATTTACACAACTATTATTACATACCTAAGCCCAATAGAATAGTGTATCTAATACTATATTATACATGTTCGTTAATGTAACATATAACATACTATGTTGTTTTTGGACAGTGCGAGCGTCAGCGGCGCCTTGTTCAACAAGTTAGTAAGTAAGTATTATGATTGTTAATCTACTGTTGCCTTTCAGAAATGGTATTTCCGAACCGATACGATATTGAAAGCTTCAATAAAAGAGCTTATTCCTTCTTAAAAGGCCGGCAACGTACTTGCAATTCCGCTGGTGTTGCGGGTGCTCATGGGCGGCGGTAATCACTTAGCATCGGGCGAGCAGTAAGCTCGTTTGATCCCTATGATATAAACGAAAAACGAAGAAAATTGTTCAATTAATTAATCCAAAATGCTGAATATGTTTTCAGAGATAACAGGCATATGTGCCCAAATATGTAAAAGACCAAGTTAATATTGACAAAACTGTATGTACCATATTTGCTGGGAATAAATTTCTATTAAAGAAATTCCAAATGCGGTATATTGTCTCTATTATTAATCATCTCTATTATTAATGAGGAGATCCGCAGAAGAACCAGAGTGACCGACATAGCCCGAAGAATTGCGACTCTGAAGTGACATTGGGCGGGGCACATAGCTCGTAGGACAGATGGCCGTTGGGGCAGTAAAGTCCTCGAGTGGCGACCACGGATCGAAAGACACAGCGTGGGAAGGCCTCCAGCAAGGTGGACCGACGATCTGGTCAAGATCGCTGGAAGGCATTGGATGCGAGCAGCGCAGGACAGATCGTCGTGGAGATCTTTGGGGTAGCCCTTTGTTCAGCAGTGGACGTCTTCCGGGCTGCGATGATGATGATGATGATTTATAATGGCCTGCCTGGAAACCATCTTGGCCATTGACTGATTAAATAGTGACGATGAGCTAATTAAGCTGACTTTGTCATCGTTCTTTCATCCTTCACTGTGTGTAATATTAGCGTAAACAGGACCACATTTTTTTTATTTATCTCAGGACAATTCATACAGCGCCGTCTAGTCCTAAGCTATGCAGAGCTTGTGTTATGAATACTAGACAACTGATAGTAATATATTTGTTTAGTATATAGTATATAGACATAGAAAATACCCAGATCGATACAAACGATCATACTATTTTTTCATACGAGAATACAATTTTTTGGAAGAATTGAACCTGCGACCATCGTAATTAAGCCGCTGTGCTGTACTGTACCGTTAGACCACAAGACCGACAATAATCTAGCATCATAAATAAAATTATAAAATTTCTATAACATAAAATTATAAAAATAATATTATACAGGAATATATTATATTTAACGATAGATATAAAGAACTTTCTAGTTTCCTAAACACTATATAAACAATACGGGAGCCGGAATAGTAAATAAACTATACACATAGTACATTTTCATACATCACTATATTAGATACATTCAACGGAATTACGTGTGAAGTGCGAAATAGCTTTAGGGAAGCTGTCGGTTTCCCATATGGATACAGGGGATTCGCCAAGATTACATCTGTAGTACGCACATAAATTACAACGTCTCTCGGCAATATAAGAGTACTGCTATATCCTGATTTATTCAAACAAACCTCAACAGTGATTGGTTGTAATTATTAAATATTAATGTAATATTTAATTTCTTTATTGTTATATTACAACTGACAGCCTCTAGCGGTTTAGCACGATTGATTGCTATGATTTACTACCAATGGTCGCGCGTTCGATTTCTCGCACGATGCAAACTTTTATATTCAAGGGTATGATTATCTGTATCGGTGTGGTGTTTTGCATATAGAAAATTTCGGGATAAGACCACTTTAAGTGTATTAAAAATAGTGTAGGAGCTACCAAATATATACCGAAAATTTGAAAAAATCGGCCAGGTTGTTTCCGAGAAGTTCAATAACAAACATGGTGATACGAGATTTTTATATATTACATTAACTTTAATTTTACAAATTATGTTGCAAAATATAATATTATTTACTCTTCTTTATTATTATCCAGAAATATAAGGTTGTATATTTAATATTAAAAAAAAATTGCGTAGGTATGACAGAATAAGGTTGGATAGATACATACATTTATATATTTGTATTATTAAACTAAAGAAATAAAAATACAATATGTGAAAACTTTTGGGTCACAAAATCCCTGATGTTACAAATGTCTTTTAGTTAGTTTTCGATATATCATCCAGATGACATGACAATCTTTTATCCTTAACGCTTCACAACACATAAATATGACTTGTTTATTTGTTTGGGTATCACATATTGGAGGTTATGAACCCATCTTCGCGGCGATTGGAAAAATAATCACGCAAATTGGCCTAGAAATGACGAGGAAATCAGTGTAGTCTCGTGTTAGTCACCCTGATATTAGGGGTTGTTATTCCCCATTCGTTACAAACGAAAACCTTGCTGTACTAGAGATAGCTTTGGAAAAATGAAATTAATGAAATGAAAAACTCTTTACTGTTCCTCTCACAGAAAGGAAAAATATATATATCATATATATATATTTTTGTATCTATTACTATGTTGTAATATGCTTACAAGGTCGGCTGTAATCACTATTTCATTGTCAGATTATTGGTCATGTACTTATGTGTGTATGGTATATTTTTGTATATATGTATTCATGTATATTCTATAAAATATTATAATATTATTTGCGCTGCCAACAACTTATCTCTGCACAACTCATGGTTGACTGGTAGAAAATGCCATTAGGTGTTAAGTCCGCCATGTTACTTTACTTATATATGACGTGCATTAAAGTTATATAAATAAAAAATAAATAAATAAATATATAAATTAATATGTTTAACAATTATAAAAAACAGCATAATTACAATACACAGAAATTGGCGGTCACAATGGGCGGCCTTCTCGCTAAATAGCGATTTTTTCCAGGCAACCTTAGTATGGAGAGACTGATTAAACAGTGCCTGTTCGAGGCATAAAAATAATTAGTTATTATATTGCTACTGAAGTACAGAAAAAATGCCGACAATTTTGTTAATTTATCTACATGTATTACAAAAATTACTGATTTATTAGACCTTATCTAAACTCAGTTCAAATTCACATTCAAAATATCTTTATTCATGTAGGTCTATTTCAGACTTATGATATGTCCAATCTACCGTCAGTTCAGAATGATTTCGAGATGAGAAGAACTGACAAGAAACACAGTTCGTATTTTTTTTTAATGTTGTACATATTTACAATAATACTATTTAATTTTATTCAAATTGACCACCAGCATATGCTATATAAAAAAAATCAAAAAATCTAATCGCAACCTGAACAGACCAGTCCCCACAAGCAGGACCCGTTCACGAGTATGACGGATGAGCCAGCCTTCATTGTACTCAACCATATTAGAGGGAGCACATCGACCCGGCCCACCACGCCGCCACAAGTTTGAACTTAATAGCGAGCATGACTGTTTCAAGTTACTCCACTACGTCATTTATATTATTTTCAGTGTTTATATTGTTCGACTTTGATCAGTTAGAAGTATTCCTCTATCTATATTATTGATTCGGTTCAAAATATCGTAAAGTTACCTCATCGCATGGCGTGTTTTGGTTTATTTTATAAATGTGGAATGGAGGATCCTAGGATGAGGATGATTTCAGGTTAATTAACTCGCAGTGGTTAATTGGCTATAAATTGACCGTTGTTAACAATCCTTTTCTCTATGGACTATTTTGAGTTCAACACTTTGATTTCACTCTAAAATACTCTTAATAGATAAAGTCTGTTTGTAGGAGGTTATAGTTTTAATAAATAACAGAGTAGTCTGAAATAGGAGAGGACGACCGAAGAAAAGATGGATGGATCTGTAAAAAATATGTATAAAGGGAGAGTAAGCTCAGATATGACGGCTGATAGGGACAGGTTAGAAGATGACAAACCGATCTCAACTCATCATTACATAGTATAAAACAAAGTCGCTGTCTGTCCGTCCCTATGTATGCTTAAATCTTTAAAACTACGAAACGGATTCTGAAGCGGTTTTTTTAATAAATAGATCGATTCAAGAGGAAGGTTTACATGTATAATACATGTACACCCGGGCGAATCCGGGGCGTTTAGCAAGTAATAGAATAAAGGCAAATATAAATTGAAATACAGGGTGGCCCAGAAGTTTACATTTTGAAAATTAAATAAGTTTTTTTCTATTCATATATTTCTTTTTCTCTTTTCAGAATTAAAAAATATAATCCCTGGAAATTTTTATCATGGATAAGTTTACGACAGAACAACGAGTGAAGATTTCAACAGCATTTGTTGAAAACGCTTCACTAAGTTCCTTATTGCAGGCCTACTAGGGACATCCCCCTAGTAGGCCTGCAATAAGGAACATTAAAATGGCGCATATACGATCTTTACGTTGCAACAATTGACCATCCATTTTCAAAGTAAAATTCAATTATCTTCACTCATTGTTCTGTTGTAAACTTATCCATGATAAAAATTTCCAGGGATTATATTTTTTTAATTCTGAAAAGAGAAAAAGAAATATATTAATAGAAAAAAAGTTATTTAATTTTCAAAATGTAAAGTGACTTCTGGGCCACCCTGTAGGTTATTTTATATTTATTAATATAAGTACAATATTTCTGATTCCTGTTCGTTCCAGTTCAATTGCTACATCAATAAATAGTATCACATTTTCTAGCCTTTCATTTGCAACGCCAACAAGCAAGCACTATTGCAATTTCATTAAAAATTTACATATCATTTAAATATTTCTGAAATAGTACAATCCCAATGGGCGGTTATAATGAAATTTACATAATATTAATTGTAATTGTGTTTTGTGAAATACTGCGCAATAAAATGTATTACATGTGGCGTATAATGTACTTACTACTGACTCTCTGAGTATTAAACTTTAAATTTATTACTACCTATTTATTTGATTCGTTACAGATGTGTACTATGTTACTAGTCGTAGTAATCATTACATAGTATAAAACAAAGTCACTGTCGCTGTCTGTCCGTCCCTAAGTATGCTTAAATGGTTTTTTTTATAGATAGAGTGATTCTGGAGGAAGTTTTATATATATAATACGAGTACATGTACACCCGGGCGAAGCCGGGGCGAGTAGCTAGTATTATTATAAACGCGAAAGTTTGTGAGTATGTATGGATATTTGGATGGATATTTGCTACTTTTTTACGATAAAACTAGTGAACGGATTTGGTTGAAACTTTAAAGTATTGTAGCTTATATAGCTTTATTACTTATAGGCTATAAAAGATATTATATATCGACAACCTCGGTGGTCTAGCGGTCTAGCACACCGCTTTACGTCCGATGGTCGCCGGTTCGATTCCTCGCACGGCACAAAAATTTGTATTCATGAGTATGATTGTTTGTATCGGTCTGGGTGTTTTCTATGTATAATATGTATGTATTTACGAAAAAAAAAATGATCTATGTATTTGTATCAGTTATCTAGTACCCGTAACACAAGGTTTAGATAGCTTAACTCTGGTCTAGATGGCGCTGTGTGAATTGTCCTGAAATTATTATTATTATTATTATATGTAAATTTATTATAGATTATTGATTAGAAATGCATACAAATTGTTGGGTCCTTGTAAGTGGTACCATTCCCTATATACATGAACAGTATCACGGGCATCACGTTATCATATAACACTCGTGATACAATATACAATACTAATATTCCATACCTCTTACTCTGTAATTTCACTGCCTATACTTAAACTTTAATATGTCTTTTGTGGATTAATTAACTTTAAATAATTTATATTAACTTCACCCACATCTTGTTTTGCCGACAAACGAACTTCCAGATCATGTGCACGTTATGATTAGGGGTTGCTTTCAAGACCGGAACTGTTCGAGTAATCCACTTACGCCAACCGCCACAAATAATTTTAAATTAATAATCATATTGTGCATAAGCATTTAATATATAGAACAACTAGCTGTACCCGCGACTTCGTCCGCGTAAAATAGTGACATTGACCAAAATATTTAATGACCTAATAAAAGCCAAATGAACTTCTTTGAATATAATCTCTCATAACTCTTTCAACCTCTTATAAATCTAATCCTTAATATATATTTAAAAATAGGCTAAAATTTAAACTTGAAGCTTTTAGCCTTAAAAATAACAATATTTCCATATAAACATTTAACTCTCCTTTAAATTCTTTAGAACCCATTTTTCATTATTTATATTTAATCAACAGCCTAAAAATCAGTTTCACGCTTTGAAAATTGGCAATATATCCATACAACCTTGCACCTACCCTTTCAATCCCCTTAGAACCCTTTTCCACATTAAAAAGTACCCTATTTCATTTAAATCGGCTCAGTAGTTTTGGCGTGAAAGCGAGAGAGACAGACAGACAGAGTTACTGTCGCATTTATAATATTAGTAAGGATAGTACTATTCAGGTCACACTAGAATCTGTGTACTGAACTGGACTCTCAGAAAAAACATTAATACCAAAAATTTTACGTTTATAAGCGGCTAAAATGTCCTACATTAATAAATGATTTGATTCCAATGTATCTATCGTTACAGAGTGTATTAATCTTTTTCACTACCGTCCAGTTTAGTACACAGATTCAATTAAGAAGAACTGGTAAGATACTCAACTGAAATTCTATCTTTTTAAAAGCCAGTTTGTTTACATTTTGTATTTATGTAGGTGTCTATGTCTAACATTAAGTGAAAATCACCGAACTGCTCTTGCCATGCATGTTCGTCATTCAAGTAAATAAAAAATTCTATTTGTTAAAAAAAATACAGACGAATTGGGAGCTGCCTTTTTTTGTTGGTTGAAAAAATACAACGTTGATCTGAAACAGGTCGTTGCAAAGGGGACTAAGGCACTATAACGAAATATACACATCCAAAGTTTGTATTTACTATCATTTTTTTTAAATACAAATCTATTTTTCTGTAACAATAGCATTTTAGTAGCATTTTGACTCAGTGGTCTAGTGGTTAGCACACTGTTTTATGTCTAATGATTGCGAAGTCGATTCCTCGCACGGTACTTACAAACGTCTATATTCATGAGTATGAGAGTGTTTGTATTGGTTCGACTATTTTCTATGAACTTAAAAAGATTGCTTTTAGTAATAAGGCCGCCTTACTGTAATTATACATGTGTTCTTTAATATATTGTTTATGTACCTATTTTATTTATTGTATACATCTATACATATAAATAAAATTGGAGTGTCTGTTTGTAATATTGAAATGAAACGTTTTTTACTACATGCATATGAATATAAATACGAAACATACACCAAACTAACCTTTTTTACATTTTTTGTTTGTCTGTCTGTTTGTTCCAGCTAATCTCTGAAATGGCTGGACCGATTTTGACGGGACTTTTTTTGACAGGTAGCTAATGTAATAAGGAGTAACTTAGGCTACTTTTATTTTAGAAAAATAAAGTTAAATTCCACTTGGACGAAGTCGCGAGAACAGCTAGTTACAAATAAAGTACTTTCTATCTATCTACAAATGGACGTGTTATAAATGAGTTGTAGTATATTTCAATAGCTATTGACTCGTTAGGTGTTCTACCAAATAAATACAACAGACAGGGACATACTCAGTCATAAATCATTAATGACAACCATTTCCAGCTGACTGTTCCGTTATTACAACAATTTGCATTCTAAACATTAGTTTATGCAAATTCAGGATTATTAGACACTGTCATGAAATTTCAGCTATTTCGCTTCGCGTTTGGTTTCGGTTTATTTTGAATCTATCATTATATTATGCTAAATACATATATTAAATATTGTATGTGTCATAATAATGTGACATATAATTTGACGGCTTCATTGGTCTAGCGGTTTAGAACGCTGCTTTACTTCCGATAGTCACGGATTCGATTCCTCGCACGCAAACAATTATATTTATGAGCATGGTTTAGCGAAATGTTTTCGACCGCGTGGATACAATAAAATACAATACAGTTGTATCATATCCAAAATACAAACGTAATATTTGTATTTTGGATATGATAATTTTATGTTTAGTTTTATTTAACATTTTTATTTGCACAATTAGACCCACTCAACAGTTCCTAACGCTCTATTGGAGATATTAGAAGAGATCTTTTAGAGATAAGTCGTTTTTTATTAACATTAGTTCTAATTAGTATACCTAAAAATATATTTAAGTGAAATATAGAATATATAATATATTTTAAGAAGTACTGAACTTTTAGAATTCCGTCCTCGGACACGTTGACTTTAGCAACAACGGGTAAGACAGATCTGTCATAACAAATGACTTGTCACCTTCCAGCGAATGGGCTAACCTATTTGTTATTGCCAGGGGTGTTAAACTCCTCGCAGGCAATGTCAAATACAATATTATTAAAGTTTTGTAGAATCTCAGCTTAAATCGTCGAGACATTAGCAAATTAATTTCCTCGCAAACGTTACATCAAAGAGGAATAAACTATTCATTACTTGTTTGAATTCATGAAAAATTGACTAATTTAATGGATCCAAAGCAATTTCACTAAGAATATCTCTCCTAATTAATTCATCAGAACCAATCTGGCTTTCAGAGTTCATTTATTCATAGCGTATCTCTGTACGGAACCAATAAAGCATCAACTACACAGCTATCAGAATTTGCATTTCAAACGTTTTCCCCCGGGAACCAGTGGCAGGCTAATGTTAAGTGTGAGGGAGACAGAAATTTAGGCATATTAGCCCGCCCGCAACGTTTAGCTAAGCCTGAGGTGCCGAGTTTGGAACTTTAGCGTGTTTCCAAAGTTTAACTGCGCAATTTGGAGTTTGGAAATATTTTGTTTTGTAATAAACCGATAAGTACCTACTCGTATTTTGCATTTCAAAGGTCTTAAAGCTGCCATAATGGAGGCTAATGAAATAACTCAATTAAAGTAAAGTTTAGAAATACATCACTTTATGTCTGTAAAGTTTATTGAAATTCATTGTGACCCAATATTTAAATATGCAACAACCAAAACTGTAGTTTTTTTTATTGTAGAAATGGAACGGTCTTTATTGAAAATTGTATTGCATATTTACAAGATCTTATTAGATTAAAAGTATATTACACTGAAATATCCGTGTTCAAAGAAAAGTTGGTTTATATTACCGTTTTGTTTTACATTAGCCAGTATCTTCAAAAATTCTCAACCGATTTTAATTTTGAACTCCATTCAATGTTTATTAAGATTGAAACATTGTTCTATTTAGTTCTAAATATTTAGTTAGACTTGCATGGTTTTTGGTGGCTTCGTCACCAAAACAAGGCGTCAATCAAAGTATTTTTTATTTATTTGATTCATGTACCTGTACATTACAGATATTTATGATAGGTCAATATCCCATCAGTTTGTAGTATTTGTAAAACCCGCTCGCAGATCATAACTTGTGCCCCAAACAAAACGGCAATGCTCTCACAGCGATAATTCATCAAGACGTGATAAGGAACAGTGTTGTGACACGCGCGTGTATTATATTACACCCACGTTACGTACTAAGTGTTAGTTGCCGTTGTGACAGACCACATTTCAGCTGCTCATGTGTACCGGACGTTACGCTGGTTGTGTACCAACGTGTAGTAATTCTAAACTGTCAGAATATGAGGGAATGCACTAGCTAAATGCCGCGGCGAAGGCTGCGTGAAACTGAGTAAAAAATATCTTGTTTGATTGTCTATGTCCAATAAGTATTAGTTGCTGTTGTGACAGACCACATTCTAGCTGGTCATGTGTACCGGACGTTACGCTAGTTGTGTACCAACGTGTAGTTATTCTAAACTCACAGAATATTAGGGGAACTGTGAATACAGTAGCTATATGCCGCGATGCTGGCTGCGTGAAACTGAGTAAAATATCTTATATGATTATCTAGAACATGGTCTACACCCAATAAGTTGCCGTTGTGACAGATCACATTTCAGCTGCTCATGTGTACCGGACATTACGCTAGTTGTATATCAATGTGTATTAAAACTAAACTTACTGACGACGTCGTTTCTCTAGCGGTTTAACACATCGCTTTACTTCCAATGGTCGTTGGTTCGATTCCTAGTACGATGTAGACAGTTATATTCATTGGTATGATTGTTTATATTGCTCTGGATATACATATATTTTGTATTTGACTAAAAAAAATATTTTAGATATTTCTATCAGTTTTCCAGTACTATAACACAAGCTCTGCTTAGCTTGGGACTAGGTAGCACTGTGTGAATTATCATTAAGTTATTACTATGAAGAATTATCTGATATAATTATGACTAGCTCGCAAAATGTTCGGTAGCTTTGTGATAGTTTACAAAGGAAAAGTCAGTCAGTAATACGTACATTTTGTGCGGATTACTCTCATTTAGGCTAATGTCACATTCGGTATTAAGGTTCACGGAGCTAAATAAAAGAATAATAGAAAGGACTAGATGGCTTTTGTGTGTTTCTTTATTAAGGCTAATGACTATATTAGGGAATCTCACGGGCTTTTGGGTAGTGCTAAATTTAGTTGAAAGACTAATGACTTGGTGAGTATTTAATAGGCCGATGTGGTTTTGATTTGTCTTTATTTTTGGGCAGTATAATTGAGTCGTAAATATTATTCTACCTTTACTAATATGTCTGTATATGTTTAATTAAATATGAAAAGACAAATGTTTTTTGTTATGTAACTGACATTTCCAGTAAGTTCTCATATATCACAGTCATTCCACTATCCTACTATTACTACTATATATTAATATTTTACTGCTATATAGCACACTTTAATTGAAACACTATTTGCACTCCCGTACTATTTTATTATTTGAACTATAATTATTCTCGTCCATATTGATCATGTTACTAACTTTGTATTATAAGGAATATATAGGACTCCGATTCAACATGTTGTACATGATTATGTATATGTTAATAAATTCTTTTAAGATTTACATAGTATAAAAACTAGTCGTTTCAGTTGTCTGTTTGTTTAGATCTTTTAAGCTGCGCAACTGATTTTAATGCAGTTTAAGAGATAGAGAGTGATTCAGTGTAAGATAAACTCGTGGGAAACCAGGGCGGGTAGCTAGTCAAAGTAGAAAACAAAATTATTTTATATTACTTTGTTATTTATGATTCTGTTCTACTGTAACCATTAAAATATTTATCCAAGAAATAAATTGTTTTACAACATATTCTTACCACAGTATATGCCTACAAACCTAACATACAGACTCAAACATAACAGTAAATACAGTACATAATTGAGTTACCGCATACTTTCTATAATCTTCACTAACTTATTTCGTTTTTATGCCTTGAAAATTATTACCACACAAAAATTAACACGACATAAAACCACAAAACAAAAACGCTGTAAAAATTCCTGAGTGTCCGAACATACGTGGCTGCGTTCACACATAAACAATGTTGTATCATTAGCAACTCAAAACGGGGACTTTAACAATTACAGTCCGGAAACATTGCTGGTTGGGAGGTGATTATAATCTACGCTTTTTAATTACAACAGGCTCCTCCCGTAATTTATAATGAACTGTCCAATCGCGTTAAGAACCATTGACGTGGAGCCATTCAGGTATAGATAATCTCATGTCAACTACATTACATTAGGTGTATGTAGAAATTATTGATAATACGACAAAGAAGACGAGCTCGGTGGTCTAGTAGTTTAGCATAACATCTTACTTTAGATGGTCGCGGGTACGATTCCTCTCACGATGCAATTTTTAATAGTCATGAGTATGATTGTTTGACTCGGTCTGGGTGATATCTATTTATATTATATACTAGCTGTCCCGGCAAACGTTGTTTTGCCTTAAAATAAAAAAAAAAATAGGGGTGGATTACCTACTACTGGTGGATGAAAAATAGATGTTGGCCGATTCTCAGACCTACTCAGTACGCTCACAAAATTTCATGAGAATCGGTCAAGCCGTTTCGGAGAAGTATGGGAACGAAAACTGTGACACGAGAATTTTATATATAAGATATATTTCAATATCCGTTGCCTAATATCCATAACATAAGCTCTGCTTAGCTTGAGACTAGATGGCGCTGTGCCAATATAAGTCATCGAAACTATATGACTCCCCGGGAGAACACTCTGAGTCCATACCCACCTCTGAGCCCTATTTAAAACTAATAGTTTTGGAATTATGGTTTGGACTGACCATATCAATCTAATTAAAATGAGAATTGTTAGTAACGGATTTGTATAATCCAACAAACTGAAATGACCGTTGCTAATGAGAAACCACACTAAACCTTATCTTTTGCTAGTTAATACGGATTTTGTATAATCGTTTTTTTTTTTTGGACTACTCTAATGCCGTAGCTGGCCTTTACAGCTTCATCGGACATTAGGGGCGAGTGCAGATGGCACTCCAAACCCGCGGAAGGACTTATGGAGCGGCTGAAGGCCAACTCCTGCCTGACGGATACGACTTTAGTCTGAGGGCACCTCGTTCGAGCCTCGGCTCAGGCCGTCGTAATTTCAATCCCCGTTCCACGTTTGAATTGGACGGGGGATCGATCGGAGGGGTATTGGATATGTCCTATATAACCATGTTGGTGCTATCTACTTATTGCTATACAATACTAACTGTTACCGGACTTCCATTTTTTGGTAGTTAACAAACTAATAGACATATTATTGTATTTATAATGTATATAACATGTTCGCCCAATATTCAAAATTCCGCTATAATTAATTTTAATGTTAGGCTTGAACATTATTAAGGCTCTATTGTCAAATTTCAAATTCAAATTCAAAATATCTTTATTCATGTAGGTCTATTACAGACTCTTCATCATCATCATCGCAGCCCGGAAGACGTCCACTGCTGGACATAGGCCTCCCCCAAAGATCTCCACGACGATCGGTCCTGCGCTGCTCGCATCCAATGCCTTCCCGCGATCTTGACCAGATCGTCGGTCCAGTTACAGACTCTTATGATATGTCAAATCTACCGTCAGTTCGGAATGATTTCGAGATGAGAAGAACTGACAAGAAACTCAGCTCGTATTTTTTTTTAATGTTGTACATATTTACAATAATACTATTTCATTTAAATTCAAATTTGGGAGAATAGAGTGACCACCAGCATATGCTATATAAAAAAAAAATCAAAAAATCTAATCAGTGTTCGCAACCTGAACAGACCAGTCCCCACAAGCAGCGCCCGTTCACGAGTATGACGGATGAGCCAGCCATCATTGCACTAAACCATATTAGAGGGAGCACATCGATCCGGCCCACCACGCCGCCACAAGTTTGAACTTTATAGCGAGCATGACTGTTACAAGTTACTCCACTACGTCATTTATATTATTTACAGCATAAACTGTACCAATCACAGTTTTCACACATTACAATATTTAATTTACATTATTTAAATTACAATATGTCAAAAACTATACTTATTTGCGCGTATGTGTCATATACATGGTAGTGTGCGTAATGTTTTTTTTATTGATTTCATGTATTTTATATGCATAATTTAAAAAAATATATTAGTATTTTGCATTATTTCTCTATATAAACTTTCATCATCTTCAAAACTTAACTTATAAACTTTATTCATCTTTTGTCGACCTCGGTGGTCTAGCCGTCTAGCACACCGCTTTACGACCGATGGTCGCGGGTTCGATTCCTCGCATGGCAAATTTTGTATTCATGAGTATGATTGTTTGTATCGATCTGGTTGTTTTCTATGTATAATATGTATTTTTTTCCAAAAAAAAATCGATGTATAGTATATGTATCAGTTATCTAGTACCCATAACACAATCTTTAGCTATCTTAACTTAGGTCTAAATGGCGCTCTGTGAATTGTCCTTAGATTCTTATTATCTTATTATACACTATAATTGTTAAATATTTCATACTCCTCTATTGGCGCAATTTTCGTAAAAGAGGGTATAAAGTTTTTTCTTCACATGGCCTCTACTTCGTCTACACCAATTTTTTTTCCTTTTTCTTCATCTCGCCTATCCAGTGTCCAACTGACCTGACATCATGCTCAGCCTATCATCCTCCACTGATACAACTGACTCCACCCCGCCAGCGTAAACCGTTAGCGCAGGCGGAAGCACCATTCCATAATCATTTAAAAAATAAGTCTATATAACTGAGAGCTCATAAATTACTATCAAATGAAATGTTCACGTCTATCATTTAAAATTAAAGTTTGATACAGTGTAGAAGTTAACGGGGAAAGCAATCTTTGGGTTTTTAATTCCATTTGACGGGATCATTATTGATGATTGAGTAATTGCTTCTTTAGAATGATTAGGATAGCCTGGTCTGTTATTTTAGTTTGATTTTCAAATTAAAAAAACTTATACGTTATGTATGTAGTTCTAATTCCAAGCTAACAATGAGAGCTTGTGATATGGGTACTAGACAACTGATACAAAAACGTAAATACATACATAAATATATATACAAAATAATCTGACAAATATAAACATAATAGGTACTCCTGAATACAAATGTTTGTATGAATTATGCGATATCGAAGCCGCGACCATCAGAAGTCGGTGTCCTAAACCGCTACACCATCGAACTCTCATTAGACATATATACCCAAATAAGTAAACATACTATTAATAGATAAACTATAAAAACTAACTACTAAACTAAACTGAAGGTAGCGCTAACAAAATAACCGTGGGTGGAATGAACTAAGCTTATTTAGTAGCTGCTATGTCGAAGATAAACAAAAATGATAAAAACATCTTTTCTAATATTATAAATCTGTAACTCGGTCTGTTTATAAGTATGTTTGTTATCATTTCACTACTAAACGGCTGAATGGATCTTAATGAAACTTGGCATGAATATATATCACTAGAAAAAGCAGACGAAATGGCGGACTACAACTAGTACTTCTATTCGGTATAAAAAACAATATAAACAATGACTAATTTAATATTACAGTCTAAAATAATAATGTGCAGTTACCGTTATAATTTAACATGGAATTTCCCTTATACTTCCTACTTTACGGCCATATAACTGTGCCGCCATGAATCTAATTTGGCTGAAGTGTTACACTCTCAATAAGTAGCCGCCTAATACTTCACTCAAAAATTTACGTACATTTTATACGTTGGATATGTAATTTACAGCTGCTCAAGCGGATGGCTTCTCACAAATTATGATACAAAATAACACATTTCTCTCGCCGACACGACTGGCTTATAATATGGGCAAGGCTCGAAATTAACTATAATTGCTTAATTCGGAACTCATGCGTTGTTTGTCCAGATCGCCGCAAAGGGTTCTACGTAGTGAGGGAGATGGGTATATCTGATGGTGGTTGGTTAGATAGAGACGGATGTATGCTGTTAGAAATCGGCGCCGATGTTATGTCCGCATCGATGGATACCTTCCCGGTAATGGGAATAACGTGTGAAGGGAGAGAGAGTGCGATCATTAGATCTGCTTTTTATACATCTTGTTAATGACGTATATGTATAAAAAAGTGTGTATAACTACATTTTACAAAATGAATATAAGAAGTAACATAAATATAAATTAAAAGTTTATCAAGTTCGAAATTTAAATTTTACTTTGAATTTCGAATTTTACCACATTGTTTTTTTTAATTGGGATATCACATCATATATGCAGTAGCACGATAGATAAAGTGAGCATTTTTTAGACTGTGGCCCAACAACACGTAAAAAAATCTCGCGCATTTTTGTATTCTGAAATGTTAGCTATGTTTTGCTTGAAACCTTTTCTATGTTAAACAAATAGTAGTGATGTAAAATATTCCCTTTTTAGTCAAACCTCAGCCGCGGATTACGTAGGTAGGTATTATTTCAAGCTTTCATTTACCTAAAGTGTAGACTATTACATCATTGTTTTTATCAATATTATACTCGAACATATTTCTAAATTCAATTATATAATATATGTAAAGTTAATGTAAAAGATAGTATTTTGTAATGTCAATACAAGAGATTTTTTTATTTTAATGCTTAGTGCATTAAAATAAAAAGAATGTAGTATTATAATGTTCTAAATTTAAACATATTTTTGAATTTCGAACATTGTCATAATTATGTTTTAATTATCAATCCAGTCGGATGAAGTATTGTATATAGTAGTAGTATAAAGTCCAGTAGCATAATAACTAACATAAGATTTTTTTAAACTGTGGAACTTCAACTTTAGGTAAAACTCGCGGTAGGTACTCGGCTTTTATTTAGCCAAACTAATGTTGCTACCATTGCGCTATTGATTTTATCAATATTATTATCAAACACGCTTCGAAATCCAACGATATTAATATAAAGTTATGTGAAATATGCAACGGAATGCAATGCAGATAATATTTGTTAATATTTACCTCCCACGCGTGTTCATTGTGCGAGTTCATTGATCTTGATCCACACTAATATATGAAAATTAAGAATTTATTTGTTTGTTTAAACGCGCCAATCTTTGAAATTATCTGTCGACTTTGAAAAATTCTTTTTACATTTTAGAACACACTTGAGCAAGATTATGGGCTATTAAACATCACGCTAGAACCTGTAGTCAAGAATAAACAAAAATTTAGAAAAAATACGAAACGAAAATAAAGTAATAACGCGAACGAGGGTTTAAAACAATCCGTGGGTCGGAATCCGGAGTCAGTAGCCATTTCTTTTAGACTGCGGGTGAATCCACGGGTCCAAGGTTCTATAATAATGTTATTGCAGAATATTTCTAAAGTATGCCTAAGGCATATTTTATGTGTTTCTATTAAAAATGTGTTTTATTTGTTTCTGTTGCTTACGTACTGGCCATATAGTTTTATATCTCATATTTAAATTGTATTTACTACTGTGTATTTTTTATTATTAAGAATTGTATTATATATATTTGTATATAGAACCTTAGTGTCTAATAAAGATTGTGACAGACAACAACAGTCTCTTTAGTATATTAAACTTTATATAATGACAAAGACGATCTTGCTAAGTTCAGGAGTTTACTTGGATTAAATGATCTCAGATTCCATTCACGGTGTAACCTAACGGTTGTTCTAAGTTGTTAGTATGGCATAGCTGACGGTCTAGCGGTGATCTAGCGGTTTTATTTCCGATGGTCGCAGGTTCAATTCCTCGTACAATTCCAAAATTTGTATTCACTATTTATGTAATTCTTGCAGTATATATGTTTAAAAATGTCTGTATGCAGGCTGTATCTGAATATACTGGACATAAATATATTTAATATTGTTAAAATCTATAAGCACTGTATTCTACATATAGTTGATTTGATTTGATTTTATATATTGCGGTACTGCCGCCCTTGTACCAACTACTATTGTTTAAGAATTAGCATCTAATCTGTTTTGTTCTTTTCAGATGCCGTCGTGATTTGGAGACATCTTAAAGGGTACGTTGAATGTTTTTTAATGTTACCAAAGTTATAATACCCTCAACAGTCGGTAGTCACGAGGATCCAACTTAAAAATAAAACAAGAATATAATCATCAAAATGTGTTTGAGTACAAGAGTATCTAATTTTATATTGTTTAGTTTAGCTTCTATGCTTTCGAGGTAATAAACTGGATATGTGAGTTTAAATATAGATCTGATGAAATTACGGATTAATTAAGATTCCTAGTGTCCGAAGTATGGTGGTATTATTGACTAAAATGATTTAGTGTTATATACTATGTTACGACTTTATAATTATAGGTACTAGCCGACCCGACAAACGTTGTTTTGATATATAAATTAATCAATTATTTGTCGACCGCTTTGAAAATAAAATATTAATATCACTATTAAAAACCAAATTAATTAAAAAATAGGTTGTAAGTACCCCTACTTACAACCTAATAGGAGTTGATGGCAGAAAGAAAAAAAATTGTATAGTCCAAAAAATTGTGGTCAATCACTCATTTAGGACTATGAAAAGTAGTTTACGTCCTATTTTCAGATCTACTGAATATACACAAAATTTTAGAAGAATCGGTCAAGCCGTTTCGGTGGAGTTTTGACACGAAAATTGTATACTAAACTAGTTGTACTAAATATATGTAGATTTTTGTAAAAAGTGTAGTGAAAAATTGGTGAGGCAGATGATTTAAACTAAGCTGCTTGCTTAGTAAGCTAAATAAATATTCGCTTAAAGAAATTCAAATCATCACCAACTAACATAGGCTATATTTAATAGAATAATAAAGGTTCTACAATACTTGTACTTGTATAAAACAGCGTCAAATCGTCGAGTTCTACATGAAATCATTATTATGGTTGGCTAACGATTGTTGTGAACCGACTTAAATTCCTTCACAGTCAAACTTGAAATATTCTTGCAAAATTTCAGCTGCAAACATCAAGCAACGGAAATTGAGTGCCTCAGGCATCGGCCATTATATTCTGTATTAACTTAATGGCTTATTTTGTTGATTCTTTTTTTATAAACGATGACACCATTATATTTAGCGCTTATTGATCGTGGTCTTTATCGGGAGGCGTTTGATGTTTAACCTGCTTTATACAAAGTACGTTTACCAAAAGCTTTTATCCTTAAGATTACTTTTTGCGATGTTTTTATGTTCAATTTACCATTAAAGATTGTGTAATATTTTTTGAGGATATTGGGTATTGTATATTGTAATTTAAACACTTGTGGGGATTGGTCTGTTCGGGGTACAAACACTGATTAGACTATTTGCTTTTGACAAAATTGCAATAGCATATGCTGGTCACTATATTGTCCCAAATTTGAATTTAAAAATAAATCTGTATTATTGTAAGTATGTACACAATCTTGTTTGAAAAGAATAAGAAGAAGAAAAATAACGGGCTGAGTTTCTTAGCAATCCTTCTCAACTCGAAAACACTCCGACCTGATGGTAAATTTAACATATCATCATCATACAAGGAATCGAACTTGCAACGATCAGAAAACATAGTTAAGTCGATAATTGTAACATTTTTTATGCGCATAATCTTTATTATTATATTTTTATCTGAAAATCAAACAAAGTCGCGAATAACAACCAGTGCTATTATAAATATTACGATATTAAGAGCTTAAAAGCAGATAGGGCTCATTTAGAGTATTTGTTCTCAACTAATATTACTACTACTAAATTGAGCGTACAAGAGCTCATCCGAGAAGTGAGCGGCTCTTAAATTATGAATGATAACATTAAATATAAGAAAAAAATATTTGGTTATTTAGATAGTAAAAAAATACATAACTTATTTTAAAAATACATTTATATAGACGACCTCGGTGGTCTATTGGTTTAGCACACCGCTTTACTTCCAATTGTCGAGGGTTCGATTCCTCGCACGGTTTGTATCGGTCTGGGTGTTTTCTACGTATAATATGTATGTATTTACATAAACACATAAATAATTTACATAAATACAAAATATATTTATATATTTGTATCAGTTGTTTAGTACCCATAACACAAACTTTAGCTAGCTTAACTTGAGACTAGATGACGCCTGGGATGATTATTATTACTATTATTATAGACGATTTATTTTAGTCGCTTTGCCTTCAAATATACCTAGTGAAATATGGACTTGTCAAGTGGTACAGTACTACGTTGAGAACTGACAATGCCTCAGTAACGTGGGCCATATTTTGATTTTAAAAATAAAAGGATCCCTGCAATCAACCCAGGCAGTAATGATAGTATATTCGATTGAGCTAAAATATACAATTAACTTGTATCTAATGCTACACTAATAAATAAACAAATACCTTAACGTTCATGTTTAATTCAATGGAGATTAAGTTAAAATCTTGGTTTCTTATAAAATTTGTTGCCGGCACGTATTCTTTGAAACACATAATTTTGTCTCTAATTAATCAGAAAAAGTGTAGACAGAAACATTTAAATCAACGTCACACAGTGTCGCGTTTGCATCCCATAGATTAACGTTCGTGGAAACAAATCCATTTAGAATACTGAGGCTCAATGGAGTGACTATGTCAAGACGGCAAATTTGTTTTCTTCGAACTTTACAAAAACCATAGATTTTAAAATTCGAATTTCGAAAACAGAACGCGTTTATTAACTGCCAGTCCGATATGTTAAAACAGATGTTCCGCCTTGGCGCTTGACGGATGGGTCAGGCGAGGTCGGCCGCCATCTTGCAAGATTCCCGCCAATCGCTGCGTCCCCAGGGTGCCTGTCAACGGAACAGCGAAACAATTACCGGGATCGTGACTTTGTAAACAAAGCAGGTTAAAGCATTCAAGACGGTGTAATTAAAGAAAGATTCTGTTTAAATAAGCTTAGGCTTTCAAATAACAGAGATATTATTACGGAAATCATCCGAGTGCCTGCCGTCTGTTTTTGGCGTTTAAAAGTCAACTTAATTCCTGCTCTAGAGATTACGGTGGAAATCAAATTAGGTAGGAGGAACTCCTAAAAACTGTAGCAATAAGGCTTTTTTAAGATATAATAAAACAAATAAAGAAGTAATCGCGGCTTCGCAATAAAGAATGGGAACTAAAAATGGAGATTTTAAAATAATTATCAAACTTTTACGGCCTCAAAACGGTTGAGGTAACATTAAGTTATTAAAACGATATATCGGCAAACATCTCATTAGGCTACACGTAATAATTATGTCAGGTCAAAACCGAGACAGCTTCCAATCATTTCGATATGCACCTGTTGCCGCTCGGCTCTTCTCGTTTTTAATGAAGACATTTAGTTCCTTCGCAGGTGTTCGTGACTTCTGATCCGAATCAACCTCTATTATGTTATTTCAATCATGGTGCGCTTTGTTTTCTTCTATAGTTTTTTGTGCGTCCCGCAAATAACTTTATTGTCCCTGTTACAATTTATTGCGGTACAAAGGTGCATAATAAATTGTATCAGTCTGTTAACAGATGTATGTAATTAAGTTGTAAAGTTTGTATTGTTTTTGTTAGTATGAAAGGAAATTCGATTGAGGTTAAGTCAAAATGATATTATATTTCTCTAAACAAAAGAGAAATAAAATTACATAATTAAATTCTATTTTTATATTTTATCACATTTATTAAAAAAAATAGTCAACAGCATAAACAGATGTAATTGTGTTTATATTTTTGACCGAGTTTCTAACTTGGAATAATATTATTTTGCTTTTTAAATTTCTTACACTCATTGAGTTCTACTCTGAAAAAGAAATGTCATTAGTACAGTTATGTAACTGAGTGTAAAAATAAGTCGTAATACAAACGTGTTAAAAATCAAATTATATTGTCACTCCCATTTCAGCACCGACAAGTTAGAAATAAAAGACTTGGACTGCTATAAGATAATACATGAGATTTCGATAGAAGGTTCTCTAAATTCGCACAAGCCACTATAGACTTTAACCTTAATCAGTTAGAGTTTTATATCTCGGGAAGTCCATTTCTCCGATCGGTTTCACAAAATAAAACTTATTGAATGATCTCTGATTAGATGATTATCAAAGCAGGGTTGCATTGGATCTTGGCTGTTGTACGAACATTTTATATGGTAATTGAATTGTAATATAAGCATTCGCTTTCGAGGCTTCATTATTAGTGGTTTATTGCGATCGGTATCAGTAACATGAGTACTGGCAGGCGTGAGTTGTGCGCTAACATCGTATCTCAGATACAAGTATTCAAGAATAATTATAATAAACATGGTATCGATTACATAATTTTAATAAGGTGAAAGTCACCTTATAAGAAAACATTTCGAACAGACCAAAGCGTCTCACAGCAAAAAAAAAAGGACAAAAGAGCGGCAGATGCGTCCAGACCTGCACAATTAATTTTATACATTTATGAAACGTCTCTATCCAGAGGAAACCATTTCTTCGAAGATTTGACGCGTTATAAATTTTTGTGTGAATGGTTTTTATAAAGGGTGGGACCCATTCGCCATATGCCGGTGTGATGTTTTATTCAGTCTCGCCTTGTTGCTGTGGATGACCAGTGGTTTTTGTAGTTGCTCCTCGCTTCGCTTTGCGGTGAAATATTAAACGTATCTACTGTCTATTCGGTTGATTGTTTTGTTGGAAGTGTTTGTTAGTGATCTCGAAATTAACATTTAGTATTTAATGCAGTTTATATACTAAATCGCAAGTGAATTTAAAGTGTTTTTTAATAGTGCAATTTGATATAGTAAAATTAGTTTATTTAAAATGTTAGTGGTTGTGAGTGTAGTATGTATTTTTAATTGTTTGTTTGGAATAAGGAAATAAGTAAGTTTATTTATGTATTATATATTTTTTATATTATGAAATATGAATAATATAAATATTTTATATATAAATAATATAATTCTTGTAGGTTATAACAAATATAAAGTATAATGAAAATAGGTATAACATCAATGTCCTACATAGACTTGACTGAATAAATATACTTTTAGAATTTTATTTAAATTTTATAACGAATCTGTGTTTATAAAATATTTTTCTGTGGCATTAAGAATCGTCTGTAAGCTATATTCTATGTTATTCACTGATAATTTTCTATATGATTTTTTGTACTGTTAAGTATTTTATTAGTTTATTAAGTACAAACATACATAAAATAATTTTTTGGTGGCAAATAGGTGTACTGTCCGTAAATGGGTATGGTATCTGATGGTAAACGGTGACCGTAGCTTATATTGCTTTTTATAATGTTAGTATAGATAAGATTTTGTATATAATCGTGTTTAAGTCAAAAATTAACTCCTATTTAGGACATTCTGACTACTTATTTTATTATTTTTGCGGTGCCGTTGATGTCTATAAGCTAGCGTTACTTTCCATTTGGTAGGCCAATTGCTTGTTTCTCATTTTAATCTCATAAAGAGATTTTTTGAGAATTGTTTCTTTATAACACACCTACTCGTTAAATTATATTTAGACTAGAGATTATCTGTAGTATAATTATTATTTAGATGTTATACATATAAACTGTTATTTAAATTGATTTTTTTATACCCAAATTAAATCTTTAGATAAATATAATCTAAAGATGTTATATAGCTAATTTAAATTTTCGTTATTAACAATGTGACATGAGAACAAACATAATAAAAACGGCATTAAAATAATTCATAAGCCAGTCACGTCGCGACGGTAAATGCCTCTGACTATACCATCTAGGATAATATTTTTTTTCATGAATACTAAATAAATAATTTTAACATATTTATTTACCGTTAATGAAATAATAATAATAATGAAATATTATTAATATTATTCATGAAAATGATAAATATTTTGTTAATTTGTTAGGCATTTACGTACGTGATATTATAGGCATATAATGTCGCCATCACGTAAAAAATAGGTAGATATAATATTGATATAAAATGTAGGTATATTATATTTTATACATGGTGTTTCAAATAGTACAATCTTATAAACGCCACTAAGTGCCACAAAACTATGTATGTTACACAATAATTGAAATCCAGCGCTTTAAGTGAATTAAAAATAAATAATTCAATATACCTACAACTCAATTACAAAAGCGAACCAACACAAAGCTATTATTCGACAAATAAAAATACCATTAACCTTCGCGAAATATAAAAATTCAATGTGACAGATGGTCAAAAGCCCACATACATAATAATTCCATTATATTGGGGAGTTTTTTGACACGACCATTGAAATAGGTCAACAAATAGAGCTTCACAATAGATTTGCCGAATGTTCGGTCGCGAAATGACGATTTGTACCGGTATTGTGTAAAATTTCATTGGAATAAATTAGTGTGAGAATTTATTTTGAATAAAACATACAATATGTTTAATCTAGCTACGCCCGCGGTTTCACATGAAATTTATAGCTTATATGTTATTCTGATGGATAAGCTATATTACTGTACAATTTCATTAAAATCCGTTCTGTAGTTTTTGCGTGAAAGAGTAACAAACATCCATCCATACATCTATCCATACTCACTAACTTTCGTATTTTTATTATTAGTAAGATTTAGTCACTTCTGATAGTAGTTTTATTTCAACTTGTATCTAATACTAGATGACCCGCGCAACTTCGACTGCCGTCATATTTTGCTGACAATTCCGCTCCGATTAATCATACCGTGATATACTATATTGCCTCTAGACTGCCTCGATAAATGAACTATCTAAGAATAAAGAATTTTTAAAATCGGATTAGGAGTAGCTACCAGAGTTTATCCGGAATATCCAAACGCAGAAACTTTACCTCTTTATAATATTTAGTATGGATAATCTTCTACAATACAAATTTAAAAATAAATATGTTATGTATAAATAATCATTATTTGTTAGGAGTTCCAAATGAAACTCATATTGCCTCTACTAACGGAATCTGATCATCCATAAATATGATTGATTCCAATTAATTTTCCAATAGCAAATAATCACAAAACAATTATATTAATAGTTCATTTATTAATGGAATTGTTTTGTCAATATACGAATATAAGAAATTAGACAACGAACATTTGGAAATTATACTAATTAAAAATATCTTAATATGTATTTATTTGTATAAATTCCTTACTTTAATTAACTTGAAAAATAAGTCGAATTCGTGTGTTAAAAAATCTAAAGTAATTAAGGTATCATTCAATGTATAGCACACAATAAATTGCTTTTTGATTGACACTACCAACAAGTTGAAAATCGGCGGACGAACAGCGAAATATTTTAAGGGATACAATAAAAACTGCTAAGTCACTGTAACCATAGAGATTGTGTAGATCATGTGGCGCTAACCATTATTGTTTTAGGTCTCATGGCGCCAAACATATGGTGCTTAACGTCTTAGGGATATTTCAATAAAATGTTTACGATTGCTACAAACGAAAAAAAGTGAGCAGTAAAAGATTTTTTCCTTCAATTGGATCGTAAACTCGAGAGTCACTGTAAGTTTAAGTAAACTGTTGACATTATTGCTATTTTCTTTTGATTTTTTACAAATCTGCGATTAGAAATGTCATTTAAATAATATGTAACATAATGTAAAAGAAGTACTTCCTTTACATTGCTAAACATTGTGCATAAAATAGTCAAACACACGCAAAACAATAAAACAAGAACCATCACAACATTCCAGCTATTGTGCAGACGCAATAAATGCCTAACAGTTAACGTTTCTTGGTTATAATAATTTTAGAAAGTAAAACCAAAATAAAGGATCTCAAACAATGAACTCTTCAATTGCCACTTCAAAGTATGCCTGCGAGTCACAAGTAACATAAAATCCAACAATGAGAATAAAAACGCTTAATTTATCTTTATAATACTTTTACTACCGTTCCACTCTTTTGAACAACTACTAAACATTTGTTATTTTAATAAGTGAATAAACATGAAACTACTAGACACTTGATTGTTGAATATCATAGACATTTATAATTATCTTAATTTCGTATTATATTTCAATAAGTTTTTTGACTTCATAAATATAAATTCATAAGGATTAAAATAAATGCTTCAATTAATAGAAATATTTTCGTAATTATTTAAATTTTCTGTTTAAATATAATGTAAATACTTTTTTATTAACTTGATTAGGATATCTTATAAATATACAAAGTTTATTCATATCAAAGGCAACAGTTGTTTATTATTAAAATCTCGACGATACAGCCTATACTAATTTAAAAATTCATCAATCATTTCTCAAAGATACGCAATTGCCGCCCAGGGCTAAGAATCTTTACCTGAGAGCGATGAAAAAATCAGTAGAAAAAAAGGTGACAATAACTACAACATGCCAGTAAACTACTAAGACATCTCAATTTATTGAGTCTACTTCACAATCGTCCACAGGATCTAAAGGAATCAATTTGTTCTTGGAAGTATCCTCAAGCGATTTGGTGACAAAAGTTTTGAACTCAATTATCTTCAACACCGCCTATTTATGACTTTATCAAAAGCTTTTGATGCTACCGTCTCGGCTTGAGCATTAAATGAGGTTTTAGAAACACGAACTGTAACAAAGTTAAAATAAAAGTAGAATATTTAAGTTTGATTCTATCAGAGACGCTTCATTGGCGACCGATCCTCCGCGTTCCCAGTCAACATTCCTGCATTCGGTATAAGGTTATAATTCAACTGGTGACGGCATGTGATACCTATCTGGACAGCCATTGAAGGTATCAGACTTGACAAGTCACTCTGCACTAAATTTTCAAGTTCATAAAGTGTGAACAGTTAAGTATAAATTATACGCAGTGAAGACAAACATTTTCAACGGTTCATATCCTTTGAGAATTGTGACTTCTAAGAAATATAGATGGTTATCAAGTTTGAGTTTCGGCACCGCTAACGAAGGTCGGTTTGGATACCTGTTTGTTTTTTCATTCGCATCCTCTGAATTGTCAGCGAAGCACCCACGTCTCATGATGTTAAAAGAAGATAACATAATAATCGATGACCAAGACATTATTGTCATCGAAGTTTATGTCAAATATAGTTTTGACTTCCTCCACGAAGATTGGCTGTTCACAACCAAATAGTAATAGGTTCTATAGACATGAATCATATTCAAATTAAGTGGTTACTATACCATAACAACCCATTAACATCCCACTGTAGGGCACTGATCTCTGGTCATAAGAATGGCCTTATATTGTTATTACTACACTATACAATTTTATTTATTCTTAAATCGTTTACAGTTATAATCTTCCTTAACGGTTTTGGACAATATACTCAGATTTACAAACAACAACATTTAAGAGACCTATTAGATTTATACGTAATGTTTGACTGTGAAAGTATTGTCTAAAATTTCTGCGTAATAGCTTGAAGCAAGTGATATTACAGTAAACAGTTTGTAGGGATAGAAAACGTTTATAATGAAGCCTGAGACGAAACTACGGGGCGAGGGAGAAATGTGTTCGTCCCGAAGATCCAATTACAATAATTGTACTCTAATAACATGTAGGTACTGTTACTAATAAGATGAGAGTATTGGATATGCTTACTACTTGTAGTCTTACAGTTACCTCTTTATCTTCCAGTATTACAAAAGGGTCTACAAAAAATATGATAAACGCTATCTTTATAATCCCGCGTGTCCGTTGTTTAGCTACCCCAGCACATATGTCGCACAAGTTAACGCTCTTTTGTAAACCGTATCAAAATTAAGATAATGTACATTGTCCGTTCAAATTTATACTTTATTATTAGCTTGGGCCCTACAGCTGTCGTGTTTTGTTGTATTTTTTGTGGCCAAGTGGGCAGTGACCGTTGGTTATAGATTGATGCGGTCCCATAAAAGTGTACAGGTAATGAGCTCCGAAATTGGTAATAACTATATAAAGTATGATACAATTTTGATACTATAATCTTGAATTATGACTTATATCCTGCATGGTCTATTAGATAATAGATACATTGCGGTAAATTGCTAGTCTGCTCGCGAACATTTTTTTATAATGCCTACAAAAATATATCAATTAAATATTCCGCGTTGTTTTCTGTTTAAAGACAGTATACATATATTGTACTGAATTAAAAATTCAAATCAAATTAAAAATAATTTACTGATGTAAAAAATTTTAGCCGTTTATGAACGTCAAGATTTCTATATTAATATTTTTTCAGTCCAGTTCAGACCGTACACTCAATTAAGAAGAACTGGGTGAAACTAAAAAGTAAATGTCTTTTTATTTTAAAGCCAGTTTATGCCAATTAATACCAAAAGTACTTTTGGTACCTTACTATAAAATTTGCATTTGTACCTTAATATAAAACACTCATTGCTATAAAAGACGTATTGATTTTTTTCTAATCGAAATTTGTTGTTAAATCTTTTATTAATCTTATGAATCTGGTTGATTTGTATAATAATTATATTACTATGACTTAACAAATACGTTTATAACGTTTATACATTTTATGGCAATCAATAAAAATATCCAAATATATAAAGTGTCATGTTGTTCATTTCAATTTTTCAAATTTCGAATGTTGATTTCCCCTAAATTCGTTTGCAAGTGTTGTTCGACATGGAATTTCATTTGTTTAATTGAGCAGCCAAATATTTGCTCCGATTCTGTCAACGCCGTTAGTTTCGTTCGTTCTGTCAATATGTCCACAAATAAAATACAACATGACGCTATAATTTATTGCTCTGTTTCATTCTATTTTAATGCTTGCGTCATTGATTTAGGATTTAGAATTGTATTCGAGTAAAATAACATGGACTTCAACTGCACTATCGACAGGTTGTAATCAATTACACTAGGCCTATAATATTTATTATTTTCATCGTCTCGCAATCTAATTTAGCCACAATAACTACATCTTTATATATGTTTTGCAACAATTGAATGTCTGGTTCCAACGGTGAAAGATTTATAGTTAGTAATTATATAATTTTCTATCTAATAAATGTTATAGATACAATTGCAATGTTATGAATATTGATTACAATCTTTCAGCACAGACTATATTTTATTTAGTGTAGTGAATATAAACAAAATATCTGTATATAATACAGATAATAATTTCTATAGTAAAGAATACGGAATGTCTTTCGCCAAAGCAATATAATAGTTTTCGATGTTTCACTAGTTATTAAAAATTTATCGTTCAGTTTTATGTGTGACATGTTGCCCTGCAGAGTTTACAATCAGTTTTATGTGGTCGACGTCTTTTGACCATTGACCACAGATCTTATACAGTCATATAATTGGTATTACTTGTCCACTTCCCATAGTTTATTGTACACATAATTTTAAGTAGCCTTACGCGACTATAACTGTCTTTTATACTATTTATTCTTCTTTATTCAAGCTTTGCAGTAACAGCCATCAAAGCAAGTACTTTAGATCCATATTTCAAAATATTTTTAAAACTTACTCTAGATATTAAGTCTTTGATAAACTTTTATTGAGTTTGATGTTAAAAACGGTTTTAAAGTTTCCAAAAACGCTCGAGGTTCAACACTGAACTAACGATAAATCGTCTCTAAATGGACGCGTAGTTTCACAATAAATATCTGATCTAACACCGTCTTCCTGCCCACGCCCATAATTCAGAGAGAATTATTGGTATAAATTAAATAAACATCTCAAGTGAGACATTTACAACGAATGTCCGAGTCACTGCAAAATTATTTATAGAAATTGTTACAAACTTATTACATCTAAAAAGCGCAGTTAATTGGAGCTAGGAAAAGCTAATTATATAAGAACGAAACAGCACTAAAACTAGTGACTATCACTTAGTTACTAATTTCAGTGATTGTTTATTAAAACCAATTCCCTTTGAAAAGATCAAACTAGAAATAATAGTATTGTTTGATTATGACGGCAATAAAACACTTGGCGATGGTTTGAGTGGGTGTTAAATCTTTTCTTATTCTCTTACACCTAAACGAACTGAAATGCGATAAAAGTGAGATTTTATGATACGGGAATCTCTAAAAACATTGTTCATCTTGGGTGGTCAACTAACAGGCTTGACGTGATTTCTTGGTCTAATAAACACTTGATGTGTGTTTTGCGCCAGCCGGTTTGGTTTTTTAATGTTTATTTTCAAATCATTCATAGGAAAACTTTGTTAAACACTTGATTCAAAAACTGATGAATGTTTAGGATGGCTACTTATAGAAAGCTATGATACGATATTAAAAGGTATATCAATATTTATTGCGTTTATAATAACATTTATTTATGTGTGTATAAGTATTTAATTGAGGATAGATCGTTAATGTTGCATCAAAAACAAGGACAAGATTGTATCATTCGCTGCCGTCGCATAAACTACAGTTGTTATAAAACATATATAGGTACAGGTTTCTTCGAATAAAGTATCATGTAAGTTTCCGACTGGCTTTTGCTATCGTGTCGACGTGGTATTTCATCTGGTCGACATCTGTCAAGTGGAACAAGTTCAACTTTGTCGCTGGCTTTGGTATTAATTTCCCTTTGCTCCATTTTATTGGCTGTGATTGGATTATTCTCGTACTTTTCTCTCCTTCCTTCTCTAGACATAATATTTAACTTTTTATTTTAATCTAGTTAACTGTGTTTACTGTCTACAATAATTTGATATATTGCTGCTATTATATTAGTATCTATTATTATAATGTTTCTGCAAATTATGGTTACTATTTATTTAGATACCAATTGTTCAATAAATTGATATATAAATCGTGATATAGAATTGACAACAATAATTTGTTTTGCCAGTTCTCTATTTGTCTTCAATAAATCATTTGTCACTCCATTGAAGAATCCCTTATGCATTCTATTCAATGACTTTAAGGTATCGCCTTATTGAATTTGATAGTGTTCAATGGATTTTATTTAATACTCGTTCATTCACTTACATTGTTTCGTATAGAAACAACTAAGTAGGCAATCTTTCAAATGTATTGTACAATACGTTACGAAGTTACGTTAACAATACTTTGAGTGTCAGTAAACACTTGAAGATGACGAAACTCAAAACAATCGTGCGACACAAGACAAAACTTTTCATCGAAAAAAGTACATGTACCAAAACAATTAAGCCCTCAGCGAAAAACTTTTCGCGAACTCTGGAACTAAATACGACGAAAATCACTTAAGACCCTTAAGTCTTAGCATTACGATCCCTCCCAAGTTTTTGTTATGAGAAAAAGAGACAAGAGGAACGACGTGAAGTGTCATACATTTTAACGGTAGCGTTTTTGTGTTCCCCGGTTGTTGTTTAAATAACAGCATCTCTTGTTCGCTTGTCGACAGTTTTTGCCAGACTGACAAGTTACTCGGGGGTCCAACTTTAATTTGTCGTGAATAATTAGGTAATTATTTGTCTGGATTTTTTGCATGTTTTGTAAAATATATGAGTCATTATAATACTTTGCTTCATTTAAATACAGAAACATATTTCTGCAAACTACATTGAACAGACAGTAATTTTTGTTTTAACCTAATTGCTTGTATAAATCATGACATTGCTATGTTGTATAAGATAAGCAGAGAGTTGTTAATTCCGTTTTTGTAATTATCACTGTCTTACAAAAAGACTATTTTAAACTCGACGCGTTAATTCGGATTAAAAGCGAGATTCCCAACTTAAACTACCTCAAAGCGTTTGTCCCTTCTCTAGTAAATTACGCAATAAATCTTCGCTTCTAAAATTGCGTTGCACCTAACTTTGTTAGGAAGGAAAAAGTTGCCGTTTCTGTAATTGGCTCTTATCCAAATTAGCCAAGGAAGGTCTTTGGAAATAATAACTTTCATAATCTTAACGGTACACGTCAGGGGGCGAAACAACGAAATGAACTGTCAACGGGGACGGCCAAATCCAATTATTCTTCGGCTTAGAAACGAGAAGATTTAAATTAACCTCCGTTGTTCTTCCCTTTTTAGCTATCATTGGATTTTGCGGAGTTACATCACTTCCAAGCTTATGATACTGGTGGTTGAGATTTTATTTTTACATATTTTTTTCCTATCGCTTTATCGCTTTCATAATACAGAAGTTCGTGTTCAACTTGAATAGGGAGTAGAAATTTGTTCAAACGTAAATTGCGGGAGGATTATTCAAACTTATAACTTTTCTTTTACATTACTTCTCCTTATTTTACATTTTTCTTTTTTCTCCTATAGTTCTCTCTTTATACTTCTATATTTTTTTAGTTGACACTTTTTTTACTTTCATTTTAAGGCTGGCCTTAATACACAAGCTCTGCTTAGTTTGGGATTAGATAACACTTTGAATTGTCCACTGTTATAATTTTTATAAGATAAAGCTTATAACATTAAGTTGTTAAAATAATAAGGAATTAGTGATTGATTAATCTAATTGTTATTCTGAATAGGACGTAATATAACAGCACCTAAATAAATGCACCTAGTGAAAAGGAATTATTTTACGAGCATTTATTGAGGTTATTTCTCGACTTTAGTTTGCGAGAAAAAGGTGTATAACTCACGTGTTTATTAGTGTGGTTTATGTGCTCTTTAATTGTGTGTTTATCTGTTGAAGTGTAGGATTACCTACATGTTTACTTACTTCGCTTGTGTTTTATGGCCGCTGTAAAAACATTGCAGAAAGATGCGCTGGCGTTGTGACTTAAATGATGACTCTGGTATATTTATGTGTGTTATATCTCGTTTTACTAGGGCTTTATTACATTATCAAATATTGTAGCTTTATACTTACAATTTAAGTTCTTAAAGCTTAGAAACATAAATTTATTCCATTACTTTATTTTAAAACTATTGTACAACTTAATATAAGAATCAATACCAAGTGGAAAAATATGCGATAACTTCATAACATATTCTAAACTACTATATTATGTATGATTTTTTTAATTACAAGTAAATAAGAAGTAAGAACAATAATAAAGATTAGACTATCTAAACTCGATGTTGTTCCATTATTTCATGAGAGTGTTCCTAGAGTAAATTTAAACTGTACCGTATCGTCTTATGCACCGTATTGTATGTATATGTACCTCTATACTCAAAATCTCAGTATAATCAGTTAGTAAGAAATAAAATAAAATATGTTGAATATAAACAAAACCTAATTAATAACTAAGAACATAACCAAGACATTATAAATAATAATAAAGTAAATAAGAACTGAAGTCACTGGTGTGACCGTAAATCTTTCAAGATAGTTAGTAGCCCCGAATCATTACAAACAGCTAATCAATCAATCGTAAATCCTGCTAAAGAAATCAAACTCGTTGGAGAGCAGTGACAAATGACACAGTAATTGCTCTAGATTCTAGCAGCCCCGTTTTTTCCCTCCTCCCGAAAGCAAAAATCGAATCCTCAAATAACCTTACGGGATTGATGAGGTACTATTGAAGACGAATGATAAACGCAAGCCTGACGCGATTACAGGTTGATAAGCGAGTGGCAGAGAAAGCCAGGTTTTTAGGGGCTGCTGTATTTTTTATACCTAGTTAGTATTTAACGTCGTTTAATGTCAAAAATTTTGGTAGAGAACATTAGTGTAAAAATTTGGAGGTAACTGGTTGACTAGAGACATCTGATATAATTGTATACTTGTTTAGTGCGAACGATAATGTTGTATATTAAGCTTTATGTATATTAAGCTATATATGTTTTGTTAAGGGTTATACTAGAGATTTAGCTGACAGAATTGTTGTTAGTAATAAAGAACAACCTCTTTGGTTATTTGTAGGGGAACTCCACTAATTTATTTGATGTTTTTATAATTGCATACAAAACATACAAATTTATAATAGATACATCAATATATCAATATAAAACACATTTATGTATATCTCAAGTATTTGTATGCATTTTACACTGTTATATTATCATTTCTATTTTTATAGTGTGCCACCGACCTTTTTTTCTTTACTTAAAGTTTCGATCTCCCAAGTTGTCTTTAAGAGATTGCTCGAAGCGATAAGGCCTCTTTTTGTTTAGCACATTAGTGTAAAGTTCTTTATTTATAAAGATTTTTCTCTGCACAATAACGAGTTATAATATTATTATTCCATTTAACAAATTAAAAAGGTAAGGGTCTCTAAAAAATAACACATAAAATCTTTCTCTCCACAAACTGGTGAGAGTACCAGTTACAAGTAATACAACTGCCAACCCGAAGCTAAAGTAAAGGTCCCTTTTTGTAACCTGTTTGAACCTCCTCAAGAAAACTTCAAGATTTACGACATGCCTCCAAAAGTTAACATGTTTCTAAAAAATGGAGCAATTCTCCGTGCCTCTAAGTGGCGATTTCATAAAAGAATGTCGATCAAAAAGATTTTTAATTTAATTTTCATTTATGTCTTCAACCATTTTCCATTTATGAACTAACATTTTAAATAGGAAAGTGAAATTATTTTTTGATGTATTGAATTAACAAATAATTATGTTCATATGGTAATTTACAGTGCGCTTTTAGATGAAATGAACTTTCTGCCGCAGATTTCTTTAGAGACTTCATTATGGGCTTCTTTAAAGGGCATATTGAAGTTTAAGGGACGATTTTAGAAACGTGACAAGTGTTTCAGGCATCCATATGATATGGTAACTGTTTATAGATTACAGTATGGTTCACCCGGTTGCGCTAACTGTTTACACTGTGTTTGTACACCTATAAGGATGAAGTCAGATTAATTAGCCATATTATAACTTACATAGCCTTATTGCGTCGGCCTGATGTTATATTATTAGAAATGTGGTCACTAATCAACATTATTAACAATCCGCTCTTTCCTATGGTAACTGTTTATTGTAGGCTCATTTGCCTCTATTATGGTATTTCTATATCTCTAAGGTTGCCTTGAAAATATTGCTTTCAGCAATAAGTCAGTCTTATTATAATTATAAATGTATAATGTAGTCGTTAAAATATTTTTTTGCGAGCTGACTCGCGTAACTTCCTCTGCATCACACTTGATATTTATCATTATATTTAGCCTTATTTACATAATATCTTTTTATATTATAGCCTATGTATTATTTTGATGTATAAGCTGTATATAAGTAGTTTTTGTGTCAAAAAGTATCAAATAGACATCAATCCGTCCCTACTCAAAAACGTTCGTTTTTATATATTAGTAATATATCTTCACTTCACTGTATGTTACAAATAAAGCATGTTCTATTTATCTATCTCTTATTAAAAAGAAATAATGGCTTATCCTGTAATATTTGGGTTAGTCGCGAACTCTAACGGAATTGCAGACAAAAGGCAGTAGTGTTATTCGGCTTTCATTCTTCAGCTTAGTTTTGAAGTAATTAAATGAAGGAATGCGTTGTCACGTGCGCTGCCGGCTCCGAAAAATCTTTTCTCATCCTTTTTTGCAGTACCACATAGTCTCTGGGGATGAAGTTAGCTTGAATCTTATTCCGCAGCCTGTTCTTAACTTTAAATTTTGACTTAAATACAATCACATTAAATGACGTAAATTGTCGGATTATTAATAATAATAATATCTCAGGACAACTCACACAGTGACATCTAGTTCTAAGCTAAGCAAAGCATGTTATAGGTACTAGACGATTGATATAATACACAGTTTTTTTATAAATATACATAAAAAAGTACATATACCTAACGATACAAACAATCGTACATTTGAATACAAAAGTTTGTACCATGTAAAGAATCGAATCCGCGACCATCGGAAGCTAAGCGCTGCTACAAGACCACTGAAGTTGTCAATTAATGTCTGACTTATTATATTCTTGTGGTCTTCATTACTGCTTGAAGCATATATGTTATGGAAATCAGTACCTACATCGCGATACAATTTAATAACAAGACAATCACAACATAAACATCCATGGATCTTTCCCCTCATGTACTGCTACTGCCAAGCAGCTTTGTAACCTGTGTTTTGGTTGGAAGTTGAGATGAGGCAGTAAAATTATAATTGCACTATATTTAAAATATTATGTAGTAGTAAATATACATTACCTGATACAAAAGGTTCCACCTTTTATTGCTAAGCATTTTCTTCAAGACTACTTTTGGGTGAACAGAAAACATATAAAATATATTTTGTATCATGTATATATTTACATTGGATCTTCTACAACGTACAAACACTTACTCTGTGGAATATAATGTAATGTAGGTATCATATAAACACAATAGCCAGTATAGAATAAATTGAAGCGTACAAACATAATATTCTTTTCATAAGATACGCATAATGACATACAGAAAATCTCATATATTAAACACTCCGATTACCATATCCCAGCACTTGAATTTCAGAATTCGCAGATAACGTAGGGGTTCACGCATTTTACAGCGCAACCCTAATATAACGGATAAAATCGCCCTCGCCTCCCGGGCTCGCTCGTAAATTCGATTTTGAATTTCAAGAAAAAGGTGCCCCTTTCAAAATTTATGGCTGATTCGACCGCCTTGTTTTTGTGGTGCCACGGTTTAGACTGGAAAATCTGCGAACATGTTTGGGTTAAAAACTTTGGTCGTATCGGTTTGGTACAAGTTAAAAGATATATCATAATATTACACTTTTAATATTTGTTTTCCTATTATTACTATTGTTAATCCTGTTTCTCACTGAAATCTTCATTGATGTCAGTTTTATTAACAGTCACTTGTTACGATACCTTATCACCTATTATAATACAATATTGCTTTAGTTTACTATCAACGTGGTCGCTATAGCAATAAGCTAAAAATAGATTTAGAAATATGTGTTAAATTACATATATTTTTTTATTTTTATTAGCTTCACAAAAGGACATAAAATATACAAACTTTTTACACTTAAAACGTTTATATATTTTTAAAAATACAACGTAAATTTTCTCATTACTATTTGATTATTTCGCAATTAATTTCAATTAATATTATGTAATTTTATAGTTGCAATTGCTCTGTGTTTTAAGTAAATACAAAAAAGTTCAAACATAATCAATAAATCTCACAAAAACCTTGGTATAAATAGTATTTAGCTTACAAAATTATAAGTAATCTGTATTATATATATTTACTACTTAATGGATTTATCCATTTCACGAACTTCACTAATTCCATTAATTATTTATTTGTAAAATAAATTTTATTATATTTGTAAAATGTACTCGCTCGCAGATCTTCACTTGCGTCCGTCTCCTTTTCAATTTTGTGTCGAAAGTTTTCGTGTTAGCGTGAATTATTGCGCTCATAATGAGAACAAAACCATTTGATGCAGCTTCAATGGAAGCCATTTAATGATATTTTATTTGCTAATATTTTCTTGAGGCTTTACTTATTTATACAGACTTGCCATTTATTTAAGAGACACGATCGTGTAGGTTTCTTTTCAATTGACTGCAAAATACTGGAGAGTTTTTGGAGGTATTTCTGTTGTATCTATTTACAATTTTAATGTCAATTACATTAAAATTGTAAAGATACAAAAGCTATACCTATATTGCGTTTATTACAGGTAATATAATGTAAGTATTCCAGCTTCCTTTCATTCTTGTTAGGACGTAAGACCCCCCTAAAGGAATAACGGTAGGAAATAATTAGAATTATAATTACTATATCTTTCTTATATTTTTGTTACTGTATTATTCTGACTTTTTGGACATAAGTTAAATATTAGTTTAGTTCATAATTTTATAACTTAATTATTATTACATTCGATACAATAATTTATTGTTAAAAAAAAATAAAAAAGATTGTTAAGTCTATAGTATATAAATTAGAATTACTAGGAAAATAAGTATGTTTTAAGTACAACAAAATATACTTGTATTTCGAATAATGACGTTATATTATTTAAACAGAAATATTCGATCATACCTTCATCCTTTTCTCACCCATGTAGAATCTCTGTTTAGAAGTCATAAAACTATTCTAATCTCCTTCACACTAAACAAATAGAAGTGTTATTGTCACCGATACATTTTTTAATCGATTGATACATCCCTTTCACAACTAAATTTCTGTTTTCTAAGTCATAGAACTATTGTTATCTCTTTCGCACTGAACAAATAGAAGTCACCGATACATTTTTTAATCGATTGAATCACGATTCGATTTAGAATACGTACGTGCGTTAAAATCGTTACGACAACAGGCGATATGCATGATGTAGTAATTCTAAAGGAGCTTATAACGACAACTTTTTTATCGACGCAGTGTTGGTATTTCTCTGTAGATGATGATTTTTTATTTAAAATTTAAACGACGGTTGGAACTTTTGGAAAGGACAAAAAAATATTCTTATTTTAGATGTAAAAAAATGTTTTCCAAACGAAACATCTAGTCATCGTGAGCAAAAAGATATTCGAAGGTAGTGTGTATGCGATAAATATTACAACAACTAAACTCGGTAGTTTTGCTTTAGGTTTAGATACGGTAGACACCATCTTTCTGCCAATGGTTTCGGGTTCGATTCCTCGTACAGTACCTAACATTTGTATTCATGACTATGATCACCCTGGATAATTCACACAATATCATTTAGTCCCAAGCTAAGCAGAGCTTGTGTTATCGCTACTAGACGTCTGATATAAATCCTTATTTTTTTTTTTGTAAATGAGTATGCATTTCTATGTGTAATATGTTATATATAATATACATAAAAAATACCGACACTGATACTAACATACTTATGCACAAAAATGTTAGCATTGTGCGAAGAATTGAACCCACACCATCAGAATTAAAGCGCTTTGCCAAACCTCTAGATCAGTGATTCCCAAAGTGGTCTATATCGACCCCCAGGGGTCTATGACAGTGGTCATCTTGTTATTTTTACTTTATGTTTTTAACACTAAACTTTACTACAGTTAGAAATTTTCAAAAAATCAATACCAGGTAAGAATGGGGGGTCTACCTAAAACCGAAAAATTTAGCAAGGGGTCTACGACACAAGTTTGGGAACCTCTGCTTTAGATCACCGAGCCCATCTAATTTAATGTCATGATTACATTGATGCATACTTTAATGACGACTCTGACAAAAGACAAAATTTCTAAATACTTAATGTATCCCATCCTCGTCACCATTTAATATGTCTTCTGGTGACATCATGTATAGAAATAACACGTTTTTAAGAATGATATTTATTGATTTAATATAGAATATTCGCAACAACGCGATTAAAACAAGTATCAACAATATAATAGTCTTAATCTTCCTTCACAATGACAAATTCCTTCACAGTGTCAAAAGTGACACTGAGTTTAGATAATAGATAATTAATACATTACATAACACGTTTAATAAACCTACATTACACGTTTAATAAACCTACAAAATTTGCTAACAAATGATTTATGTGACACTTCATAAAAATATTCAAATTGTTTTTGTTTAAAATAAACGAACACAAAACTTTATAAATTTTGCAATGTTTTCCGGCCAGCGAAAAGTTTCATTAAGGCAAACTGCAGTGGTTCCGTAGCGGATGGTTTTGCCCTTTTTTTTGGTGGCGGCGTTGTGTTGTGTCGCACTTCGTTTCTTATTCGTTGCAAAGTTTTTATTCAGCACGGAATATTTGTTTGTACGAGTCAAATTTCGCGAGTAACTTACGAACTGTTCGTTACAATTGCATGTAATATGTTTCGCGTTTGTAAAATAAACTTTCAGTTATACAATTTTCATTTAACAATACGAGTAAGAATTTAAAAATACTTTTTATTTACTTAATGTGGTAAGTAAATTGATCTGATGAAACCAAATACATTATTTTTCAAACCAGGCTGGGATCTCTTGTAAGTATAATAAAGTACTTGTGAGAGGAGATCCTTCTATTCAAGGGTGGTTGGTTTCTTACATATATATTTAAGGGGGTCTTCCTATGTGACGGCCTGTTTTTTAGGGATATTTTAGGATTTTTTTTCTACGACCAGTAAATATTTAGAGCTTCAAGTTTTTTATCATTTATTAACACATATTTGGACAGTATAAATATAAAATTTCAGCTAAAAATATTCAGTCAAACTAGAGTTACAGCGCTCTGAACACCCCCGCCTCGAAAAAAAGAGCTCCCACTTCCTCCACGATTCCGGCTGATCGGCTTATCTGAAAAAAAAAAAAATTTGTAGGCTTAAAAGCACGGAATGACCTATAATCAAATGAATATAAAAAAAATTGGATTTTTGATAGACATTTGAAATAAAAGTTGCAAATTAGGCGTTTTTTTTTTGTTTTTTGCTATAAAAAAATCGAAGTTTTGAAAATTTTCGATTGATAATAGTTCATTCCATGCGTTTACATATATTGAGTGTGCCCTGTAAATTTCAAGTAATTCGGTCCAGCCGTTTCTGAGATACAATGGAGGAAAGTTTGAAAAACACAGTTTTGAGAAAAACGCGTTTAAAGTTTCAAGTCCGTTAAAAACTATTAAAATATCAACTTACTCTCAATCGGCGATGCCTGGTCCATAGAGTATTCCTTCCTCTTCCTCGTGAAACTCTTTTAAAGCAGATTGTTCAGCTCTTGAGTCAATCCTGGCTTGTTTAACGACATCACTTACGCGCCGCTCAGAGCGTAAGATTCGCTTTTCATCCCGTTTCTCAACATACGCTTGGGCTTCACGACCAACAGGGCATCCCATAATCGACATAACTTTTAAAATACCTTGAAAACCTTCATTAAAGATAATAACTGCTAAGTAGCTAGCAATTTCAACAACTTTGGGACCAGAATGAAGATGTTTAGGAGCGAAAGTCCAAATCAAAGAATTCAAAGATTCGTTATTGTTTTGTGTCTCTGCTCCTAAACAACGAATTAATAATTCGTCTTTCGATAAATCTTCGAAAACCGGTTTGATAGCTTCTTGGACTTGCGGAATTAGAGGTGGTTTATCGTGATGAAATTGGTCCAGTTCATTATTAGCTTCAGCCTTACGCCATTTACACCAACTGTCTTCGCCTTCTGGACAAAATTGATGCTGAGGGTTTTCATCAGAAGAACATTTGTGATAGTACGTTGCCCAAACTTCCTTTCTCATATCTTCAAGCGAATCTGGATGGCGTCGAATTGCTAATCCGTAGAATTTTGTAATTTCTTGGATAACTTTATCAGTAAGTTTACCTGCTCCTTTTCTGTTTAAGTCTGTAGAAACGTGTCTAAACTTGTATAAACAAATATATTAATAAAAGGGAGGCCAGGTATAAAGCCGACGGTACACAATAGGCCCGGTCTCTAACTGCCAACTCACCGCTCCGAACCGCTCTTTCTTTTACCTGCTGTATCTTTAAAACGACTTCGAATTTTCTAAAATCGCTTTACTACCGTATTCTAGACATGTTAAGGGAGCAATTTATGAAAAAAAAAAAAATCGATTTTTTCAACCCATCACATAGGAAGACCCCCTTAAAGATATTTTATATATGTAGATACTTTATATTTTTATATGAATTTAAATTGACTGAAAACAAAAAACTAAAAATAAATGTATTAGTATAAAAAAAAAATTATATATTTCAAAACGTATGACAAAGTCTCTTAACTCAACAGATTAATAGTAGAAAAATATCATGGAGAAAACCATGGGGCTTTTGGGCGCTGCAATTTGACATAATATATAAAGACAAGGTTAAATCTAAAAAACATCACTAACTTTATTAACACAACAACATATATATGTATATACCTATTACAATGAAATAACTAAATTTGGCGTTCATAAGCGGCTATAATGTCCTATATAAACAAATCACTTTTGAATTTTAAATATAATAATAAAATAAAAATTCAAATAAAAATGCAATCAAAAACATCCTATAGATACAGTAGTACAGGTTACCGTAAGGAAATGCGTAGATTATGACAAATTGCATAATTATAACTCACTGCTGATGACCTACGATTATGGTAAACTACGTAAATCTGATGACATTAGATCATGGAAGACAACGAAATATTATGATGTTTATGACCATTATGGAGTCCATCATGAGATGTACTCTGGATTTCTACTGTTTAGTATAGATGTTGAAACTTGATAACATACGCATGTTAAAGTTAAGAAAATACTGACTTAAATCGTTAACAATTTATATATCTACTAGTAATAATTAAAATTCATTAACAACCTAACTGGGTAGCTCAACATCTCATTCCACAGGTGATCCCAGGATAATTGGTGTTTGACATCAATCATCCTGTGATCACCTCATTAGATCCTGTCTTGGGGACAGAGTAATAATTCTATAAGATGTTTGAAAATCATCAATCAAGAAATAAAATAAAATACATAGTAATTCCTCATTTTTTGAAGTCGGTACAGAAATAGTACAGGAGACAAGTGTAAAGTGCCAGTATCATAACATTGTAGAAGCAAATGCATGGTAGTGCCTCGGCCAAGTTTAACGTTTATCGTAGACAAACTACTTACGTGTGTATTGCAAGTTGATGGGTACAGTTCATTTAGTACAACTTCTTCTGATAGATATATAATACATGATTAATCAACATTAATATAGCTAAAAAAATGCATTGATTTTAATAATTATTTCACTTATAAAATACTATATTACTAACTTTAACACACAAACTGTTTTTTTTTTTTATAGAATACATGTTTAATAAAAATTGTTTCATTAATTCCACTCTTACAGAGCCGTTGCGAATCGCTGTTAAAGATGCTATATACTTAAAGTATAACAATATCTCTATTACTACGAAACCATAAAGTGAAATAAGCTATTAGTCATTTCACTATAATTGTGTGACCAACACCAAAGTGTCGGAAAAGTCTTTGTCACATATGACGCACGTCACAATATCAAAGGAATTGTCCGATTGCTTGTTTTACGCTGTCTACGAGTTGAAAATAAATACACCCTTGTATTGTATTTGTAATAACCAGTAGGTGGCAGCACTTTGTTAAGTTGAACTAAAATAATCTTGTCCATTATGACATCTGCATGCATTTATTACACTTGGATCTTTTGATGACATGTACTGTTATTCATACAACTCTTAGGTAATTTAGGTAGGGTTAAAATATCAAAGAAGCGTTCAATTATTCGTATAAATTAACGTTTAATTAGGGTTCCGTAGGTTATATTGCTGTAAAGTTTCATCAAAATCCGTTTTGTAGTTTTTGCGTGAAAGAGTAACACATCAATAACATCTATTCATCCATACTCACAAACTTCCGCGTTAATTTTATTTTATTCATTTATTTCAGATATGTATCCATATTATGTTAGTAAGCAACTTAGAAACTATGTTAGTAAATTACAGTGTATCCTTATTTTTCTAATTGTTATATTTATATCTAATAATCTATGTTCTATGTTTATAATGTTATTAAGATAATAAACAACAACTACCACCTACTGAATCGTGTTTACGTCGTGTGTGTCCCCAACCTAACGAGTACGATAAATTAGTTGGTTACTTTGAAATACTGGCGTGCCAATTATCGTCACTGTAATATAAATAACCATACATTTTATTCTATTTATTACAAAGCTTGTTAATTCGCTCTAAAATGGAAAGTTGTTCATTTTGACATCCTCAATGGATTCGATTCTCGCACGGTACAAACGTTTATATTTGTAACTAGCTGCACCCGCGACTTCGTCGCGAATTTCAGAGATTAGCCGGAATAAACAGTCAGACAGACAGACAAAAATGGTAAAAAATGTTATTTTGGTGTATGTACCGTATTTATATTATGCATGTAGTAAAAAACGGTTATTTCAAGATTACAAACAGACACTCCAATTTTATTTATATGTATAGACTGCGATTATTTAAATTGTATGGGTGATTTCTATATATGTTATGCAAAAAAAAAAAATAATTAAGTTAAAAATATTTCTAAAACCATAGGAGGATGATAAGATAAGCAAGAGGTCAGTCAGGTTTCTAAAGCGAACCAAGTGGAATTCGACCAGACTTTCCATATTACTAGCAATACGGTTGTTAATCCACACACCTCGTACTCTGTAATTTCACTGCCATATCTCACCCTTTAAAGTTACCAAGATTATAAAGAAATACTTTGTGGTTGTATGAAAAAGGTTCATACTATTTTGTACAAAGTCATCTGCAGAAGTAACCCGTACTCCTGCAGATGGCTTTGTACAAAATATACAAGTAGAAGTAACATTCCAACCAAAAATATATAAACCCTTACAATATAAATATAGTCCCATTTTCTTATATTAAGAAAACTATTCATGTTTTCTCATAATAAGAAATTTCTATTGTAATCCAACACACTATGAGAAATGTTATTTCTTATACCAATAATGAAAGGACATATATTTCAATTCTATATTAAGCTGTACCCTGAATGCCAGCGGAAAGCGATAAAGATCTCCGCGATATAGAATATAATAGAAAATCATTTATTCAAATAAACTTAATTTAAGCACTTTTTAATAGTCATAACAATTTTTTTTTATCTACCGTTCGTACGGAAAGCTGTCTCATCACAAGAAGAATGAGCAAGAAACTTGTGTGTTGCTCTTGTAAATAATCTTTGTAACTTTACATTTACAAGTCGAAACGTGTGAATACAAACTACCAACCAGCACTAATTTATTTGGGTCAAGTAGGTATATATATACAATAAGATTAAATCAATCATAGTGATAATCTTAGTTAATACATAACTAGCGAGGACAACTTTTAACAGTTTTAGCAGTCAGATAGAACCTAAGGAAGTTCTTAAGTTCTTACAGAACAATCTGAGAGCGCTACTCACCTACTTAATAACTAAAGAACTTTTCAACCTGATGCTGTTCTTGCCAACTTATACCATTTTAAAAACCTATTATATTAGTGGTAGATGGTATATGATGGTTACTACTGGAGGGAGACGGCAGTGTCGAGAAATAGATCAACAAATGCACATGTGATATTCAACTGCAGAAAATATCAAAATGTTTTATTTATCAACTAACCCTTGGAAGATTTTTTTTTTTTTTTTTTCCAAAAATTCTTATCTCCCCTCTTAAGGAGAGGAGATGGCAACATACCCCGGCAGAAGCACAGTCGGCCATTTTATTATGTTATTATATTATTACAAGTCACAGTTATTATTATGCGGTTTGAAAATGTGGCAATTTGATATAACGAAATATTACTATATATTTATATAATTATATATTATATAATTATATAAATATATAGTAGTAGTACTGTAGACATATACCCAAAGCCCTAAACATTTTTTTAGATATATATTTTATCTGTGTTCTATAGAGGTATTTATAATCTACTTTATGTTATATTATATAACATAAAGTAAAGTAAATATCGATCTATCTATCTATATAGTAAATAAAATAATTAAATAGAATAAATAACATAATTTATTAGCAAAGAACAAAAATATATAATCTATCGAGAATACACTAAAACGAAGAAAGGAAAAACTATTGAATTGGCAATAATTGCGAGCGGAACTGTGGGTTTAAGCATCTTATCTATATTTCCCGCTCATACTTCCGCTTGCCGGTTACAATCGAACTTAAACTCTATATAAATGTAACACTGAATATCATTCACAATGCGTATGCCATAACAGTATGTTAAGGGACATACAAAGTAATTTATATGCTACGATGGCGAATATGTTGGTTATATTACATGGCTCTATAAGAACGAGAGTTCCATTTTTTGCGTTTAACATTCTATATTTATACATTATTTTATGTGATGTGTATTAAAAGATATGTAAGTGAAAAATAGGTTTATTGGCTGACTAGTAATATCCTCTTGCTTCGCACGGAATAAGATAATTTCCCGCTGTAAAATGGCGCTTATATTTTGAGTTATATCTGTAGCAATACATTGGTGAAAACTGTTTTATTTTCATGATATTTCGTGATAATGTGATGACGTTTCATTTATAATTGTTTGCATAAGTATACTCTTTTCTTTCATTGCATTCAAAGTTTGTAAGAATTGTATTCTTAATGGAGTTGTAATGAGGGATGAAATATTGTATGGGAAATTCATCATTTTTGAAGCTAAAGCGACAAAACTTTTTTTTTTACCTTTTTTGGGTAAATTATTAAATATTTTTTGTTTTTGTTGGTCACTATTTCACACGGACGAACTCCTGTTTCAAATTTCGTAAAAATTATATCTTTAATAGAGTTGAATAAAATGGTGAATGAAAGTTTGTATGGAAATTCATCATTTTTCTTTAGCTTCTTTGGGTTAGATTATTAAACATTTTTACTTCATTTGTCCAGTCACTATTTCATACGGACGAGGTTACGTACATCTAGTGTGTAATAAACGTAAAAGTAAAAAAATAAACAGCGCTCAATTGCACACTGCAAACATTTAATAATCGATTATTAGCTACATCTTGATTTACAGCTCTGGAAATAGTGGATGTCAACTGCCAAGTTGCTGCATAAACTGGCGTACACTAACGATTACGACTATTTCCATTCATGTTTATGTCTAGGCCTCCCCGAGCGTCGCTCTCTGTTTTTATTGACAACATAAATACGCTTGTGTGTGGGCTAAAAATGCTTGGAACGAACGGGAGGACTTTTTACGCGTTCCAATACGTTCGATTTACTTTATATATTTCTTTTAAATTCAATTTGCTCTAAGTATACAGATTTTCAATTGTATATATTATGTAAATAATGAATAATCGAGGACAATACTCATAGCGCCATCTATTCCAGAGCTAAGCAGATATTGTGTTATGAGTACTGGACATAAACAATAATATATTTATAAGTGAGTTCATAACGTAGGTATATACGTGTACTTACAGTAGGTTTTTGTATATAAATAATTGGTAAAACTTATACATACGCAGAATAGGATATATATTTGTAGAATAAGTGTGTTTTGTGTGTTATTTTTTTTATAACTTATTTAATAAAAAAATTACCTATAATACTTGATTAAAAATCATAAACTTCATTTCACAGCGTAAAGCGTATACATTACGCTTACGTACATAAATTGCGAATTAATTAAAATAATTATAAAAATTTATTATTGACCTCCTGTATCACAAATGTAGTATTTTTTATGGAATTAATAAGGAAATAAATATTATCTATTGCAAAAATAACAATCAAACTTCACTTTTACTGAAGGTACCAGGAACACTCAGAAAATTCCCGTCGAATTTAGACCGTCTCACATTTGGCAATCGTCTGATAATGGTTACTTTACTACAAAACGTTTACAAGCAAAATATGCAAATTGGATGTATGAGTGCTACTTGCAATTACCCCACGATCTCCCGAAATGCATTTCACCAACATATGTAGGTATGTCGAACGGAATACATTCGTGTAATTATGTAGAGCACTTGAGCCTTCATATCTGGCATATTAGCATCAAACATGTGATAGCTACTTAACTCTATGTGATAGGGCTGCCAAATCTTCCTATATATATATACGGAGCATACTGTATTTTGTAATTATAATGTATTCAATGAAAAAAAGGATTTTTGACATTATGTAGAGCACTTGTGCATATCTGGCATATTAGCATCAAGCATGTGATAGCTACTTAACTTTATGTGATAGGGCTGCCAAATCTTCCTATATATATTTGGAGCACACTGTATTTTGTAATAATAATGAATATAATAAACGAGAGGAATTATTTAAATTTAATGGCATGGTTTTAATTAAGTGATATTTCTAGCATTTACAAATTATAATTGACGAAATCAGTAGTTTGGTCTAACACATCGCTTTATTTTACTCTTCGATCGATCTCCTATCCAATTCTAACGGGGTTCGAAATTACGACAACCTGAGCCAAGGTTCGAACCTCTAGCGGTGTCTTCAGACTAACGTCGTATCCGTCAGGAGGGAGTTAGCCTTCAGCCGCTCCCTAAGTCCTTCCGCAGGTTTGGAGTCCATCTGAACTCGCCCTCTATCGTCCCGTGAAGCTGTAAATATCATCTCTGGCCAACAGCATAGAATAGTTCGGAAAAAAGCGCTTTACTTTAAGTTTAGTTTTAGGAAGTATGATTGTTTGTGTTAGCTGGGTGTTTTATATGTATATAGAAGTAACGTATCTACTTAGATTAAGGTATCTATATATATTTATATATATGTAAAATATATTTCACAATAGAGCCATATAGACAACTTTTTATAAAATTGAAGATACCTTAGCTTCAATGTATATACTAGAGGCTGGAATTTTCGTTAAGTCATGTGGAATTCTATGCTATGGCCGATATCAATAGCAGATATAAATATAGAAATAACACAGCCCTAATTTAAGAATCTATGTAAATTGGCGACGTTGAAAATCTTAATTAAGTGAGGTTTTTACAGCGACATCTACGAGCGTACGATGGAGTTACAAACAGCGGCCGCCCGTCTTGAGACTTTATGTATTCGTACGTTATTTTGTTTGGTCTGGAATAAAATCTTGTATAAATGTACTAAATATTAACTAACCTATGCCACGCTGTGTTGACTGTAAAAGATCTATTCTAGGGATAAATATCTAATTTGCTTTAAATGATTCTTCTCTATGTTTTAAATTATATTAATTAATTCCATCCAAATAATGATATAGATGGATATCAAAGCTTTTATATATATAAATGTACAAAAGAATATTATCAAGATTTCTAAGCTGAAAAAAAACCTTTTTATCTACATCGTTATTTAACATTCTTTATAATAGATAGCTGTTTAACTTGTACATTTCAATAAATAATCTAAGATAATTCACACAGCGTCATCTAGACCCAAGTTAAGCTACCTAAAGCTTGTGTTAAGAGTACTAGATAACTGATACAAATAAATGGTTTTTTTTTCGTAAATACATATATATTATACATAGAAAAGACCCATACAGAATCGAACCCGCAATCATCGGAAGTAAGACGGTGTTACAAACCGCGGGGCCACTGAGGAGTTCAAAAATGTATTTACCATTCTTTTGTGGCTTCAAGCAAATTGTTTTCAATATCATGAAGGGATTAAATTATGAAATTTGACCCAATTTCTGTCACGCAGTTGGCTAGGTCTATTTCCAGCGATGTTTAGTTTACAAAGATAATAAATTAAAACTTTAATGTTGTGTTTAGACTATATTTTTAGTTAGTACAAGTCACACGTTAATCTTGCTTTATTAACTGTAATTAAATTAGACAAGTAATAGTTTCCTTTGCATGGAATACGTTATAAGTTATTATGAAAGTATGATTCTTAATAAATTCGCTAATAATGTATATTAATAAAACATATGCCCTCTGTGGATTAGCGGTTTAGCATACCGCCTTACTTCGGTTACGGGTACGATTTCTCGTACAATAATAAAATTTATATTCATGTACAATGATTGTATTGATGTGAGTGTTTTTTCTATATATTATGTATGTATTTACAAAACAAATATATTTAACTATTCTGTCAGTTGTTCAGTGCCTGCTTAGTTTTGGACTAGACAACGCTGTGTAAATTGTTCTAGATTATGTATGTATTTAATACTACTAATTCTGTAAGTCATAAACAAGGATGTAATTTTTATCTTAAAATATAATTAGGTATATATGCTTATAGGTAAACATTCAGTTTAACGTCTGCAGCTATCAGAAAGAAAGAAAAAATATTTATTCAGTGCTTTTCAATAGTCTTACAATATAAACAAAACCTAACAAAAAATATTAAATGTAATAAAATGTATATATAATCATCAGTTAATCATTAATAAAAAAGTCCATTTTATTCACACTATGACAGTCCTTGGCCAACTGAAATAAAAAGATTCAGTTATATCATAACAATATCTGTAGACTCTCTTCGCTTGAGATGAACATTTTTCATGGCAAACAAAGAATACACTCAGGAATATTTCGTGCCACTTGGAACATCAAGCAACCGACTAACCCAATTTCTTATTCGTTCCACAATAAAACACATAGACATATCCAAGATCTGCACAGATTTGGCAGCAGACGGCGTTGCCAAGTGTCTCATGCCAAGTGTTCGTTACGCTTGCACCGATCCTGGATGTTCAGTGCATAGTACACTTTATGCGATATGGTACCGTCATGTTTATAATATAGATAAAATATTGTACCTTGTCACATTAAGCTCTTCTTCTCATATCTTAGAAGTATATATTTATATACTTTCACATTATTTGCAAGCCTATATGGTAAATATTGCTGATCATTTCATGCAACATTATATTCTATCATCTATTGTACCAATATTTAACTAATAAATTATTTCATTTCATATTTCCTAGTATTTTAGTGACCTATCCCTAACTAAGTGACAATCTTTTTACGGCCTCGGTATTCTAGAGGTTTAACACACCACCTTTCGGATGGGCGCAGGTTCAGTTCCTCACACGGCACAAACATTGTTATTCATGAGTATGATTGTTTCTATCGGTCTGTGTATATTATTTATGTATTAACAAACAAAGTATCGAAGTATTTATATCAGTTGTCTAGCATCCATAACATAAACTCTGCTTAGCATGGGACTAGATGGCGCTGTGTCCAGGATTATTATTATTTAACCAATATAAATATAATTCAGTCAAGTGTTCATAATTGAAGTGGTAATCTAGTTGCAACCGATTAAGTTAAAGTAAGTACTGCAATATTTACTCGCAGCTAAGTAAATACTCAATAGGAATTAATGGCTTTAGAGTATTTACTCATTACCACTGAGTTATTGTGTATTTACTCAGTATTATTTAATGCTACAGTGCTTGTACATCACTACTTACTTTATCTACCGTAAGCAAAGTATTAGTAGTTTTATTTACTATTGTTTAAAAAAATATTCATGAATTATTATTCATTACTAAGATTGACTAGTGGAGAAAGCTTCTAGTATTATGTACGTTTTTTATACCATCTTTGTACTTTGTACCGTGGTGCTTTTCATATATAGGTAAATGTTACCAACAAGTCGTTACCGTTAGATCTCGACGGCCTTGGTGGTCTAGGGGTTTAGCACATCGCTTTACTTCCGTTGGTCGCTAGTTCGATTACTCGCACGGTACAAATATTTGTATTCATGAGTATGATAGTTTTTTATCGGTCTGCGTGTTTTCTATGTATTTATATCAGTTGTCTATTATCCACAACATGAGTTCTGCTTAGTTCGTGACTAAATGGCGCTGTGTTATTTGTTCTAAGATATTGTACTTTACCCAACTCATGTTAAACGGTTACCGTAGCCTATGGACTTCTGAAACACCAGGGGTATCTTGAGCGTGTAGCTGACCTTTAATAAACCATAATATACCCTTCTTGAAAAAATCATGCTGTAGTTTTTAAAGAAAATATCATGTCCGTGGTTGCAGCGTGCAACGATTGCAGCTTTATCTGTCTGTCCCATAGAAAGGATCCCATTCAGGTTCGAATCCCTAGCGGTATTGTGAATAAAGATGTATTCTCAAGCAAGAGTTGGACTGACCTCTATTTTTGTCCCATGTAGCTGTGAATGCTAGCTATCGTCAACAGCATTAGAATAGCTCGGATATTTTCAGATTTTTTTCTATAGATTTACAATTCTATTTTATGTACATAAGAAATGATTTGGTTCAGTACGCAATAATAAATGGTTTGCATACCTTACATAAATTCTTCGTTAGCCTTCTTTCCACATACAGAACACTTGGCACCAGTTTAGGACGTTTCCATATTGAGTTCGCCATTTTGTTTGAGATAGATGAGATGCCAAATATATTGGAATGTTACCAACCTCCCAGTTTTTACTCGTATATTTTTTTATATGGCAATCTTGAATACGAAATTTCAATTCGTATCAACTGCTATAAATGTTATGAGAATTTTTAAGTATAAAAACTTTTTATTTTTATTTTTAATACCATAATTTTCATTAATTAATATCAAGACAGAGTAACATTTATGATTATGACAATTGTAATTCTGATTATTGTAAGATGAAGGAACTAGTACCCAAAGGTTTGTACTTAGATTAGGTAGCAGGGAATAATGTATAATGTGAATAATGGAAGAAACAAAATTATTATGTTATACTGGTATATATTTTATGGATAACAATAGAATTTAGCACCCATCAGCATACTCTACTGAATTAATTAGCCACTTATTTATGTAATTTAAAAAACAAAATTCTTTTTCGGTTTTTGATAATTAGAAAAAAATGTCTTTCTTTTGTTCTGCTGAAGTGTCAAGTTTAATTCAATAAAATAAATCAGTAAGTACAAGTAAATCATTTCCACAATTGTCATCATTATGCATCTTAATCTCATCTGTATCAGCCGCCAAGCATCTTGCTTTGTAAGCTGTATTTTGGTTCAAGATTGAAATTACAAAATTGATGTCATCCATATGATCCTTGTCCTCCGGAATAGCAACGTACGTATAAGCAATATCACGGCCATTACATATTAATACAATGTCCGCAATACTGTATAGGCGACGGTTACATTTACCATCAGGCGGGCCGTCAATTTGTGTGCCATTCCAATTACAGAAAGAAAGATAATCGAGCTACAGATGTTTCTTGTCTTCTAAATCTAAGTTTCCCATGCCAAAGAAGGAGAGGCCATTCGCTATGACGTAGAACATAAAGGGCGGTGTACACAAAACATTTTAGCTTTTAAGGGGGCAAGTGTTTACATATTTGTACTGGTGTTAGCTCGACCCCAGTTAATGGGCCCAGTAGCGGTCTTGTTCTTTGTAATGTTCACTGCACACCGGCTCCCAGTCGGCTCATCACGATTTGTGTGTGTTTGTTATTGACAAGTATATATTATCACAATAAATGTTCTTTTGTTTACGTTTGACATAACTTTACAAGGGAATAAAAATGATATGGTGGTGTGAATTAATGATTTAAAAAAAAATGTTCGGTATTTACAAAATTCTTTAGTAACGGGAAATTTAATCTGAAATTTGATTTTGCATAGTAGTAGTTTTTCGTTCAGATCTTTTTTTTTAATATTTAATGTATAAACAAAGTGCCTATGGATTCGGCTGGAGTTTTATTATTAAAAAACTTATTTTACTTACACCTAGTCAGCAATTATTCTTAACATTATTATATCCATAAATAATTGCTTAATATATTTTTGTAACATATAAAAATATTATAAAATAATATTATTTTGTCCAGTACACCACCGGCCTTACCACTTATCCTTTGTGCTAACTATGACCAATAACACTCAAGGTGGCCGGGGTACCGACAAAGATGGACGTTCTCATCCTTAGACCACCCTGTTAGGGTAAGTAAGTTCTGTAAGTGCCTAATATAATAATTATGTTTGCCATTTTAATAATGGTCCTTGAGGGTGAGAGAGTCTTTTTTATACTTCGATGGTGGCAAACAAGTATACGGCGCATCTGATGGTAAACGGTTATTGTAAGTTATGTATGTCTGGAACACCAAAAGTGTGACATGAGCGCTGCCGACCTTTAGAAACCTTTAATATACCCTTCTTTAAAACCTCCATATAGTCTCTCAAGAAAATCTCAGTAGGTAGTTTATCGCACAATCTAAGCAAGCTTCACTGAAATCGCTCTGTCCGAGACTACTTAGGTTCCAGCGTGAGGTACATTCCCTGACGATGGCATCATGTCTAACAATTCTTCAGAACACAGTCCGTTTCTCTTGTCATCCTATTAACCCCTTTGTTCAGAAGACTGTGTGGAGGTCAATGTACCACACTAGCATCTAATATTACTAATAAGCCAAATTTTGTACATTGTATCTTTGAAAAATGTTTGTTACCCGTTCGCTCAAGAACTACTGTACGAATTGGAATCAAATTTAGTACAAACTACCAGTTCCTGCGACATCGTTCGCGTGGAATTTAACTTTATTTTTTCAAAAATATAAGAATTTTTCCAAAATAATAATAGCCTAAGTTACTCCTTATTACATTAGCTACCTGCCAATAAAAGTCCCGTCAAAATCGGTCCAGTCATTTCAGAGATTAGCCGGAACAAACGACCGACAAGCAGACAGACAAAAATTGTAAAAAATGTTATTTTACCGTATTTATATTCATATGCATGTAGGTAAAAAAGTTATTTCAATATTACACTTCAATTTTATTTATATGTATAGATTACCTAGAATATCGTTATACTTTTTTATTGGAATTTTCGAAATCCATACCCCATTTTCTCTATATTTCTATATTCCTTTTATTAAATTAGATTTACTTTTAAATACACTTTATATAATAAAATTATCCAACTCCATAAAAAAATATTTAGATGGCTTCCATTTACATGTCTCGTTAATAACTGGCAAAAAATACCCACGAGAGTTAATAGCCTTTTATTGTTTGTAATATTTTAAACGATATTTATTTATTAAAAGTTATAAGTGTAGGACAAGTGCAAGAAATTTCTAATCTTAATACATCTAATATAAGTTCGTTTTTCTCATGCCCTGATTGCGTCATTTATTGGTTTACGGTGCAAAATATTCGATACATAATTAAGCGAAGTGTTATTTATATTTGCTATCCTTATATTCCCCCATCCTAATCTTATTTTAATGACTGTACTTGTAGGGTTATCGATATTACTAATTTAATAACTAATTTACTAGATACTTCAAATATTAATGTTACTAATGAACTTTTAATCATTTAACTGACGTTAGAGAAGCCAGAGAATCGTTAGCCTATTTCTAGTTATTCATATTATACCTATAAGTCGAACGAATTATTAGATAGATAAATATTAACTTGTTATGTATCAACAGATACACATACATATACATTTTAGAACGTAATATAATTAAAAAAAATCAGAACATATGAAAAACGCACGAATACAAATATACAAATTTTCATAATTGTATTTCTACAATAATATGTTCGTACCTGGAATGTATACGTACTTTTTTTAATAAATCTAATGCTGTTGGCTACAGAATTAAACTCGCTCTGTCTAAAGGTAAGACTTTATCAAACCAAAATGGTGGCAGACCCGGGGAAGAGCTCACGGACCATCTGAAGTCTAACCCACGCCTGACACCTGATACTACACGGAGAGCGTAGCTAGCGATTCGAACCTCTCAATCTGGGGGGAATGCGATTGTTAGTAATGTGGACTGATGACCCCATTGCTAGCAATGTACTCGTCAGGTTGACCTCCACGTGGTTTCCCCTAGAAACCATCGTGATAAATTCCTGGTGAATTTGTTGGGTTAACTGACCTGACCTCATGCTCAACTCATCAGCCAGCGTGAACATCCATAAAAAAAAACCTCTCAATCTTGTTTCGAAAACCTCCAGCCCTGTCCATCTAACCTATCTCAAGATAACGATCAGAAGATAGTTGTGATATAGTTTTCCTAAGTGTTTATGAGTTTATCGGAGTTCTACAATTAATTAAGTTTCTTAACCGAAAACTTTCTCTAAATTTTAGTATTGACCAATTTACGTCTTAAATTTAGCATATTTTTACCATTTGTATACGTATAATCACAAGTATCATGTATAGATGACTTACTATTATTTTTAATAGATTTGTTTATAATAGCTACATGTAAAATTCTAGATCGATTTTAAAATTTCTTTCCTAGATATCTCCAATACCACCTATTAACACAGGCTGCTTTAAGTAGCCTGTGAGTAGTAGATTGTAAAAAATATATGCTGGTTGACAGCCCTAACTAAAAGTAATTCCGACAACGTTGGATAGCATCAAACCGTGGTGGTAATCAATACAATATCTTATACAGAACAAATCTTCATAAGGGAAAACTAATTAACCGATCACGAACACGCTTAGGATTAATGTTATTACAGCGTATCACAAACAAGGCTAGTGGTGCTGACTTCACTTTGTAACAATATTTTATATTCTGTATTAATCCACATCTATATTTTACTAATGTTATAAATGCGAAAGTTTGTGAGTATGGATGGATGTTTGATAATCTTTCACGCAAAAACCAATGAACGGATTTCGATAAAACTTTACAGTAACATAGCTTATACAATCAGAATATATTTTTATTTATTGCTCTGGAAAGTAGAGCTAGAGCTGTAATAAAAATGGTCACTTTCCGTCCCATTACATATCCTACCTATGACTTATACCAATCATTCCAGGTGCTCACTGTAAGGCAACTATATATTTTAACACTGTCCTCAAAATCCACTTCCTTGAGGTATATAACCGAGACTGCAGCGGTTCGATGCTTAACAAAGGAAACAGAATATCTGTAGTATTCCCAAATTTAAGAGCTCATTCATAGAAAGATTCTTTTGCTACCAAGGTTACCTTCCAATACAATAAGTAAATAAAATAATTAATATAAACTCTATGACCAAAATTTTATATAATATGTATAAAAAACCTGGCTACAAAAGTTAACTTACAACGAAACAGAAAACTTTATACAATACAAATTTAATTGAAATAATATTAAAATAATATAAAAAAAATTGGATTGCGTGGTAATCGGCTAAAATGGAATTGAAATGATTTATTTAACTTTATCTGGCTTTATTTATTTTATTGTTTCCTTTTCTTATTGTTTACTAGCTGTTCCCACGACTTCGTCCGCGTGGAATTTAACTATATTTTTCTAAAATAAAAGTAGCCTAAATTACTCCTTATTACATCAGCTACCTACCAAAAAATGTCCCTTCAAAATCAGTCCAGTCATTTCAGAGATTAGCCTGAACAAACAGACAGACAGACAAAAATGTTAAAAAATATTATTTTGGTGTATGTACCGTATTTATATACCCTCCCTGAGAATATATGTGACACCTGAGATACAGTATCATGATTAGTTATAATACTATATTAGTTCAGGTGGCACAATTACAAAATCTAAATATATATAACCCAAAGGTGACTGACATAGTGATCTATCAACTCACAGCCCAAACCACTGGACGGATCGGGCTGAAATTTGGCATGCAGGTAGATGTTATGGCGTAGGTATCCGCTAAGAAATTATTTTGAATAATTCTAACCCCAAAAGGATAAATTAACGCGAGCGGAGCCGCGGGTAAAAGCTAGTGTATGTATATGTAATGTAATGTATATACATTTGTAATGTAATGTATTTTCACTATTATGTACAACTTAACTATATAACAAACTAAGATTGCAATAAATTATTATTTTTATTATTATTTTATACGGGTATACGAGTGTGTCCCTTACAAATATTAAATTATGCGATTCATTAAAATTCCATGTAGACCACCTAATCTTTAATTTATACACAATCGGATTGCAGCAATGCGGCGAATAGTAATTAACTGTTGATTGCGTTAATTCGTATTTGTATTGATCAATTATAAAGATACCTGCCCGCCTGTTGTGCATTATGAAACAGATTTCAATTATTTTATTATTTATCTGTTTACTGAATACAGTGTTACAAGTAGGTCTTCATTACATGGTATAAAATAAAATCGCTGTCGATGTCTGTCCGTCTCTATTTATGCTTAAGTCTTTATAAAACTACGCAACGGATTTTTAGCGGTTTATTTTTATAGATAGAGTGCTTCAAGAGGAAGGTTTATATGTATAATACATGTACACCCGGGCGTAGCCGGGGCGAGTAGTTAGTATATAATAAAATTAACTCCATGTAGTGGTAAATATATGTATTTAATGACATAACAACTGCGGGTAATAATAGACTATGTCTCTAACACAATTTGCTCGACCGAATGCCGTGGCTTACATTTTTTTTTCGGACTACTCTAATGCTGTTGTCAGCTGGCCTTTACAGCTTCACCAGACGACAGTGAGTACAGATGGCACTCCAAACCCGCGGAAGGACTTATGGAGCGGCTGAAGGCCAACTCCCGCCTGACAGATAAGACTTTAATCTGAGGGCACCACTATATTAAAATATGTCGACAAATAAAATTATCTTGTACATGTAAAAAAATTCCTTAATACTAAAAAACATATTAAAACATGCACTTGATTACTGTACTTCAAATATTACAAAATCTCACAATTTCGGTACGTAAAAAAAGAAGAAATTCTCCTCTTATTATTGTAACACTTTCTAATCGCAGTTTTGACATTTTACTGAGGTAGCCTTAAGTGAAAATTTGTGTAAGCAGATTGGCATCTGAATTGAATTAAGCTGTATGTCAGCTGAGATAGAGCAGTGTAATTACAGTATATGTCAGAATGACATCTTTCTTTATGTAATTGAGATCTATAAACGGTAACACTTTGCCATATCGCTTGTAGATATATTTTCGTAAAATAAAAATATTTGTAAAAATATATAATTATGTCCACCACCACGTATAAAAAAAAATTCTATACATGTTATAATTCTAGGATATATGTTATATATTGTAATATACGGCCCTATAGAGCATATAGCTATCGTCATTTTTAGCACTAACAAACTAATTTGAAATACAATTCTTTGTTATTTTTTAATAACAAAGAATTGTATTTTTTTAAAAACAATATATCGGTATTTATGTCAGTAGTACCCATAACACAAACTCTGCTTACCGTGGGACTAGATGGCGCGTGTTAATTATCCAAAGTTATTTATTATTGTTTATTATAATAAAATGGATATATCATACTTTTTATTATACTACTATATGAGTGTATGTGCGTTTGTTGTCAACTACACAGATTGTGACTGTGGCGCTGCGAAAAAAATATAGCATTAAAATGAATAACTTTATGCACGAGTCTACACAAAAAGCATTGCTTTGATAAATTATCTCGTTTCATATCAAAAAGGCTCAGTGGTGTAGTGCTTGCACGTTTTAGATCAAGATTTTACGCATGAGTTACTATTCTTGTACCTACATATAGTGCGCACAGAATATTAATATACAATGGAAATTCTTTAACTGTATACCTAGTAAGAAAATAAATAATATTTGAAATTTTAGAATTATTTTATTTTTATACGCAGCGCCATCTAGTACCAAGCTAAGCAGAGCTTCTCTTATGAATACTATACAACTGACACATATACTTTTTTTATCATTGTACGTAGCGCCATCTAGTCCTAAGCTAAGCAGAGAATCAAATACTTTTTTTATGTATATTTATGCTTAGTAAACATGGCGAATATTCAGACTATTACGAACACTCATACATCATTAAAATCGTGTGAGAAATTTAAACGTGCGACCATCGGATATAAGACGCCGTGCTAAACCACTAGACCACCGAGGTTATATGAGTTAGAGACCCGCAAAATATTTTCACGAGCGTTCACGTGAGAAACCAATAGAATGGGTTCGTTAACAGACACAAGGGTCCTCGATACAGCATTGTGCCGGTGCCAGGTCTCCGCTGACAGGTATCGAGAGCCCGCCGAAATGTTAATGAGACAGCGCCCTATAATACTTGTCTGAACGCGTCCGTTGATGTAAGGTTCAAAATTGATTAAAATGTTTTAATGGTTCTTGTGTCTAACTAAAAACATTTTCGATGTTATCAATAGAAATGAAATTCAGTATAATATGATACTTCAGAGATCATTTTACGTATTTCAAATATTAGTACGGACTAATAATTGGGGGTGTTAGTTTTTTCTTTGATATTGTATCAAAAATATATTGCAAACTATGTTAACATAATAACACCGACTTAGGCAAAGTCGGTGTTTTCATCAGTCTGGACTATTTCTCGAAATGGTAAATGCAACGGATTTTGATGCGGTTGTCACTAACATTTCGAGAATTTATTTAAAAAGGTTTACATGTACAACAAATGCATAAATAAACGACGGTGGTCTATCGGTTTATCACACCGTTTTACTTTAGCTGGTCGCAGTTTCATTCCCTCGCACGGTACAAACATTTGTATACATGGGTATAATTATTTGTATCATATATTATTATAACACAATTTGAACCCAGAAATCAAACTCTACTTAGCTTGGGACTAGATGGAGCTGTGCGAATTGTCCTGACATTGTTTTGTTATTTAAACCTCTATGACATACAATTTAATTGATACAGTTTATGAATTGAAGGTTAGTTTTCGTTATAAATTGACACCCGTGTCCTATTCGCCAGAATTGAAGGGGCTGACCTGGACACGCTTCAAAGGACCATTTTGTTAAAGGGTCAGGCTTCGCAGTTACCACCCCTGCGAAGTCGCTAACTCACTCATATTTACATAGTGTAAAACAAGTCGCCGGCGCTATCTATTCGTTTATATCCTTTAAATGACGCAACGGATTTTAATGCAGTTTTCAGCAATAGATAGAGTGATTCAAGAGAAAGATTTATATATAATACATGTGCGTTATAGTCTAGAACAAGTCGAGAAATTTAAAGATTTGTAATGGATGTGTGTCGAAGTCGACTGGATCTTATCTATAAGGACTGGTAATTATCTATAAGATAAAAGTGAATACCAATGTCAAATCAACCCAATAGCAATCGTTTTGTATGCTAAAACAGTACTCATGATCACTCATCACTTGTTGACCTACCGACCTCAACGTCTCGGTACATCTTCTAATCTCTATTCTACTGTTATAAATTTAAATATTTTATGGACGAGAAATCGTTATCAACCATTGACTAGGATAAAACGAACTTTAAATATAGCTTTTATGCACCTACCTTAAGGTAATAAGAGTTGTTATTAATTTGAAAATATATGTCAAAAGAGATTGGATACTACTTTAATTCGACATAGTATGTTTTCGAAATCGATGGCCACAATAGTCCAGTGATTTACCAAACCGACTTACTTTTGATGATCACCGGTTCAATTTCTCGCACGGTACAAACATGAGTATGATTGTCTGTATCAGTCTGGATGTTTTCTATATATATGTTAGTTGTCTAGTACCTATAACATAAGCTCTGCCTAGCTTGGTCTAGTCACACTAGTCGCGCTGTTTGAGTTGTCCTGAGATATTATTATTATTGTGGCTATAGATGACATTAGTCATATAATAGCATCAAATTCCTTTACTAATATCTGTTCATTATAATTATAACAAGTAAATCGTTTGTCCGTCCCAAATACCACATCACTATTTAAATACTTGCCAGTATTATTATTATTATTATTATATAATACATTGACTACGATCTAAATTTGAACGATAAAATGAACTTTATGCTTTCTTTAATATCCAGAGAACATCGTGATAGCACTAAACCCGTTCGTCCAATTTGAATCGATAAAAAACAAATTAAAATAAACCGAGAAGTCGATGATATCGATACTAGTTCCGCAGCCATTGTACTCTTGAACGTGGTACTCTCTAATTGCGGTGGCTTTGTTATACAAAATGAGGTGTTAGCTCTTCTATTAAATAATAAGTAGTTTGATGTCAGAGTGGGATCGATATATCAGATGTAAATTAATCGGTGATGCTTCATGTTTTGATATCAATGCTTCGGTATGTATATTAGTTGAAATGATAGCTTTAAAACATACGTCAAATAACTGTGCTTCTAAATAAAGTACAAGAAGCCTGCTTGAATAATGTGCTGAATATAATAAGACCGACGTGGTTGGACTACTTGAATCAAGCGACGCATATTGTAGTGAGGACTGTTAGTCAAAACTTTTCTGCAATAAAAATATGTAGATTAGAGTGTACTTTCTTAAAGCATCTGCACATGATACGATTTGGTACACAATCGGATGAGTTCAAATATCGAATTGAAATTGTATGTGATTTAAATACTAATATATCTCAACTATTCGCCCCATGTGCATTTTTGGACGATCAACTGATCGGGCTGACTGCAACCAATCGAATTCCAGATCTTATTGAATTCTTACAAAAAGTTCTTTAAAAAAATGTTGATAATATATTAACCTTGTTTATTTTTGTTACAGATAACTTACAAGAAGACTGCGTATGGCCGAAAGATACATAAGAAGTCCTACGGAAGCGTCGCCGTACGCTTTTTGGACACAAAAAAATGTTCTGTATAAAAACAGTTACAAACAGAGAAGTTATCAACAAACTGACTTAAATAGAGTTAATTCTGATATCCGCACAAGACAAGATGTCATTGAAGAAGCGAATAATAATAAAGTTAGTAAACATAAGACTGGAAATATCGACACACCCATCGTTATAGCGACTGAATTAAATCAAGATATAAATAATCAATTAGACAAAGAAGATGAGGAAGTCAGAAAGAACGTATGGGGTGACGTTGACGATGATACCTACATAGCAGAAATAATTAAATTAAGAACTACAGATGAAGTGAGACGGTATATTCGTGATACTAGTGATTATAGTGATAACAGTGATAAGGTTGTGAGTAGTGATAAGTTAGATTATAACGAAATGTGGGAATTGGAGCCCACGGACTTGACGGAGTGTGACTGTTTAGGGCCACCTCCAGAGTTCCTGCTGCCTCCGCCGCCAAGACCACCTTTCCTCCAAGCAGATTATTACTGTGGAGACGACCCAATACCAGACTTGGAGACCTGCGACACTGAACCAGTAAGTAGTTTGTTTAGTTCATCCAACTGTATCAAAACACTTGAACACAGGAGATAAAACTATTTCATGTAACAAGAGTAGGAAAATGTTTAAAGGAATTTTGTCATTTACCTATTTTTGTTAAACAGGATTGGATAGCAAATCATAATTAATTTAACGAATAAATTTAATTACACTTTAAAAGACTACTGAAGCAAACAGTGCCAATTTCCTCTTTACTTGACACTTTTTTCCCTTTTAGTAAATAAGGCAGAAATAGCAAATCTGAAAATTATACATACTTGAAAGAACCAGCCTTTACGGTATATTTCGTATATTTAACAAAAATACTGAATATATAACTACAACCAAGATGAAATGAACATATGTGTAAACCGTATTTATGATTCTAATCCATATATTATTAAAAGGCGTAATATACTTACAACAATACATACAAAAATAATAATGTTACAGAAAATTTACATAATTTGGCATAATTTAAAAAAAGTACAAATTTATTTCTTTTCACAGCAAATTCGAAAGAAATAACACAACACAAAATTATATAAAATATTATTTGTCAATGGAACTTCCTTTGTATATCACTGTGGAGATTTTTTAGATTGATACCTTCTAAACCTCCTTTAGAAATATCATAAATAGGTCTTTGTACTTCAATCGGATCAAGAACACGTTATAATTTCAATTTAAAAAACGTCTACGTACGTACAAATAAATAATTCATTTTGTGGCAAATTAAAAAAGGAGTTTTTAGTGAGTAGTCCGAATGAACCAGTTTTTTGTATGACAAATTTTCAAATTAAAATTCTTGTTTTGTCCCACATGGTGATGAATATACAACATTGTCGGAATCTTATCTGTCTTAGTAAATATTTGTCATATGCGGGTCTTAATGAAGGCTTGTTAACGACAACTCTTTTATCTTTACATCTAAGAGCCCCTACAGACTGTCTATAATTCGAGACTTTAGTTCTGTTCTTAATTCAAATTCAAATTCAAAAATCATTTATTCATTTTAGTCCTTTATGTACGTCAAATTTTTTATATTATATTTTTACCCTACCGTCCAGTCACAGATTTAATTAAGAAGAACTGGCAAAAACTCAATTTAATTTCTTATATATTTTTTTTTAAAAAGTCAGCTTATTTACAATTTTTAATGTACAAATAATAATGATGATATATGCATCTCCTTGAATTAAGCTTGATCTTAAGAAAATCTTACAGTGACAAGTATAGATATAAAATACGTATTCATGGACCATATTTATTGGTATCTTTATTGAGTCTAACTATATCTTATATGGTGCACTGAAGTGGATCAAGCCATCACTAACGTTCACAGTTGACCTTTTAATGTTGCATAGGAAAATGATCCTTAAGGGGTCAAGCGTTAAAGTTGCCGATATGGTAATATTCAGACCGCATCAATGCACAGTGCATAAAGCAGTCCAGATATGCCTAAAGTTTCTTAGTCAACATTATAAGAACAACGTCAATATAAGAAATAGAAATAATCTTTATTCCGATAAACCCAATATAAGCACTTTTGAAGAGACATATTTTTTTATTCTACCATTCATTCGGAACGCAGATTTATGACAAGAAGAATGAGCATAAAACTGTTGCTCTTTTGAATAGATGTTATTTAAAATAAATAATTAAACAATAATAAGTAAGAGGCATGCAATAATCCACATAGAAACCGCTACGTACTCATTCTTAATGCAATCAGATAATTTTGTAAGATTTTAGATTGTTTCTACAATATTACTTATAAATATTTTAAATTTATTATATAAACGTCAGAATTTCTATTAATTGGTTAACATATCGTAGAAATATCACATTCAAAACATTATTAACCTACTTTTGAATAAATTTTAGGAATTAGAATGTATAAAACGTACTAGTTCATAATACTAGACGCTTTAATTAAAAAAATCTATTCTATTTATTTACACATAGCTTATAATATATTATATTTTAAATAGTCTTAATTTATATTCCGTTACACCTTTCTGCTGTTGATGCATAACTAACACTGTGTTAAGGAGCTAGAACCTCATTTAGATATAATACTCGAGCGGTCTGAGGCACGTCTTCAGAGAGATTCAAGTAAATTATCTACGAAATTATGTAAATGAAGCCTGTTCCCATAAAGTGAGTTAGCCGATATAATACAATGTTCAATTTAAGAACACAATTTTGTGTGTAATATGACATGTAATTGGCCTTGGATATTTTGATATATATTGCTTAATGTACACATCTACTTCTCAATATTATTAACATTATTACCATGAATGATCATGTATTTGTGAATATTACAGAATATTTATCTGTTTGTAATATTTTGATATCTGAATGGCTTATTAATTTGTGGAATCAATATATACATTTATTGCTATATAGACGAGTATACATAGTTATAGTTTTAATGTATATTTTATGCATATTAAAAAAATGCAACATGCATACATCCTCTATATAATCCATAAGTATGTGAAATTTCATACGGAGGAGTATTCGCGTAATCTTTGTAAAAAGGAATAAGGGAAAGTTTTTGCTTACTATAGATTACATTACCTACTTTCAAATAAACTTCATTTAAACAATTTCGAATAGTCATGCTTATTTTTTAAGTCTACAGGTCATTTGAAAATCTGTCTCATTACAAGAAGATGTTTTATTAATCCATGCAATGGTTATAAAAGTTGCACTAAATACATACACTAAAATGTGCGCTTCATTTTCGGTCCATGAATGTAAAAAGCAACTGTAACTTACATATTTGTTCATGTATGTTTGTACGGTACTATGGAACCTACTAAAACCGTAGTTATGAGTGTCTTTATAGCAAACTATTGCAGCATCTCTTTGCTGTTGTAGAAGCTTATTTGTTCGTTTCTATCGTTGACTTGTCACTATTTGACAAAAGTGGTAGGTAGGTAGGTGGAACCGGATGTATACTAGATTGTTGCTAGTTTTTGGTTTAAGCAGATATAAATGAAATGACATACAAATGATAACTTTGGTACTTAGCATATTTTATGTAACAGGTAAGTAAGTACAAAAAAATATGTAGTTGGTTGGATAATACATGTTTATTTTAATATTATTACAAAGACTATTTAATGCCAACAGTATAAGAATCATTACATAGTATAAAACAAAGTCGCTGTCGCTGTCTGATCGTCCATATGTATGCTTAAATCTTTAAAACTAAACAACGGATTTTAAAGCAGTTTTTTTTAATAGATAGAGTGATTCATGCGGAAGGTTTATATGCACCCATGCGAAGCCGGAGTGGGTAGCCAGTAGTTAAAAAAAAAAGAACTCATACATGCTTTCCTTGTCCTCGTATTCTTGTACTAATCATAACAATTTATTTCATTCCCTCAACCATTTCGAAATTCAAATTTTCCCGCCAATCGGTGTCAGCGTGAACGTGTGAACCCTTTTGAAGTAAAAATATTATTATTAATACCTGAGTTTGACCTTGATCATATACTAAGAGAAAATACTAGAAAATCTGTATAAATACACGTATGCAGTACATTTTATATATAACTAGTGGTTGTGTGTGAAATTGGAGACAAACACAAACGGTGCACCAAAGGCCTTTAACTCATACTCATACTTCAGTCTCCTTCCTATTTCTGTTAGTACACTGTCTTCTATTGGATTCTTAGATTTTTCAAGCCCTTTACTAGGTAGGTGATTCACAGATTTCTGTCTTTTGTAATAAATTAAATCAAATCAAAAATAATTTAGTCATGTAGGACATTGTAGCCACTTATGAACGTAAAATTTTTAGTATTCATATTTTTTCCCTACCGTTGTGTCGTGTAGTTTGTATTCGTAATTTACCACAAGCCAACAAGTAACTTTATGCCATTAACATTTACCACCCAATTTTATGCCACTGTCAAAAATCTATCTATATAAAAAAATATCATTGCTAATATATGTAAAAAGTAAATTATAAAATTGTTCACTTCGTAAAAAGTCCCGAAATTGCCTACACGACGAATCAAACGCCGTTTAATAAATAAGTCATACTTTCTTATTTAATATTTCAAATTCAATTTACAATATCGAACATAACAAATTCACTCCGTTTTTTTCTTTGATTCAGAGAAAGATTACAAGAACACGATTTCCTCTTTAACTTATTTCCTTCCTTTGGTAAATAAATAAATAATAACATCCTTTCGTATAGCGAGTATGCGTAGACAGGCATTTTTTATGGTATAACATTTTAATCATTTATAAAGTAATAGACCATTATTTTATTAATTTTATCTTAGTTATTTAACTCAGGCTACTAATGGCCCATATTATAAATACCTTATAGACTAACATACATATGAAATATTAGTTTAAATATAAATTGTTTCTATGGTCACGGCTCTGACGACGGCAATCTACCACGATAGCGCCGATACACCACCCCCTTCAGGCAGTAGTTATCCTTTATGAAGGTAGGCACCATGTTCGGAGGGTCCCGGGCCATAAACGCCTTGAAACTCGCGTTGGGACTTGACTCCAGCAGTGTCCGTCAATGTCAGGTTACCTCTGGTCCATATGCAGTCGACAATTATTAATCTGTTAACCAGTTCATTAGACAGTATCCAAGGTAGACCACATGGAGATCTTCTTAATAGGTTGATTGCTTCCCAATTCCCATTGACAATTAAGTCCTACATACTACTAATACTAATAAACGTCTCCAACCCATGAACCATTATTAGAATTTATTATCAAACTTAATTTATTACTTACATGTATTACAATTTTAACAGACAATTTTTAAACAATATTATGATTGGCGTTCTAGAGTTTTTATCAATAAGCAATTATACAAATAATAGATTATGAATAGTACGGTAGAATGTCGATCTATTTGCAAACATATCAGAAAAAACGTTACAGTTGGTAATTATTTTCACAAATAAATATGGACCTTAACATCATAAATATAAAATAGATTGTCGATAATGAGGTAGCCCGCCTCTGACGCATTTTCAATAGCAATAAACCACCCACATAACACCATCTGATGATGATTCATAAGTCAATATCGGACCGCAATCTTTTCAAACAAATCCACCGTAAAATGTATCTCTTGTTAACATAATGGCCGACTTATTACACGGAAACTTGCCGCGTGAATTCTTGTGGTTTTAAAGGATTAAGATGTAAATTTAATTAAGATATTAACCAACACCTTTATAGAGAAAACGCGGGTGTTCGCGGTCGGTCGGACATATTTCGTAGAATATTTTGGTGGTCTGCATAAAATTTGTTTCGAAATATTTTAGCACTGAGCAAATATGTTTTTTATATTTTTATTATGCCTGATATGTGTGGCTTTGACGATATAGGATGACTGTAGTCAACGTTGTTAGCTTGGATCTCCTAACCTCTGGTTCATCTAAAAGGTGATATATGGCAGTGAAATTACAGGGTATAGAACCACAATGCTTTAATCCTCCGGGATTGGGGTATATATGATTGTTAGTAATGTGGACTGATTATCTTAGTGCTAGCAATGTACCATGTCAGGTTGACCTCCACGCGGTTGCCCTGGAGACCATCGTGATAAATTCTTGGAGAGTTTGTTACGATGGGCTAACTGACCTGACCTCATGCTCATCTTATCATCCACCACTGGTGGCCTGCTAGCGTAAACCGTTGGCGCAGGCGGGTGCACCATTCCATTATCACCCATAAAAACATCCTCCGGCATAGGCATAGCATCCTGCTGACTACGGAAGACGAGGTAATATATTAAATACTACGCAAGTCATCCAAATAAATAATACATATAATAAGGGGGAAAGGGGATTGCGTAATGCCTAAGTTATGCGAATTGATGACCCTATTCCTAGCAATTTAACATGTTAGGTTGACCTCCATGCGGTCTTCCCTGGAAACCATCATGAAATTTCTGCTGATATTGTCACATTGGGCTAACTAACCTGACCTCAAGTTTATCTCATTAACCTCCACTGGTGCCCAGCAAGCGTAAACCGTTAGCGCAGGCAGGTGCGCCATTCCTTCATGATTCATTAAAAATACATTTAATATAACATTTGCTTTATTTAGATCATATTTAAAACAATGAAGTTGAAAAACACTTCTAGAATAGAATAGAATAGAAAATCATTTATTCAAATACACTTACATTGAAGCACTTTTGAATAGTCATTACATTTTTTAATCTACCGCTCGTTCGGAAAGCTGTCTCATCACAAGAAGAACGAGCAAGAAACTTGCGTGTTGCTCTTTTAAATAATTTTATTATTACTTTTATTATTACTTCCATAGATGATCTCTTCTGTATTTAAACATTAACCATTATTATTTCAAACCACGTCTACGAAATTGCGGGCACAGCTATTTATAAATAAACAAGTATTAAAATATCTCATTCTACGAAAATGACTTTTAATTAATTTATATATACTGGGGATATGGAACATCAAATATACCACGTAATGTTTGTACACTGTCTTCAATAATACAACTACGCAGTAATTCCTCGTTAAACATTATTTGTTATAGACAAATAATTTAATTAATTACATCCCAAATACGGATTACCGCTAACATTTCCCTCGGGCGGACCACGATCAACACATGCTGGTAATAAAATATTCCTTATTGTCTTAAATTTATGGCATCATTTTGAATGATAAACTAAAAATGATGACCAAGGTGTATGAATAGGATAAATTTAAATTAATTATTTATAAACAGACTTGTTAATGTTAATTGTGCTTAATTGGCTTGCTGTCTAAGGAATAAAATGTACTAGTACCCACAGCCGTAAAACGCGTAATTAAATTACATTTTCATCCGAATATTTTCGTTGACCTACCAAAATTTGTTTGGTCTGGAATGTAATAAATACAGTTCCAATAACTTCTATTAGTTTATTTTATATACATATGTTCATGAGATTTAATTACAGGGGTAGTCAGATGAATTAAGAATGCAAACAATTAAAATTCTCACATTTGAATTTGATCTGTATATTTGGATACATACATATGTTTGTTTTTATTTTTTTATAAATTAAAAATAAAAGACTTGTGTTATATATATATATATATATATATTTTTATAATTAAAAATTCTTGGACATATTTTAAAAGAATTAATCATAACAATTCATCATGTTAAATGTACTTCAAATGTATTTGCATCTGTCAGATGGTTCATACATAATAACAAATGCTGTCAGTTTCAATATATTAAAATTTAACTGATTGCTTGACTTAACTAATTTCCAGGCTATTTATATTCGTATAGTTTTAACAATAATAATAACCCAGGACAGTTAACGCAGCGCCATCTAACCAAAGTCCCTAAGTCTTGCTTATACTACACTAAAAAACTGATAGAAATAATCGATTATATTATTTTTATAACAATAAATAAGCTGATAATTCATCTGATAGAACTCTATATATGTAATCGTTCTGTATCTTATGTCAATCCAGAAACAGTTTTAAGTTTTGTGTATTAAAAATACTAACATTAGATAGTCATGAGAAGCATATGGGATACTTTCAATTGAGAAAGGTGTCATCCATATTGATGTACAAACTGTGTTAATATTGCACATACACATCCATACATTTTTGGAAACGCTCTTTTGAAGTTGGTTAAACCTAAATCAAATTTATTCGTGGACGTAAATAGATTATGCGCGGGCGCAGACATCACTGCGCACCGTGTGTTTGTTCGTTTAATTGTATAAGATGATTCTGCTGTTTTAACTAATAATATATGCGCATATATATCCCTATGCCTTTTGTACTCCAAAATGCATATTAGAACAATGTTTGAATAAAAAAACCGGTGCCTTGTAATGACTGTTCTTTTTTCGTAATCGTTTAAAAAATAAATGGTACTATTCTTTTTATTACAACTGTTTATAATAGACAAAGGATACAATTGTAGACTGCTTTAATGTCTGTTAATATATAATATAATTTAATATTTGAAGTGTGATACCGCAGCGCCATACCTGCAATAAGTAAAGCTTAATTTAACCTAGTTATTTAGTTCCAAACGTATATAAGCTGATACCTGTCATACATACCTATATATACATGTATGTTAAGGCCAGCCGAATATTAATATATTTACCTACTCATAACCTCAATGTTATCATTTTTAATTTATTTGAGCTGCCAGTATCAAAAGCTTTACCTTTGAAATCAATAACAATAATACTTTTTAAATACAGATCTGTGATTGCTAGTGACTACTGTATAAGGTTAAACAGTTCAACCACTTTATTGTAAAATAATATTTCAAAATTGTAGGTGGTTGGTTGCATACATCTAATTTAGGATTATTCACATAAAGGCTGTGCTAAAATTAATTGCCTATATTATTAGTATTTAAAACTTATATATTATTAGCTGCCAGTATTTAAAAATAATAAAGCAATTCCAAATTTAAAATTTAATCATTGAACTTTCTGAATTACGTCACTGTGACTGCCGCCAAATTATTGCAACCTTTATCTTTTTACATTCCCGGCAATGAACTCAAAATACAAACAGTATAAAATGGAACATTTAATTCAAATTCAGCGAAAATAAAATAATTGAATTATCGAACAGTACCCAGTGAAATCTTCAAGAAAGATTATTTTCATTAATAACAAATTCAATTCTGGTGGCTCTTTTTCCTTTCAAATACCTTACTTTAATTTCCTATAAAAAAACTTCCTGCTTCCATCGCAAAGTTTGAAAAGCGGCTATAATCATAATTTACAAAAAGTTCACAGCGCGAACCGACCCAAATTAATTAAAGGTTTTATTCCATTTTTTTTCGCCGAAAGACATTTTATTAATTAAAAGCGGGGCATTGACAAATCGGCTACCGTCAAAAGATGGACACTCTGATAAGTCGAGCATAGGGACCGTTTTATACATTGTAGTTTTTTGAAGATTTCTTCAAGCGATTGTCAAGAGATCCCTTGAGATATTCCGATAAATCGTACATGCACCGATGACGGATTTCTGTTCTGATAGTGCCAGGTTTTGACAAATTGATGTCCCTTTTTCAGGCTTAATGCGTGCGGCCCATGCGCTTAGATTGTATCTTGAGTCATTGAACAGAGTCGACTGGCTGACCAAGCTCCTCTAATTTATCAAATGCTCTTATTAATTCAAACATAGTGGCTTGGGTTAAGGGTTCTCGTCTATTCGCCCTGTATCGCGATGTATAACCGGCATTGTTCGGTAAAAATAACTTTAAAAATAGATGCACAATGAGATTTAAAATAAATTAAAATCTGTATTATATTGCTTATATTATCTTAAACTGTTCTAATTTTAAATATTTATATTTTTAAAGTCCGTATCTTAAAGCTAGAACTACACAAGAGCAGGGCATAGCAAGATGTAGTTATAGCTCGAGGCGAGGCTCAGTCGACGTGAAACACGTCATGCTGCGACATTAAAATGAGGGACAATCCTTTCTAGGAATTCCAGACAATAATGGTTGCATCTATATTCGTTATAATATTCTATATTTGAATTTATTATTGTTGGAATTTAAACAATATTAAATTCAAATATATTTATAATAGAATTTATTATTTGTTAATTTGAATAAAGAACTATTCTTTATTTAAATTTTTGTATGGTCTACTAATACACGCGAAAGTATCTCAGGATCAATAAATGGATTGATGAATTTTTGTTACTCTGTCAAGTAATACTACTGGATGAATTTTAATAAAAATCAGTGCATATTCAATATATAATTAACGTATTTTTAGGATTATTTTTAGTCGTTCTAATTCTGATAAAATCAAAACATTATTGTCATTTAATCACAAACAACATGTCTGCCGTGTCGTAATAAATTAAAAACCGCGAAGTTTTTATCAAACTAAAATATTATAATTCAGTCGTCGCGATAATTTAATTACTCTATCTAATGAAAACGCATGCTAACAATATTATTTATTACCGTATCAAAGTCGATCTAATACATAACCGGTATAAATTGAACTGTAGAATTTGTTTAATGAACGGCTTAATGAAGGAGTTCATTATGCTATATAAGGGTGGCGTAGCTCACGTATAATGGTCATAGTTTATCAGTGGATCTTAGAGGGTGGAAATAATGTTTTCTATAATAAAACATTTATATCCAGAACTAAGCAATTTGCCGATCCAGTATATGAGGAATGGAATAATAATTATTATTTGTGATAATTGGATAGATGTTATCAAGTACAGTATGTTTACGTGAGGGGCGTAAGTAACAAATGTTACGCTTTCTGTTTCAACTCTTTGAAGCGGAAAGCACAATGATGGCGGTCTGGACCGTCATGCTCGTGGACTCATTCAAATTATATTCTTTACTCTGACTGGCTGTGAAATTTATAGCCTATGAGTTATTATGATGTTTAAGCTATATTACTGTAAAGTTTCATCAAAATCCGTTCATTAGTTTTAGGCTGAAAGAGTAACAAACTTCGATCCATCCATATTCACAAACTTTTGCGTTTATAATATTAGTAAGATAATAGAATGGTGTTAATTTATCAGGGCATCAATGGATGACAGTGAACATGAGGTGTTGACCCATTATGCCGAATTAACCAGGATTAAAGATAATTATATCTATTGACCAGACATTGTACTAACGATTATGGTCACTTCGAATATCCCAAGTAATCATAATCACGCAAATAAAATCAACTACAAATATAATACATGCACGGAAACAAATAATTTATAATTAATAGCTGTGCTAGCTGTGCCCGTAGTTTCACTGGTATGAAATTTATAACCTGTGTTAGTCTGATGCATAAGCTATATTACTGTAAAGTTTGATCAAAATCCATTCAGTGGTTTCTGCGTGAAAGAGTAACAAACATCCATCCATCTTTCCATTCTCACAAACTTTGGCGTTTATATTATTAATAAAATAGAATTAATTGATTAATGAATAAAGTTTTAAAAAATCGGAACATTTATCTGCATGAAATATATGTACACAAATAAATAAACAGTAGGTAGTATAAGAAGCAAAGCTAATAGGAGGCAATTTTTTTTTAATACTATGATGGTGGCAATCAAGCATACGGCCCATCTGATGGTAAATGGTTACCGTAGCCTATGAACGCCTGAAACATCAGGGGTATCACTTGCGCGTTGTCGACCCTTAAAAAACCTTAATATACCCTTCTTGAAAAACCCCATGTTGTATTTGTTGGAACTTAAATTTATATCTGGCCGTTATTGGTAGAAGATAATTTGAATTTTGTATAAAGAAAATATCTTCTATTGTTCGTAAGATTTTCTATTGACATATCGTATGTGAGCCTTGTTACTTTTACCAAATATATATATTTTACTTTCTTATTTCACTATATTTACTGCCGCTGTGCATTCTACCCCTACAATGGTTATGGGCCCAGGACAGGCCAGAATAGCATAAATAGATGTGGAATATCAGTGAAATAGTTGATTTTTGGTGAATTTGAAATTCCGTTGTAAAGCAGATATGGCGAACCCAACTATGAGGATTGAATCTCTGAATCGAGAAAATTACGACTGTTGGAGGATTCAAGTACAGGCATTACTTATAAAGAATGATGCCTGGCGATATGTAAGTGGGCGTAAGCCAAGACCAGTGGATGTAACAGAGCTGGAGAAATGGGAAACGGAAGATGAAAAGGCGCGAGCAGATATTATTTTATGTATGAGTGGCGGTGAGTTGCGGCACGTACGAGGGTGCACTACTTCACGCGAGGTATGGCTTAAGTTGGAATCTTTGTATGCTTCGAAAGGTCCAGCGAAAAAGGCAACGTTGTTAAAACGACTGACTCTACATAAAATGGTAGAAACCGATGACTTACGAGAGCATCTGAATGGATTTTTTGATGCAGTAGATAAGTTGGGTGATATGGGTGTAAACATACACGAGGATCTGCTCTCCATAATGTTATTATACAGTTTACCGGCGAGTTTTGAGAACTTCAGGTGTGCCATAGAATCCAGAGACGAGGTACCCCATCCAGATTTTTTGAAAGTTAAAATCTTGGAAGAGTACGAGTCGAAGAGACAAATGGCGAATCCACCAGAAGGGGTGCTGTATTGTCATAGTAAAAAGTATGGAAGATCGTTCGTTAAGAATAGAAAGGAAAAGACAGATTTTAAGTTTAAATGTTATAAATGCCACGAATTGGGTCATAAAGCCAAGGACTGTAAAAAGAAGAGAGAGACTCAAGGAGGGAACTTAGCACAAAAATTTGTTAAAAACTATAGTCTAATGTTATATAATGTTTCAGATCCAGAACAATGCAATGCCTCCAATATAATGTGTAAAAACGACTGGATATTGGATAGTGGGTGCACGTCTCATTTGTGTAACGACCCGCGTAAGTTCGAATCTCTGAACAACAATTCGGATAAACTAAACTTAGCTACAAACCTGAGTACTAATATCAAAGGTAAGGGCACTGTTTGTTTATCGGCATGTAATGGTAACATTGTCAACAAATTAAAGTTTCATGATACTTTGTACGTACCAGATTTGAGAAGTAATTTAATTTCTGTTTCGAAAATTACTGAAAATGGGCATAACATTACGTTTAAACGGAATGTTGCATATGTCGTGGACAGAAATGGGGAAATAATATTTACTTGTCATCGCAAGGGAAACCTATATTATTTTCGAGAATCTGAGAGTGCATGTATATTGAATGAACGAAATGTTGATGTACAATTGCGGCATAGACGTTCAGGTCATCCGAATGGAAAGGATGTGTATAAGAAATGTGCGAATGTAAACGTGAATGACTTACAGAATGGTATTGAAAATAAAGTACGAAAACGAGGTTCATCGCAATTTATTGATGAATCGAGACCTGAGATGGAAGGAACCGTCAGTAGTGTTTCTGTACTAAAACGAGCTCCTAGTCAACCGAAGCTACTGCGAACTGGTAAAACAGGGCGACCGCGAAAGATTAATGGAACGGTAGCACTGGAACAGCAGCAGCAGTCAACGATGATGAATGTTGATGAATCTGGCAAAGATTTTGTAGGGGAGGCTCAGTTATCTCGAGAAGTTGTTTTTCGAAATAAAGAGAAAGATGAGAGAAAGATAGCGATAGTTAAGAAGTATGGAATAAAAACAAAGTTTAAATGAACCATGTTTATATTTTAAAAAGGTGGCAAAATGTTTGTTTATTTATTTTGTTTTAATATATATTGAAGAAATTATTGTTGCATGGGACGATTAAAAGTGAACTGTCAAAAGGAGTTCGAATTAGTGTAGCTAAATATGAGCTAGGGATTGACATGCAACGAAATGACAATGTCATTGTTTTGTCATAACAAAAATATATATTATGTATTTTGGAGAAATTCAGTATATAGATAGATGGAAATAAATGCTGAAAAACAAAGTAATGAATTGGTAAAATATAAACAATAGGAGGTAGAGTTTAAAACGAAGTGGCCGTATAAATGAAAAGAAATTAAGTCCTAGTTTTTTAGGAATCCCGGTAAGTCGGTGTATGGGTTTTTCGGACGTAGATTAGGATAACCGTTCATTTTTAGTTACATTTTTATTTCAGATGGTGCAAATATTAGGTGAAGGTCATAAAAGCAAAGAATTGTCGCGTAATCGACGTGTGAGGCTGAGTATGTGTGAGTTTGTCTGAGGCGATTGAAAGAAGCTGTTAAGCTTAATATTTTATTAGGTGAAATCGGACAATCTATGTACGTACGTTTTACTTTACATGCCGATAACTAAGGAGCGCTTTACTTCGCGTAAGACCTAGTGTGTATCATGCTTGCAGTAAACATGTTGATATTAAAATCACTTGATCAGAGCCGTATTAAGGGACAACGATAAGATAGAAGTGAGACATGTACTCATTGAAATGATGGTAACTGATGTATCCGTAGATGGACAAGTGTTGTATGTTTGTACTGTTTAACCGACTTAAATTTAAAGGGGCGTGTTGGAACTTAAATTTATATCTGGCCGTTATTGGTAGAAGATAATTTGAATTTTGTATAAAGAAAATATCTTCTATTGTTCGTAAGATTTTCTATTGACATATCGTATGTGAGCCTTGTTACTTTTTACAAATATATATATTTTACTTTCTTATTTCACTATATTTACTGCCGCTGTGCATTCTACCCCTACAATTCTTTACTCGACTGGCTGTGAAATTTATAGCCTATGAGTTATTATGATGTTTAAGCTATATTACTGTAAAGTTTCATCAAAATCCGTTCATTACTTTTAGGCTGAAAGAGTAACAAACTTCGATCCATCCATATTCACAAACTTTTGCGTTTATAATATTAGTAAGATAATAGAATGGTGTTAATTTATCAGGGCATCAATGGATGACAGTGAACATGAGGTGTTGACCCATTATGCCGAATTAACCAGGAATTAAAGATAATTATATCCAGGAGGGACCGTAAGGAGGTCGACCAGACATTGTACTAACGATTATGGTCACTTCGAATATCCCAAGTAATCATAATCACGCAAATAAAATCAACTACAAATATAATACATGCACGGAAACAAATAAAATATTATTAATATCTGTGCTGACCGGTATGAAATTTATAGCCTGTGTTAGTCTGATGTATAAGCTATATTACTCTAAAGTTTGATCAAAATCCATTCAGTTTTTTGCGTGAAAGACAAACATCCATTTATCTTTCCATTCTCACAAACTTTGGCGTTTATATTATTAATAAAATAGAATTAATTGATTAATGAATAAAGTTTTAAAAAATCGGAACATTTATCTGCATGAAATATATGTACACAAATAAATAAACAGTATAAGATAATAGGAATTTTTTTTTTTTATACTACGATGGTGGCAATCAATCATTCTGATGGTAAATGGTTACCCGCCTGAAACACCAGGGGTATCACGTGCGCGTTGCCGACCCTTAAAAAACCTTAATATACCCTTCTTGTAAAACCCCATGCTGTAGTCTCGTAGGAAAACCTCGGCAGGAAGTTCATTCCACAATCTAAGTGTACGCGAGAGGAAGCTCGAAACCATGTTCGATCACTTAGGTTCCAGTGTGTGGGGATGAATTCGTCGATGGCGATGGCAATATGATATGTTTACATTACGTGAATTATATATAGTGTGAACACACTACGGAATATTATATGATGTTGGTAACATAGTTATTTTCAATTATATACGTGCTAATATAGCATGTAACGAGTGTTTGTGGGCAATAGTCTGTTCAAATGCCTACTGTTTAAATTACATTATTTAAGTATTTGCATATACTGTATAATCAGTGTAGTCGTACTAAATTTTATGTATTACTATCTACTCGCCCCGGCTTCGCCCGGGTGTACATGTATTGTACATATAAACCTTCCTCTTGAATGACTCTATCTATTAAAAAAGACCGCTTCAAAATCCGTTGCGTACTTTTAAAGATTTAAGCATACATAGGAACTGACAGATAGCGACAGCGACAGCGACTTTGTTTGTTTGTTGTTATACTGTGTAATGATAATGATAACATCTCTGGACAATTCAAACAGCTCCATCTAGTCCCAAACTAACCAGAGCCGGTGAGTTTTGTGGTCTACTAATACATAAATATTTTTATATCTAGATTCAGACGGTTGCGTCCGTTACACTGATTAGTAGAAATTAACATCGCACGCATAGACAAACAATAGACAATTTTAATACAATATTTTTATAATTCTATTTATGGGACGACTCGCTTACAGTACACAAAGAGTATCCCCTTGCAACACACCTTGTCCAAACAATTTACAATGTAATTATAACAATACGGCGCCATGAATTACAGAAATAAAACGTACATTAATGCAGTAACAGAACAGAAACGTTGAATTAAATTCAGATTTTTACGCTAATGATGAGCGAACTACGTTTCAAATTACACGGAAAAATTTGTATGGTTTAGTGCTTTCAACTAAATTAATAACTTTTTTATTGTAGAGGAAATGCATCTAGAATATTATGGAAAACTAGCACTGGATTAATTAGAGGGAATCAAGTAATGTTCATAGAAGAACTAACCATATATGACGACCTCGGTGGTCTAGCGGTCTAGCATACCGCTTTACGACCGATGGTCGCGGGTTCGATTCCTCGCACGGCACAAACATTTGTATTCATGAGTAGGATTGTTTGTATCGGTCTGGGTATTTTCTATGTATAATATGTATGTATTTACGAAAAAAAAAAATATCTATGTATTTGTATCAGTTGTCTAGGACCCATAACACAAGCTTTAGCTAACTTAACTTGGGTCTAGATGGCGCTGTGTGAATTGTCCTGAGATTATTATTATTATATAAACTATATGGTCAGTTCTTCTCATCTGGAAATCATTCCGAACTGACGGTAGATTTGACATACCATAATAGTCTGTAATAGACCTACATGGAAAAAATATTTTGAATTTGTTAATTTGAATTTAGCAAACCGATTTACTTCCTATGATCCCAATTTTGATTCCTCGCTTACTTGATATAGTAAACACCCCGATCAATATAAACAATATTGTTCGGGGTGTTTACTATGTTTATTATGTATATAACAATGACAAAAATTTTATGTTATTTCTTTATATTTCCTTGTAATTTGTTTTTACTGTCATTTATATGTATAATTACAATTATGTTTAATAAACACTAGCGCCATCTGCGATCAACCTACTCTGTCCTTCTTCTAAATGTGTATTCTGATCTGTGCTCATTTTATAATTCGATATAAATTCAAATCATTTATTCACATAGAGGATTTTAGCGGCTTATAACCTCAAATTTTTGTAAATAATTTTTTTCGCTACTGTCTACTACAGTTTACAGGTTCAATTGAAAAGAACTGACAAGAAACTTCTTGAATAAACGGTACATCATTATTTTAATATCATTATTATTATTATCATTAACATATCATCATTATTATCATTATCATATCATTATTTTAATAATACTAAGCATAGAGTTGCAGTTTTTACATTTCCGTAATTGAATTCCGCACATATCTTGAATAATGGCGCACAATATTCCCGACACTGGCCAAATGGCCGACATTTTTGGCATAGTTTCGTTATTTGTTACATAGACAAATTAGGGATTGTTCTCAATGTCTGATCTTTGGCTTTCATCCAAAGAATAGTATTGGACTATTCTCATCATTGATACACTTAGTTTTATTAATGCACTCACCATATGCCGCGACTTTACTTGCACGAATTAATAGGCCATTTGTATATTTAAAATCTGAAGAGTTTGTTTGTTTGAACGCGCTATTCTCATTCAATTTTTGTGCTGGATTGTTCATTTGTCGAGGTAGGCTTTAAGCTACATAACATTATACTACGACCAATAGGAGCAGAGATGCAATAGAAATTGTTGCAAAATTGTTGCGCAGGTCAACTAGATAAAGATGTGGTACTCACACATATGCTAATGCTATCCGGCGCCAGTGGGAAATGATATTTGATGATTTACTATGTAAGGATAACTTCCACGTAGTAATCCTTGGAAACCACCGAACTTCATGAAACAAGATTATTCCTTCTTATAAAAAGGTTTTATAAGAAGCAATTTCCATGGTATTGCGGGTGCTCATGGGCGGTAGTAATCATTTACTATCAAGTGAGCTGCAAGCTTCCTTTCTCTTGATCTACTACTCTCTACTACTAAAACCTCCATTACAATCCGTTGAGTAGTTTAAAATGTCTAAGCAAACTCACAGCGGAAGTGACTTCCATTTTATAATATGTAAAGATAGTGCTCCAATATAAATGATATATTTTATTGTAATGTGTGTGTATGTAACCATTTTTTTCCTTATTTCAGAAGATAGACGCATACAACCACAGCGGGCCGTCGCTGCAGACATCGGCAGTCATCGCATTGTGTTCTATCGTCCTGGTGCTCGGCATCTTCGTTGGTGTCATACTTGTGTGGAAGTAAGTCAATTCTTCTTTATATTGTCATTGATTTAACGGCCTCGTTGGTCTAGCGGTTTAGTACACCGGTTTACTTCCGATGGACGCGAGTTCGATTCTCCGCATAGTGTGAACATTTGTATTCATGAATATGGTTGTTTGTATCGATCTAGGTGATTTCTAGGTATATAATGTATTTATATATTTTTTTAATCTAAGTATTTATATCAGTTGTCTAGTTGTTGTCATGGCGCTATCTTAGTTGTTCAGGGTTATTTATTTATTTATTGACTAAATACTAAAAGCCGCCAGACGGCTAGATTCGTAAGCTATGTTGCAGTTGTATTAGAATAGAATAGAAAAGAAAATCATTTATTCAAATAAACTTACTTTAAGAACATTTGAATAGTCATCACAATTTTTTTAATCTAACGCTCATTCGGAAAGCTTTCTCATCACAAGGTGAATGAGCAAGAAACTTGTGTGTTGCTCTTTTAAATAATCGTTGTAAGTTTACATTTTTCAGTCGAAACGTATGAATACAAACTACCAATTAGCACTAATTTATTAGGGTCAAATATAAATACACAATAAGATTAAATCAGTATAGTGAGTAGAGTAGACCAATCCTTACAAGGAGTTCACGAATATGATGTATGAGCCAGCCATCACTGCGCTCGACCATATTTTAGGGAGGAGCCCAATGACTTGGCACACCACGCCGCCACATGTCAGGACATTTTAGTGAGCATGACTACTCAATCCATTCGACCACGTCATAGCTACTTAAAATTACCATATGGTAGTTATAGTATTCGCACTTTACATAAAGATGCATGCGGCAATCATTACAAAAAATTTAAGAACCCTTTTATAATTTCTATAATCTGATAAATTTTATTCCATTTTACGCAGGCAAAAACGTGTGACATAGGTAGTTATTACTATAAATGCGTTCATTGAACTATCAGTGATTGCAAATTTTAATATCTAAGATGTTCCATAAATACAATTATATAAAGTTTTAAATTTATTACATCAATTTAAGTAATATCGCTAATTGACTTTTTATCAAATTAGAGCGTCTCCTTGAAGTTATTTCACAAATCTTCCAAGATGGGCAATATCTAGAAATCTTGCAATAACAATCTGTCTTCATTAGGAGATATCTCAAAGTTAGAATTAAGTTAGATAGTTGTACTATCAATTTCTATTAGTGAAGTCTAGTGACAGACCTTGCTAATTGCTCGCATTGATGATTCCAATATTAAACATTTTAAATGACAATTTGTTTTTGCCATTTGCCGAGACGTTGGGAGCCAATTTTGACTTTTTTGAACATTTTGAGCCGATGGGACTCAAGACAAAATATTTTTAACGAATATTACGAGTGTTTGTTTGATTTGTTTTGATTTGATTTAACGTACCATTAACCTCACGAACTGGTCGGAATTGATTAAATGTTTCCATGTTGGATAGATCGTTAGAAAGGACTACATTGAATCGGATCAAATTTGGTACACGAATAGATTACATCTTACTTTAAGACATAGTATAAATTTTACCCGAATATACTAAAACAGCGCTGCGGAATCGCTAGTACTGGATATATTACAAACCGTTATGTTATTGAACTTGTTTCAATTGCTCCATAAATCAGGTACATTTTTTTTAAATAGTCCATATATATATCTCGTGATAAAATACAAATTCATTCCAAATTTTAATGTAACAGACATACAGACAGTTTCGAATTTATAAAATTAACTTAGGATTAACCTACATATAAAGAGCAACACGCAAGTTTCTTGCTCGTTCTTCTTATGATAAGACAGTTTTCCGAATGAGCGGTAGATTAAAAGAAGAACAACTGTATATCGAATACTGATAATTCGAAAGTGCTTAAATGAAATTTATTTCAATAATTACAAAATTTATTAATTTTCATTTATTCTATTCTATATGATCTACCACTCGTTCTCATATACATGACTATAAATATGATAGTATAATATGTCCATACAATTTCGCTGTGACGTCACACTCCATATTGGAACGAGCGAGAGCGAGCATTAGCGAGCACGTTTTCTAATTATTCGCCGGAAAGCCAACAATAATTTCACAAATCTGTCGAGATCTCGAGGAATCCAACAATGGCGGGTTGTGACAGTTTAATCGGCGTTAAACCCGTCGTCACATACGTGCCACGGGGAGGCAATGGTTCGAGAAAGTTGATTAGACTGCCTGTCACCTATTCGAGATTTAATCCTAGCTCCAAATGTGGTGCGCCTCAAACAATGAACGTAAGCGTTTTGATATCCTTTTATATATATATTCATTATTGCACAGATAGTACAGTAATAAAATATTGTACAAATAATGTGAGCAAAGGTGGACAGTACAAAACAGTGGCATAGGGCTATTGAGTTGGTAATAATTGCTGCAGAAAAAATAAAAAGTCAAAAATTACTAAATTGAAATTGTACAATGCAAAACAAAAGTAATATACATAAATATTAGTATGTAGTAATATAATGTTAAAGTTTTTTCACTATACTACAAAATTATATTACAACAATGTTCTATAATTTTTTTATTGCATTTTCGCCCATAGATAAAACGATGAAACCTATATACATATAGTATAATAACTTTAGACTTTTATTTACATTTAAATTTTACTTTCGAAGTATAAATTATTGAGTTGTTGAAGTATTTTGAATAAAAATTAAAATGACGATACGTTGAATGTTATTGGAAAACCATTTCATTAGGAATTTGCTGTATCTACGTGTACTATGTTATATAATATTATTTTATATTTTATGTAATCAGTTGTCGGTTGCTATGAAATTGTGATAATTTAGTAATCAGTATTTATATTTCTCTTTCTTTTATTTTACATACAAATGTTTTTAAACACCCGCTACCGCTTATGCCTTGTAGCGTTAATATGAAATAATTAGACATGTCACAATATTCATGTCGTCAAGTTACGGGCAGTTTGACGTCGTCGAATTAGAAACTGGATATCCCGCGATAAGTAGCTGTCGACGAATATTATTGTATTAATTAGCCGTGTATAACATAAGTTTATTGGAGTTTCGTATCAGCATACATGTAAATATCTCTAATAATTACGTATCTACAGATATGCAGGAAGCATTTAGATTTTTTCATCTGATATATATGAAAATTATGACTCGGTGCGACTTCCTTTCTGTAACAAATATGAGAAATAAAATTTTGTTATTTATAAAAGTAACATGTATATAAAATAATTATTTATAAATATAACATTGTTTAATATATAAAAATAACTGAAAATTATATTTGAAACGTTAAAAAGAATGCGTGCATTAATTAAAAAAAAAAGTTATATTAAAAAATTGATTTAATAAATATTTATAATAAAAATGTCTCTGATTATAAAATATAGTCAAATGTTAATATTATATATATATAAAAATATAGTCCCTGTCCCTGTCTGTCCGTCCCTGTGTGCTTAAATCTTTAAAACTATGCAACTGATTTTGAAGCTGTTTTTTTTAAATAGATAGAGTGATTCTAGAAGAAGGTTTATATATATAATACATCTACACCCGGGCGAATCCGGGGCGAGTAGCTAGTATAACTATAATTTATAAAATTTTCGTGTTACAATATTTGTAACAAAACTCCACCGGATCGACCGATTCACATAAAACTTTGCATGTATATTCAGTAGGTCTGAAAACAGCTATACGTAAATTATTTTTCATACCACTAGGTGATACTGGCGGTTCACCCAATTTTTTTTTATATTTTATACATTTTTTTACTTTAATATTTCTATTATTTGCCACTAAATGTTAGATATAACCCTAAACTTTCACTCTTCTACCATTAATTTCATTCATATATTTAAAACTAACTTTAGCCCGCGGCCTCGCTCGCGTTAATTTATCCCGTTAGGGGTGGAATTTTTCAAAATCCTTTCTTAGGGGATGCCTATGTCATAGTAGCTTTATGCATGCAAAGTCTCAGTCCGATCGGTTTAAAATTGACAAAGTTTCATACAAACTTTCATCCCCTATTTTATCCCCTTGGGGGTAGAATTAATCAAAATCCTTTCTTAGCGGATGCCTACGTCATAACATCTACCTGCATGATAAATTTCAGTCCGATCCGTCCAGTGGTTTGCGCTGTGCGTTGATAGATCACTATGTCAGTCACCTTTAAGTTATATATATTTTTTAGATTTAAGAGTGACGCTTTTATCGCTAAAGCATTCTCCTTCGATGATTTTAATTCGATTATTTTGAAATTTTAAAATCGATATTAGTACTTCAAAAATGTTTAACTCTCAGTACCTAGTCGATAACTGACAAGAAAAATGTTTACCGCCCAACATAGTGGGCTTGGGTCAGTTGCTTTCATTATAAAAACTTCCAGTTTGCATCGAACTAAACCGAGTTATACAATAAACTACATTTTATATTCACTTCGCAAACAAACTAGCGAAACCGCAGGAAACCCACTTAAGCGTAGCATTGAGTATTACGATTTATGGACAATAAACGTAGTCAGTGGCACTGAAATAGTATTTAATAGTTTCTTGTTACATAATAGCGCCTAGTCGAACCGAGTATTGGGTGATATACATCCTGCTTCCTTAATATTGACGGCCTCGGTGGTCTAGCGGTTTAGCACACCGTTTTACTTCCGATGGTCGCGGGTTCGATTCCTCGCACGGCACAAAAATTCATGAATATGTTTGTTTGTATCGGTCTGGGTGTTTATTATCAATATATAATATGAATTTATTGGTTAAAAAATATATATCTATATAATTGTATCAGTTATCTAGTACTCATAAATCAAGATTTCGTTAGCTTTCGTCGTTGGGTCTAGATGCCGCTGTATGAATTGTCCTGAAATTACTATTATGATTACTTTTATAATAGTATTTTAGAAATGCAATCTAGTTTGTACCGTGCGAGGAATCGAACCCATAACCTTTGGATGTAAGGCGGTATACTAAACAGGTAACTCCGAGGCCGTCAAATTAATATTGTAGTTTGCTTTGTTGTTAATGTTTCTTGTAGTCTTGTATAGTCGTTATTAAGTTTATATATATAGATATATAAGTAAGTATAAAAAATATGTTTCTTTTATTAGTCTGCATTAATTTTCATTAGTTCCGAAACGCCCTCTATTAGATTAATTACGAACAGTGTTTGCTTAATTACTGTGGTTTCCTATTAACTAAGTACAGACCTACCCAATGGAAATGTGGTAACACAAAACTCCAATCACCTTAGCTATCTATTAACATTCCCGTAAATAATGAAACGGGTACGGAAATAATAAAAATAATAATAATTAACGATATTCAACCTTATTTCATAGCAAAAGTTGATAGAATACAAGAATTAACGACTTTTTTGTTGGCACTCGTCGCTTCCATGCGTGACTAATTATGCCAAAATTATACGTGAGCGTTTCCCGCCAGTTCGCGATTGGCCGATCCAAAATGGCCGACCAATAAACGAGAAGGGCGGCGCCCGCGCACGTCTAGCGTTTCGTTGCGTTCTGTATGAATATTCAATAGGAGCATTGTAATTTTTTTTATTGTAAACGACATCTTAATTAGTAGTCGATGTATAAATATAATGTCGTATAACATTATATACTTTGTATTATACAGTCAGAAGTAAAGATAAAAAGAGAAAATATTTTTTGACTATAAAACAATTGACATCCGTTCTTTCCCAGAGCTTGTCCTAATTTAGAAAACATGTGTGGAACTTTTTAGTGTATTTATTCAAATAGCCCATAGTGCCTTGACAATTAGCAATAAGGACACTATATCTATATATAGATACCAAAATCAAAACGTCAGATAGTCTTGTCTCTGTCTATCAAATGCGTACAGTATTTTTCGATTCGTAAATATTTTATTTTCTATTTTATTTTTACATAAGGTATATTTTTGTCTGTAGCAATACCTAATATAAAAATTGATTCCAAAGCATTTTTGTTTCACTCTCAACCAACACGTAGATATTAGCTTATAGTCTTGCGACAGAAAAAGAACTGTGTCGTTGGTGAATCATTACGTTATTTTGGTTTTAAGTTAAAAATCAATAGTGAAGTAACTCACATGTAAATCAGATGGCATTTTAAACATTTTGTTTGAATATAATCAATCCAATATAATCAATACAATAAATCTACTTGCTTTACATTACTTTACATAGATAGATTTTGTGAATTGTATTTTAAACCAAATAAATAAATATATATACCTATATAACTTCCTCATTAACTATAGAATATATAAAAATAATTAATAAGTACATTTTATTTATATTGTTAATCGGGTCTGAACAGGAATAAAATATACGTAATGGTATATAATATCTACCACTCTTAACATTAGTCAGCTCGTGACCACTAATGCAACGTAAGCGACAAATCAAGAGAGGTAAATTTTACCATAAAATTATTCGTTTTAAAAGCCCGTTAACAATATAAATAATGTGTATTAATCATGAAAGATTTAAAATAAAAATTAGCAGATTTACTTAAAATAAATCCATTATAAAATTAAAATCGTGCTTTAAATATAAGTTCAGAGAATTGAAAATTGTACTTTTTTTCTGGTACTGTTTAACACCTGGTAATGTTTAGCGTTCAACAGCATTTCTGTCCGAACTGCGGAAGTTATGCGTAGAGTGCCCTCGACAGGGGATTGTGGACTGGAAACCCCACATAAACTCGTTGAGAGACCCTCCACAGCCAACACCGTTGGGGCCGCGGAACAATGCACTATTTACCAGTTCTTTGTCTTAGACCAAGTACTTTTTACAAGAGCAAAGCCTGAGAACAAGCTTACAAATATACTCGTGCCTTTTTATTATTCTTTTACTTAAATGTTTTTACATTCAAACATTAAACATTATTTCAACTGTACGTGATATTTTAGCAAAGTTTTTGTAATTCAAAATTCTAATATTTTGATTTTACCTAAATGTCGTTTGGCTAAAGTGAGTAATTCGTTTTATGGCAATTGCGTAAGGTTTTACAATAAAATACCAGAGTCTGTTATAAATCTGCCAGAAAAAAGATTTAAATGTCAAATAAAACACTTCCTTTGCAAAAATAAGAAAAATTTTAAATACATAGCACTGACAATATTATCTGATTACACTAATAATGAGTGCGTAGCGATTTCTATGTTAATTATCGCATGCCTCTTACTTGTTATAATTACAGTAATTATTTATATAAAAACATTATTAAAAAGAGCAACACACAAGTTTCTTGCTCATTCTTCTTGTGATGAATCTGCATTCCGAATGAGTGGTAGAATCAAAATATGACTATTCAAAAGTGCTTGTAATGAGTTTATTTGAATAAAGATTATTTCTATTTCTATTTCTATTTCTAATAAAGTATCACAATAATAAAATCGAAGTCATTCAAAAATAATTTATTCATATAGGACATTTTAGCCGCTTATGAACGACAAATTTTTGTATTTATATTTTTCCCTACTGTCCAGTTCTTTATACATATTCAATTGAGAAGAACTGGCAAGACACTTAACAAATTTCTTTTTTTGAAGGCTGTACGTATTACGTATTATACTTATATAGATGTATATGTCTAAGATTAAATGAAAATTCCGTGCTTGAACAATTATTCCCATAAATGTTTGCATACTAATCTTTTGTACAATGTATTTCATTTTTATTACCACGATTCTAAAACAGTTCTAACACAGTTTATGTTACTTTTAGAAATAAGACCTATAAGATTTCCTATATCGAATTCTTTCAAAATGCCAGCGTTTTATCTAAGTAACTTGCAATGAACTGGACCACTGAACTACATAAACTCTCAATAAGACTCAAAAACATGCACTGTAGAGCTTCTTTTAAATTAATATCCTTGGTAACCAATTTCAAAAGCGTAGCTTCTAAGAAAGTATTTTGTAAAACCGTTCCGGCGGAAACTTTTATTTACCTTGCTAGAATGTAGGGGTATTTGGCCAACGTGTGGAGTGCCCTTACTTTATGCGTGTCTAGAATAGTGAAACAATTTTCAAAACCCCCGCTGCAGAATGTTTTTTTAAATATTCCAACCGAAGGGGTTGGAATATTTAAAAGATCATTCTTAGCTATATTTTTTTCCATGAGCCTATGCTCAAGAAGGCAGATGTAGTCTATAATCTCATCAAAATTATCGAGAATAGATTCTAGTAATTGTATATATATTATAATTATTTGTTCGAATTTTAAATACTATGGCGTGTGATTATAGACAACTAACAAAGAAAGAGGAATAGTTTACTTTATATATGAATAGAATGTATACCTAAATATAAATTTTATATCAGTGTAATATGAAATAGCAGACGCTAATAATAATAATAATGAATGTTTCATTTATTATCTCTATACAAACAATAACATTTTGTATAAATTAAGAGCTTAACAAAATTATTCAACTACGAGTACCTGTACCATAAATATAAATGAACATGTAATACAAAATCAATGTAATACTGCATTATGCAAAATCTCCAACAACAAAACGGATAAATTACACGCATTATTATTTCACAACAAAAACCCTTTGGTATGCATAAAATGAATTCCAAATCACCACTAACAATGTTTCTACTAATGCTATCTGGCATATCGAACTCTATACGGCGAATGTCTTCATTAAGGCCTATTGTCTTTCTCATTATGGTAAGCGAATTTAAAGCGTTCATTCTAGGCCTTATTGGTGATCTGCATACAATCAGTTATTTGCATAATATCTCAATCCGTTGTTATTCACCCCGGTTATTTAAAGTCGGAAAACATTTCACGCGTCGGGGATTTTGTGACATACTGTTATGTGGTTCGATGAGCAATACATATTTTAAGTAATTGTAATTTAAAATATTCTTTAAATATTATACAGTTGTTACAAAATTGTTTGCACAAATATGTAGACCCTTATTAATGTGAGATACATCACAATTTATAAAAATTGTTTCTTAGATGATGAGCTTGGAAGGGGTAATCTCTCAATCTATTGTACTAAACCGATTTTGAAAAATCTTGTATTGTTGCATAGTCTGTTTGTCGAGGCATGTTATGCGCTATATAAACGATACGTCCAATAGGATCCTAGCTGCAATGACAAATATTGCAACGGAGAAAAGAAAGTTACAGTAAATATTTTAAGATGTATGAAGAAATGAGACGCAGACGAAGTTACGCGTCTTAGTTAGTATAATACTAAACAAAAGAAACAAGAGAATCTACTTCTTTTAGAAGTTGCATATCCTTCATTATAACTAATATTTTTCCAACTCAACTCCATCAATGTAACATATCATATCGAACCTCAAATATTATTACGAAAAATTCAAATACAATTTTCGTTCGCGGGGAGTTTGTAACTCGCATAAAATTCTGTTATGCCAATTTCACTCTTGAAACTTTTCAGTTGGTTAAAATGCTAGATATATGCTGTATAATAGCTCATAGGTACAAATAAAATTCTTCTTTTATATGAACTTAAATAGTATTTCTTTTTACAGTTGCATTTAAATTTGTTTATTTAACGGCTTCTGGCTCCGTAGTTGTTAATACGTCGATTTCGTTTTTAAGTTCCGTCATATATTCACCGTAATTGGTTGTTTGATGTTTCCTTTTGCAATCAATAAGATTTATTTACGTATTGATTCTGTTATATTGTTGGAGTTTTCAAATTTAAGGCGTTTTTTCATTATCGATGATACAATTTATATAATGGTAATAGTGATCATGTTCACCATTAAATAAATCGTATATGTCTTTGACGGATCTTTTTTAACAAATATGAATAAATGATTTTGTATTTGAGCTATGATACTAAAACCGCCGTATACTTTACATTTCATACTACGATGAGCTCCGGCAACTTTACTTTCCACAGAAACAATATTACACTCTTGTAACTTTGTTGCTTTCGACGCTTTGGTCTCGGTGGTAAGGCGGAGGTTTTGCCTCTGTTTTATCTACGACTTCATGAACTTGTTCAATTATTCACTACCCTCTGTACTTCTCCACGTGCAATTGCTTTTAGACCAATTATAAGTTTATTTGTCTTCTTACCTCCTCAATTAAAACCACATTAATTCATTGGAATTTAAGAGTCGCGCTCGGTGAGGCTCTTCCCTCTCTCGATTCTCCGTCATTTTATTTTTTCTTAATTCGATAAAACTATGTTTTGGGCTTCCCCTTCCTGTCTTTTCTTCTGTTTCCTTTAATAATAATATTCATAAGTTCATCATGCCGTATAAAGTGTCTCAACATTTTCACCTGACCGTCATATACTTACAAAATATATAATAAAGTATTTTAGATATTGATAAATATATTATTGATTTATATGTACATATCTGCAGCACATCTAAAAAGAAGTGAAAGAAAACAAAAACAAAGTGATTAAATTAAAATCACAAACTTTGTTCTTTGTTATAAAGTTTATTTCTTGATTATTTCTCTCTATCTCCCTTAATGTTAATATGGTCATAAAAGGTTATAATTTATATAAAGGATTAATAAGAAGATTGTGTAATTACTTATATGTATTAACTTACTTATGTGTAATTACTTACTCATATGACTTTGTTTTGTTTGAAAATGAATATACCTACAATTTCCGTAATACTTACAATGTTCAGCTTAATAGTCGCGGCTCTTATAGCTACATCTCCTTGTTTCATATTATTTTCAAATAATCTAATATTATACGCAGAAATCATTCGTTGTATATCATTTCAACAGCATTAATAAAAACAAATAGAAAACAAATTAGAATATATCGAATTGGTTAGCTCAACACGTGAATAGAGAAGCAACACGGCCAACAGTATGAAGAAAGTAATTTAATCCCTCTTTGTTATACAGAACCCAACGCTGTCAGTTAGAGGCCTCAACCGTTTTTGGAATTCTGACACCTTCTGTTATTACGTGATGAAGTGTAGAAAATGATAGCAAGCGGCGATCACGAAGTTATTATACCTTCATACCTCTAAATGGTATTAAGCATTGAAATGAGAGTTTATCACCGTGAAGGTGTACGGTTGTACTTAATGGTATAATTGCTTCTCTGACACTAAAATAAACTGATATAACTCAGATATATTACTTAGTAATATTTATGCATTTACCAGTATAGAACATGTTATAAAAAAAATCTTGTATAAATATCTCCTGTAGTATTAGTAATATGGACTAATAATCCCCATTATTAGCAATGTACCACGTCAGGTTGACCTCCACATGGTTACCCCTGGATGACCAGGTGGAATCATCTTGATAAATTCATGGTATATATATATATATATTATCATCCTCCACTGGTGCCTCGCCAGCGTAAACCGTTAGCGCAGGCGGGTGCACCATTCAATTATCATCCATAATAAAATATTGTTTGTTATCGAACACTTCCGGTTTAAACGATTTTTATTTATTAGTTTATATTAGCTAGGTCTGAAAATAGGTTGAAAATAGGTATATGTCTTATCTAGAAATATTTTATATATAGTACTAGCTACTCGCCCCGGCTTCGCACGGATGTATATGTATTATACATATAAACCTTCCTCTTGAATCACTCTACCTATTAAAAACACCACAACATTATATTTATATATGTATGTATATATTGCTTGTAATTTTTGTATATTTTTTATATATATATATAGTATATATAATGTGTGTTATTTTTTAATATTTATTGGTATTATTATCCTATCCCTATTATTACCTTTATATATATATTCTTCCATTCTATTCATGCGCCACCTACCAATTTTGTTGTATTTTCTCTACCTAAAGGTTATCTGGAAGAGATTGCGTCTAGCGATAAGACCGCCTTTTGTACTTCCATTTCTCTTTTCTGTATAATTCTTATGTATTAATTCTATTGGTGCAATATAGAGTTTATAAATAAATAAATAGACACCGCTTCAAAATCCGTTGCCTGGTTAAATAGATTTAAGCATACATAGGGACAGACAGCGACAGCGACTTTCTTTTATACTATGTAATGAAAACAATACTCATTTTCATCAATTTCAACATATCCAAGTCAATCTCTAACAGCGTACATACGTACATATATACGTAATAAGAGCGGTTCGGAGGCGCCACCCGCGCTGTATTAACCGATGCCTTACTAATTAGACCACCTCCAACGTTACCTTGAGACATGTTAGGGACCCTTGGGCCCTTTTCAATCAGTATTCAGGTTCAATTAATTATAACCTGGTTATAAGAAAACCATTCGTTTGTTTTAATTTTAATTTTTAAACAATTCGAACAAATTGGTAGGCGTTTTAAGATTATAAGAGGTAATAAATACACTGCAATATAATATGATTTTTTTAAATGAAAGTATTAGCATAATAGCATGTAAGTTTATTTTACTCTCCATATTAATTAAAATTGTATTCGGATTTAATAAGAAATTATGCAATTTCATACATACAATTTAAACGTTTAATTTAGTGCATAATATAAAATATTTCTTGGGTGTTTTCTATGTATATTACGTATGTCCTTACATAGAAGTTATCTAAAACCCATAACGCAAGCTTTGTTTAGCTTGGGATTAGACGGCGCTGTGTGAATTTTCCAGGGTTATTATTATCATTAAAGAACAAACTCCATACAAATAATAGGTTTCAATGATTTTTACAACTTGTGTAATATAAAAAAAATTTAATCAGTAAGTAGATAATGAATAATTATGTGACAAATACATATATATAAGTAATTTGTAGAATCCAAATTTGTCAACTGCAAATGTATATACAAAACATAACAGGTTTTATTCAATTTAAATCATAAAATATGTATAATTCTCATTGACAAAGTAAGCGGGCATAAATATAACGAGCAAATTTAAATTCTAAAGGCATATTCTTTCATAACGTCGCGAGTAATAACAACATGCTATCAATAGTTTTATTTGTTTCGTTCTCCAAGTGTCAGACGTTTCTCTAGGAAACAGTCATCTTGTGCTGTTTTATTTGCATTTTATCTCCAAAGTTGTTGTCTTTATTTTGTAAGACACAAAGAGCCAGTTATTGTCTACCTTCCCTGCAGCTTCTTTGATGCCTCTAAACTTTCTCTTTGCCATGAAATCTTTTTAAATGTTAACTAAATAAATGCTTACTAAGTAAAAACCATTTAAGGAGCGGCTATTACGTAAAATGTCGGTTTTTGTAACTTCATATAAAAGATAAGATATAGATATAACAACACACAGGAGCGTAAATAGTATAAACACACATATAACTAACAGCGTAATATATTTTTTTTTATTTAAAACACACAAAGTAATAAAGTCTCACATACATTCAAAATAAATATTCAAATAATAATATTTTAAGACTTATAGATATTACATCCAAAATTAACAAAAAAAAAGAAATTCCCACCCGCGTCAAATGCCACACTTTTTTGCTGTCGAACATAGCACCTCATTATAACACGTAACCCGTCTACAATAATATCGACAAATGCCAATCAATCTCATAACACGTCCCTAGTGATTAGTTACGTACCACTAATTATCGAGGCCCAAGCTATCGAGTAACACGATAACTGTTTCTTATTGTGGTTATCTATGAAACGCAACGTCGATATCGATTCGCCGCGAGTCGCGTTTAATTTCGACAAATCCCAAGTATCTACAGTAAATGAAAGAATTTCATATAGAATTAATAAGTTTTTTACGCTTTCTAGATAAACAGCTAATATACAATCTAAACTTAACTGACTACATTCTATTAGTAATAAAAATATATAGGGGATAAAGGGACCCCTTTTAATAATATATTTTAGTTATTATATTATGTTTTTTAAGCTTTTTAATTTTAGGTTCTTAGTTGTACAGTTAAGTTATGTTAATTACATTGTATATAGATATTTTCCGGTTTAAACATTAAACTACTTAAGAAAGTCATTAAAAAATATATGTATATTTAATCAGTAAATATTTACATGTGTTTGAAATTATAAAATTTTTGCTGCTAACAAATTCATTAACACTATAAAAAGATTGTTCCAACAGAAAAGAACACAACATTCCCTTATAAAACTTCCAATTATGTATTATCTTTAAACTATTGCGCAAAGAGTTAAGTTTTAAACCTTACTGCTTGGAATCTTCACCGTGCTTCAGATTCCAAGATCACACTAATTCACTATTAGATTGTATCAGATCATAAGTACAGGAAATTAAGAATATAATCAATATTATTTATAATCAACCGTATCAAACAAGCCTAGACAGTTTGGTTTCTAAAAAACTTGTCAATTAAAATGTTTGCATAGTTATTCAAAACTTGATTTCGTTATTCTACATCTGATATCTCAAAGTTTTACGAAATATCGAACTTAAAATAACCTGTTACTATTCGATCCATGCCCTTAAACTGCAGCGATTAATGTAATCAGTATCATTAATTTCATCGATAGTTTGTTTTGGAATATTTTCAAAGGGCATGCGTATCGATAACAGATCGACAAAAATTATTACTATCCACGAAGTAAGTTTACCGGCAACCGTACATTCGAATTAGCTTGATTTATTCGATTAACTTTATCGACAAGAGACAAAACCATGCTCCTACACTAGCTCAATAAGAGCGTACATCAAAATCAAAATGTCAAATAAATCTATTATTTATTTCATTAGACACAGAGGTCATATTATGTTGTTTCAACAATTTTTGTATAGAACGACAAATAAGTTGGCTTTTATCTTATAAATGAGATAATAGATAAGAAAGCATGGAACATCCAATGCGATTCTATAGTTATACTATACCAAATTGGTCCGTTTATATTAAAAGTAATAAAATAAAATATAATTTCAAAGAGGAATTTCTAATTCTACTAGCTAGGATTAACTTTATTTTTCGAAAATAAAAGATTTTTATAAAATAAAATTAGTTAGTCGTTATTACATCAGTTACCTTCCAAAAGCAGCCCCGTGAAAATCGGTCCAGCTATTTTAGAGATTAGCCGGAACAAACAGACCGACAGACAGACAGACAGACAAAAATTGTAAGAAGTGTTTTTTTGGTGTACCTTATGTACCCTATTTATATATTCATATCCATGTAGTAAAAAACGGTTATTTAAATATTACAAACAGACACTCCAATTTTATTTATATGTATAGATAAAACCATGTTAACTTTTATAATAATTTTATATTTCTAATTAATTACAATTTAGTAAAAATATAATATTATATATTCTTTTATAAATTATATTTTTTGTTTTTAATAAGATCATCATCCATCATCATCTTTGTCATCATCGGTGGCTTAATTTGAAAATTAAATAATTTGTAATTTAACTGTTTTATTTAGTTATAAAGTAATCGAATATAGCATGTAGGAATTAATATAGTACAGGGATGGATAATCAAACAACATACTACTGATTATAGATAGAATAATTTGTACTAAATTTATCCATACACTAAATACTTATACTTGATACTACGTCTTATATACTTATTCTTTTTTTAATTTGAGTATCCAATGCGGAATAGTCTCTATATACTAGAAAGGTAGGTACTTACAATAGAAATGTATGGGTGGTCCCGGCGAGATGTCAACTTGAGTAACATTCTGCTTTTCGTTTATTACAATATATTTCACTTTTATTACTTATCGAATAAAATATGACTAAGAAGTTATATATATGGCACCGCTATATTAAGTGCCTGTCAATAAAGTCCAATTTAAATTAAATAAACTGTTAATTAAGTAATTAATAATATTAATTTATTATATTCTCTATTATCATAGCGTCAACTCATTAATCGCTCACATATAGTCAAATGCCCAAACGGGCATTTGACTATATGTCCTAAGAATATAAAACCCTAGTCTAATCTTATATATAAAATTCTCGTGTCACAGTTTTCGTTCCCATACTCCTCCGAAACGGCTTGACCGATTCTCATGAAATTTTGTGAGCGTATTGAGTAGGTCTGAGAATCGGCCAACATCTATTTTTCATCCCCCTAAATGTTAGGGGTAGTCCACCCCTAAATTTTTTTAATTTTATTTTAAGGCAAAAGTAAGTTTATGTTTGCCGGGACAGCTAGTATAATATAACAAAAGATTAACGTGAGTAGGTATATTCCAGGTATTAATATTAATAGATCCATCATAAAAGTTTCGCTACCTGATCTTTTTCAACAAATATTAAATGGAACATCTGGTGGAGAGTGGTGAAATTGGCGTGTCTAATCGGTTTATAATGACGCCATATCTTTTCGGTGTAATTGAAAGGGATCGCGCCATTGCGGATGTAGAAGTGATGAGCCATGCACTACGTAAGTTTTGTATGGACATGCCCATTTATGTATCTTCACGCCAGACTACAGAGGAAGTCGTAGACAGAGAGAATTGTGTAGAAAAAATCCTTATATCCTTAGACATAATTTTTGCCTCATCAACATCATTCATTGGATTTACATCAAGTGCTCTTGATATCTCCCTAAGACTAAATAATTACTAATATTCCCCTCTCCCCTATAAATTAATAATATATTGTACGCTTTAAATACATTATTAAGTTTAAATAATTAATTATGTATTTTAAATGTAACCAGTACATTGTACTCAAAAACGTTTAGAATACTGTATAAGTTTTTTTATAGATTTGTAAATAGCTGTATATTATACATTGATTGAATTAAGATAAAAATATTATCGTTTTATAATTAGTATTACTATTGCACATTTACCTACATAAAACATTGAAACAATCAACAAGTCAAATTAAATTAAAGTTAAAATTAATGACTAAAAATTATAGAAGCAAATAACAAAAAACATTTTTATTAATTTTAGAATTTCTTAGAATTATATTTTAAATCAGATATTGCACTGTCCTATCCACGTTAATCTATACCGTTATTAAAATACAGTTATACAAGAACGGCCAAAGAATACCACGCCGCAAAATATGATATTCAACTATAGACAAATATATTAATAGAGATCTCTGATAGTTGAATACAATAAAAACTCAAAGGTCCCTAATGATTTGTGGTAACTTGTAGATAAATTGTGATTCAAACGGATGATTCTTTTGAATTTCTTATGGCTATAATTTTTTAAAGTGTAATCACGGATACGTTATTTTTTTTTTAAACATATATCAAAAAATATATTGTATATCGTTCGTCATTCTTTGTGGGTAAAATGTAAGTAAGATGTAGATAGTCTGTACATTAATTTAATTTATTAACAAAAATCTTTATAAAGATATCTAATATGGAATGCTAGTGGTTCATAATTGGCTACGATATCGCATAACAGGCACACCAATAAAAAATACGATTGAATTAACAAGAATGATATGCAATTAAGAACTTCGTCAATTATAAATTTTAGTTTTACTGTTTCTTTGTTAGTTATGTTATTGCCTTATCTATTCGCCAATAAATAGCAAGATAACACACCTGACCTTTCACAACTATTATCCCAAATGGGATGTCTATGACGTGATGAACGAAACACTTAATATTCCCACATTTTCCTGGGTATATTTGAATCCTATTTGATTTGTTATCGGGTTTTCTATCACCTAAGAGTCAGTAAGAAATATATTTTTGTTATCCACCAAATTCGAACTAACGATCTCTTGTGTCTAAATCGGAATACTAAAACCTCTAGGTTACTACTCTTTCGTACGTAGTATAGAATTATGAATAGCCCCCCATCCCTCCCCCTCCACTCTCCCTGGGGCTATTAGTAAAGTGGACTGTAGTTCCCATAACTAACAATGTACCATGTCATGCTATCATCCACCACTAGTGCGTAGTAAGCGCAGGCGAATTATGAAATTAAAACAAAATTAAAAACAATGCTAATCATATTTTCTCTTCAACAGGCATAAACGGAAAGTGACCAATCTACTGCCTTCAAAATCCTCGGCTCCAAACCAAAGCGCCGGGTCTCAACGTCGAGCACCGCCGCCTGCACCCCTATACGAAGACCTTCAGGATCTGCCGAGAAGACCACCACTGCCACACAGGCCTGACTTGGAGCCTCAATTAGAGGTAAGAAAATTCATCATTTGTGCTTTTTACCATGAAAATTTATCTTGGTGCTACTTATTTCTTAATGTATTTTACGTATTTCTATAAGATCGCATTACCATCTTACTACTGGAATTATTGTTATTATATAGAAAGCATATAAAACTACTATTGCATAGCAAACACACATGGTCACGTAGCTAGGTATGGTTTTTTATTCTTTTTAGTTTTCCTTCTTTTACGCGACCACTATACCATAGCAATAATTCTGATAGTATTTTAATTTTTATTATCAACATTTATATACTACACTACTAAAGCAGAATGTATGCATCTATCTCAGACAATAGTATAAGAGTACTACAGCTCACGTATTCTAACGTCTATATCTTTTCAGTTTTAGTACCTATATTGTAAGCAACTATTTTGATCCCAACATCAAAGAAATTATCTTTAACAAAATTAATGAATACAGTAATAGTTTTATCAAAATCTTCATGACCATTTATTAAACTGTCACAAGTTTTATCATGGTGAGACTTTAAAATATCTACATAGTTATTCGTGCAATATTTCCTTCAGAAACGCAATTTACTTCAAAGTACAGTTAGAGAGCAATATTCTCACGTCCCTTCTTATTAAAATGAGATTCATATGCGTTTGAAGCTGGATTGCTGAGTTTAAATTATATTTATTAACTAGTTGCGGCATGCAGTTCCTACCATTTAATTTAAAAGAAATGTCGGTCACCAACGCACCCCATCCACCTCACGTCACCCTCCCGCGATATTACTTCGTTTTCACATTCAATCTAACTATTTTCTTTCTCTTTGACTCCTAGAGGGCACAGTAATAACTTTCCACAAGGATTCTAGTATCAAATACATAAATATTTATCTAAACTAACTAATACTTCCAGAGATTAGCACGACGTTACTTCCGTTTATAAATATATTTAGGTACATAAATTAAATGCTACTTATTCCATTTTTCAGATGGTGGAAACGAAAAGACCTAATTGTGCCGGACGAGTCTTCGTTTGTGGATCCGGTGGCACCTGGCGTGGTGGGAATTCGTGTGGGGGCGACACGTGTGGTGCACCACTTTATGAAGAACTCCCACATCGATCAGACGACTCCCTACACAGTGATGATCATTTCGCTGAAGACGAATTGAGTCTAGTTGGGGAAGCTGCACCTTGTCGGACTTGTTTGAGACCGCCCGTGCCTCAGTCTTTACCTCACCGTCCTAGACAACAGCGGTTAGACAGAAGACCCAAATCCTTAGACCGCAGGAGAGCCCAACACAGGATGCCTCGACATATCCATCCACCGGACCCTTCGGAATTCCATGAGGGTGTTTTATTGGATGCTTTATTAAGATTGTATCCACAAGTGGGTACAGTTGGGGCTAGAGCTCCAGGGCCAATGGCTGTTGGAGCAGGAGGGGCTTGGCCAGGGGGCGAATTACCTGGTATTGGATGTTGGAGAGGACCAAGAGCATCTCCGAAGCCTCCCAGCGGAGATTCTTCGTTTGGTTCCGACTCTGGTTATAGCAATAATACGTGCGGTACTTGTGGTACTAGAGCTTCGTCAAGGCACCGATTATCAGCTGAAATTCCTATGTCATGAACAGATAAAGACTTTAGTGGATGGTGTGAAATGGTCAGGTGCCATAATTCTGTCTCATTGATACCGGACTATCAATTTAAAACAGGAATTAATATAATCGTTTGTATAGTGAATTTTTTAGATTTACTCACTGGCCTAATTCGGTTAAGATGGCCTCAATTTTTCTGCCTTCTAGAACAGTGTTTGTTCAATAATTAGAAACAACTGTTCAATAATAAACCATATTACATCCTCGTAGGGACTATTTTCTACTATTCTGTACAAAAATAAGTCTATTAAAGTAGAGAACTTGGCCCTATTAGGAACTAGAGAGATTGATCCGTTTCTTTTTCTATTATATGAATAATATAATTTTGTACAAAACTACGTGACCATATTTGAGTAGTGATAGAAGTTTCGTCCTAGTAAGTTATTTGAACTAGTCCTAAAATTATCACAATTGTCGAATTATTAAAGTTGGACACATTATTGTGTTGGATAAATGCGGTGTATATCGATTTCTGAATTTGTAGATATTGTAAAAAGTAGATAAACTAATTAAGTGAAACAATGGGTTGAATTTTATAATCATATCATAAAATATTCACAATACATTAAAAACAATAGTTGTTATATCACAATTTCTGACTTTCTTTTCTATTTCTTTGTCACTGGTGCTATAACTTTCTAAATTATTAGAACACATTGTATTTCTTACAAATATTTTATGATATTTTTTTCTTTCATAACTATGTATATTGTATCAGAAAGTACAACCTTCTATAGAGTTAACAACAGAATTTCTCCTTTGTTAAATCTATACATATGAGTATGTAAAATATCAACTGCTTTATGTGAAAATTGGAAATTATGTAATAATTTGATTGTCGAAAAATTGTTTTTGTTTTCTGTTTTTATTGTATGTATAATTTATTTTTTTATATTTTGTTCCATTTTGTATAGATATAAAGTTGCAAGATTATTGTAATAAAATCGTGGAACGGCAATTCGATTTATAAAATATGAAAAGCACAATAAAATGAAAAACAAATAAATTTTTAAGAAATATTTCATTTCTTTTATTTCATAACTAATTTACAATAGTATACCTACATTATAATTGGGAAATATTTATTCTCAATTTGAAAATTAGCGTATGCAATATATAATATGCAAGATATTTTTTATCCCTTCGTAACTTAATGGGATTATAAAATCGTCATGTTCGGTCTATAAGCAATGTTTATGATAGAGTAGAGCAAATGCCATATTAGATGCCTATCAATGATGTCCACAAAGACAAAGTAAAGGGACGCAGAAGTTAGAACTTAGATCTTGTTCTTTATTATATAAAACTGGAATGACAATCCACGACAACTCTCCTGTTGTGAAGTGGTAACAGTCGACTATACACATGAACAGTATTACTGATAATGTCGTTATGTGATACTCGCACTAGCGTAGCATAATTAAATAATATAATAATAATATCTTAGGACAATTCACACAGCGCCATCTAGTCCCAACCTAATCAGGGCTTGTATCATGGGTATTAGACAACTGATATAAATATACATTTTTTTTTTTTTGTAAATTTACATTTACACAAAAAAAAATGTATACTTATATTATTTTGGCTGTTTTTCTACTTATATTAGTAATAATATAAGTAGAAAAACAGCCAGACCGTTCATCAACAATCATACTCATTACTCCAAAGTTTACACAGTGCGAGGGATCGAACCTGCGACCATTGGAAGTAAGGCGGTGTGATAAACCAACAACCGAGGCCGTTAAACCCACAAATTACAGGGTAGAACTTCTTAATCTGTAATAGTAATATTACAGAGGATTAAGATGTCACGACTTAAGTGCTATATCGCCACACTCTAATTGAAACAGCTGATACAATTATATACAAGAAGTATCGGAAATAATATGACTAATAATAATAAACCAGAATAATACACACGGCGCACCGTTTTTAGATCCCAAGCTACTAGATGAGTTGACAACTAATTTAAATAATTCGATGCTGTTCTTTTTATAAATGCATATATAATATACATAGTAAACAGTAGCTCTGAATTCGTATAATTTATTCGCTAAACATATTGTAAATAACCTCAAAAAGATCAACAAAACATAATAATTTGCAAAATCACAACATTACTATATTTGAATTAAAAAGAAATATATATTTAATCATTTACGTATGTATATAATTATAATAAAATATAATATATATGTATTTATTTCGATAATTTAACATCCCCTCCAGAGGAACACATTATACAATTAAAACTTTGGCCGTATTAAATCGCGGCTGAAGTACTACATAATATATTTATAATACAAAAAAAAATGGGATAATAAAAACAGTAGAGAAACAAATAAATTTAATAAAAAAATAAAAAAAACAGCCAGACCAATACAAACAATCATACTCATGAATCCAACTGTTTGCATCACGATAGGAATCGAACCATCATTGGAAGTAAAACAGTGCTAATCCACTAGACCACCGCGGCCCTCGAGAGTTTGATGAATCACTAGTATTTCACTTATAAATCTTGCGGGATACCAAATCAGAGTTTAGCCGCTAAATCTAAATAGATAAATACGTACAGTATTTATATAGAAATAACATTGAATTCGCAACTTGTTTGAGAACTATGCTAAACATGAATTTAATCAAGTTTGTGTTTGAAATCCTGAAAACCGTTTAATCGAATTGTTGCCCAAGAATCTAGATAATAAATTAATTACGTTTAATACAAAATTTACAATTTATGTTACTGGCTGTATCGCCGAATTAGTATGCGTAACATCACGCATGATAATTAAAAAATAAATAATCTTATATATATATATATAAATATAAACGGATTGACCGATTCTCATGAAATTTTATGAGCGTATTGATTAGAGAATCGGCCAACATCTATTTTTCATCCCCCTAAATGTTAGGGGTAGTCCACCCCTAATTTTTTTTTTATTTTAAGGCCAAACAAAGTTTGTCGGGACAGCTAGTACGATATAAAATCTCAGGCCAATTCACACAGCGCCATCTAGTCCCAAGCTAAGCAGAGTTCGTGTAATATATACTAGACAACTGATATATGTAAATACAAATATGCACTATTTTAGTAAATACATACATACTATAGATAGAAAACACCCAGACCGATTCAAACAATCATACTCATGAATACATATGTTTCTATCGTGCGAAGAGTCGAATCCGCGACCATCGTAAATAAGGCGGTGTGAAACTGTTACACCACCGAGACCATCAAAATTTTGTTTCTTTATTTGTTTACTTGTTTACTTATCTCAGTTACTACTGGTTCGAATTAAAAATATATTTAACTATTTAAAAGATTAAGTATATTATAACCGCGTAAGCGTGTCTATCTGTTTGTCTATCTACTTTTGACAACTAAACGACTAAATGGATCATAATGAAATTTGAACAAAAGATAAATTATATTAAATATTGGTATACTATATAAGTAATACTTTGTGACAAAATAAAAAACCTTGGGTAATAGCTAGGGGATATATCACTACTCTACTACCAATAGAAGCGGACCATAACTGAAAAAATGTTGCAAAAACGGAGAAAATGTGACCAAGTTACGGGATCAGTTAGTAGATAATAAGTCACAATATAACAGACGTGGAGTACAAGCTTTGCTTAGTTTAGATCTTTGCATTTAATTATTTATTATACGAGAATTGAACCCACAACCTAAGCATGAAGGCGACATAGTGTAACTATTAAAAATCAGTGTTTTGCTCACTGAGTAGCTTAAATCTTTCACATCTTTATAATACCTAATATTTTTCATATTTATTGTTTTGGAGACGAATAAAGATTTTATCTATTTATCTATATATTTTATCTATTAGGTCCTTGGTAGCTTACGTTACCAGGGTCACATAACACGATGCGATTCCTCGTGCCACCCTGACTACTTGTAAGCAAAAGGTAAGTTTTTAATAATAGAATACGCCTCGCAGTACACCGACCAGACAAATACAAATAGAGTTGTATTTACTGTACAGTCAGAGGAATAAATAACTGCATAAAGTTCAGGTTTTAACAGAAAATTAATTAAACTGTGCATCATTATGGAAAGCGTACTATTGTACAACAAAGCGGGTAGACGGATTTGTCTATTCGTTATAATTGTTTACATTCACTGAAATCTTCAGTCGACTTATAGTCTATAGACTGTGACCAAGACATTTGTAACAGTTTTAAATATCGGAAACTCATAAATAATATTATCATAGTAAATAACTCGTTAAATAGTGTGTACGATTAGAAACAACCGAGTTTAAAACTGCCATTAGTAGTTTTGGTATTTGTATAGAAAATGTAGATATATTTTTATTTATTTATTTATATAACTTCAATGCACAAAATACTAAGGTAAAAGTACATATGACGGACTTAACGCCTTACGGCATTATTTTGGTGCAGAATTATAAATAATATTTTAAACTTTATGTATAATACATGTTTATTATAGTATTTGCTATCAGAAAGAAACATTGTACAAAGTCGTCTACATGGGTATCTTCCAATGCGTCTTATTGTGCTGTCAGCCCCATTTTCGTAGGTCTTTTGATTTGAAGGGCAATATTTATCTTTTTAGGATCTTAGATTATATACTAACACTAGCGAACTGCGATTTCGTCCTCCATAATTAAAATAAAATTTCTAAAATAAAAGTATCCTAAGTGAAAGTCCCGTCAAAATTGATCTATCCATTACAGAAATTAGCAAGAAAAACAAACAATTTTTATGTACATAAGTATCTAAAATATGCATAAGCATTTAGTGAAAAGTTGTTAATTTTAAATTACAAACAGACATTACAATATAATTTATTTGTATAGATAAGGATTAAGTGTAGTACCACAGATAACATAATATTACATATACTATTATTAAGAGATAGTCTGGTTAAACACGTTATTTTCTACAAGTACTCTTTCTGCCCCACCTGGGATTGTAGTCGTGAATTTTCTATTCACTAGCTGTTACCCGTGACTTTGTCTGCACAAACTGTCAGCTCCTATTAAAGATCCTTTCCAGACTGGTTACATTTTTAATATAATTAAAGATATAATGTCTGTTCATGTAAAATTTCAGTGAGTCACAAATAGACAAAGGTCACGGTAAGAAATAGACAAACATTTTGCTACAATGATTATGAGTGTCTGACATAAGTAGATCTACAATTGTGTAAAAAGAATTTGGTATGCATAAGTATATTTTCAACATACGGCCAAATTACACGCTACGAATTTTACCATGTTAATCTGTAATGACTGTACAACGCAAAATCTTGCGTCTCTTTCTTACCGGAAACCTCAACAATCGCGCCTAAGATAGGATCTTACTTATATTACCATCCAAGAGTATTCAGTTACTGGATATGACAAATTTGATGCCTAAACATATTTGTCATTAAAATAATTCTTGTTTGATTTTGATGATTTTGATTTTATATCTCCTGATCATCATGTAATTTAAAATCAAACAAGAACTATATTAATGACAAATATGTTTAAGTATCAAATTTGTCATTAAAATAGTTCTTGTTTGATTTTAAATTACATGACGGCTCTCCTGATGGCAAGTGGTAACCGTCGCCTATATACATGAACAGCATTACGAATATCATCTTATCATATATCCGTGATACCACTCAGAGGACTAAATTATCATCTGGTGATTTAAAATTTAGTATTTAGGCATGTTTAGGCATCAATTATATATTCTGTATGTAAATTATTTGGCTTAAATAATACTAACATTATCTATTAAATAACTAACAATAATCAGCTTGGACAACTTATACAGCGCGAAGTTTAGTACAGTTAAGTAGAGTTTGTGTTATGAGAACTATACAACTGATATAAATAGATAGATACATTTTTTTGTAAATATATACACAATATACATAGAAAACAACCAGATCAATACAAACAATCATTCATGAAATACGTATTGTGCAAGAAATAAAGCCGATACCACTAAACTATTTTAAATTAACCTAATTGAAAATAATCTTTACTGAAACTATTAAACACAATATAAAAATATCAATAGAATTGACAAACTAGTATAAACAATTAATTGACATGAATAATTAAAAAGTGTTCTTAAAATTATCCTGATACACTGGCATTTTTAATAATTTATTATCACAAAAACTGTTGTTTGTGTGTTTCATAAAAAGTGTTTTATTTTAATCATTGCAATTATCGCATCCAGCGTCTGTACGTCAACGCAAACAGCAAATATTAATAAGCCGCCTAAGGCACTGTTGATTTATGTGCTTAGACGAGCGTTTGCACGAATGAATATATTTTAACAGGGTACAGACATACAAACAAACTTGTACAGCATTAGATATATGAGACATGAAGTGTCGTGTCACCAACAATATTGCGGTACTCACTAAATGAGCTTATTATTTATTAGCTATGCAGTTTGTTTTGAGTCCTGTGGTTTTAGATGCTTCTAGAATAAAAAAGGATAAAACTATATCAGTATAATTCTATTCTTGGTAACTTGGTAGAAAACAGAGCTAGACTTTGTGCAAAGTCATCTGCCTGGTACCTTTACTATATCAGTGTAATGCTAATGTTAATAATTTGGTAGAAAACTGAGGTAAAGTTTATACAAAGTCATCTACCTGGTACCTTAACTATATCAGTGTAATGCTAATCTTGATAACTTGATAGAAAACTAAGGTAAAGTTTATACAAAGTCATCTACCTGGTACCTTAACTATATCAGTGTAATGCTAATCTTGATAACTTGATAGAAAACTGAGGTAAAGTTTATACAAAGTCATCTGCCTGGTACCTTAACTATATCAGTGTAATGCTAATCTTGATAACTTGATAGAAAACTGAGGTAAAGTTTATACAAAGTCATCTGCCTGGTACCTTAACTATATCAGTGTAATGCTAATCTTGATAACTTGATAGAAAACTGAGGTAAAGTTTATACAAAGTCATCTGCCTGGTACCTTAACTATATCATTAATGCTAATCTTGATAACTTGGTAGAAAACTGAGGTAAAGTTTATATAAAGTCATCTGCCTGGTACCTTAACTATATCAGTGTAATGCTAATCTAGATAACTTGGTAGAAAACTGAGGTAAAATTTTTACCAAGTCACGTGCCTAGTACTCCTGTTTTAGCCGCCAAGCACCTTGCTTTGTAAGCTATATTTCAGTTGAAGGGTGAGGTATGGAAATTAAATAACAGGATATGAAGACTGTATCTTCAATGCAATCCTCTGAAATGGATAAAGATGTCGGTAAAAAAATATCAAGTATAAAAAAATCATGCACCATGGTGTTCATAAATAATTATGTTATAGAGACGATATTCATCGTGTCACGCCATTTAGCGTCGACTGGGGTTGAAATTAAAAAGAACTCTTCAACATATTAATGTTTGGAAATAACAATAATATTCCTGGATAATGTACACAGCGCCATCTAATCCCAAGCTAAGTAAAGCCTGTGTTATGAGACTCTACAACTGACATAAATACTTAAACATATACCTATGAAGTATTATATTATTTTCTTCATATATAGACGCGGTTATTAAAAAGACCTTTAAAAAGTCGAGCACAATAGAACTATGTACGTCGCAGAGCTACAGGTCTAAAGCACCTGACAACAGAAACCCCTCAAAAAAAACCTTACAAGTTTACTTTCTTGTTTATTACAATATCATATCTCGAACTAGACATAAAAGAAGTTATACTATTACAATCCGACGACCGAAACATTATCAAGCGTTAGATAATCGCTCAATTTTCTATCCACTATAATTTATTAGAAACTAAAAAAAACGAACGGCCACAAGATGGCGCGGAACGTGTTGATTGCTCTGAAGTTGTACCTACTATTTCTTTTCCATACTGGAATTGTAACTTAATGTAGATATGAATATACATATATACATCACAACATTGTCTTTTATGTAGAAGGAAGGTTTACACCTCGGCGACTCTGAGCTACAGAAAAAGATACTTTTCTGTTGTAAATGATTCATATGATTTGGTGATCTATCCGTAGATGATAGTCAGATTACGTATATATTGTTTATTATATATGTACATACATATATAACAAATTACAGTCATCGTACTTCGCCTCATGATATTCGGCGAAGGTAACCTATATAAGAGAATCAACATCATGTTCGTCCGGTGAAGCTGTAAATGCGAACTGTGCAGCCAACAACATTAGAATAGACCGAAAATGAAGTATCCAGTATAACAACATATTTGTAGATATGAAGTCTGATTCATAGATAAACTTTAAATAAAATTCTAGATATGAAATAATATTAAGCAATTAAAAAAAATACAAGATTATAAAATCCTGTAAATACTTTCTATAAATTTATACAATAAATAATTTCTATAATTACAGATTGCTTGTGGTCATTGTGGTTTTATTTTTCACACATATTTTGTTTATATAGTTTTTTATATTTACTTTTAGGTTTTGTCGTTTATAAGCTTGTTAATAGAAATATTGTATTAAGTTAAAAAATGAATAAGCAAAAACAAGATTGCATGTATATTACATTGTTGTTTATTCCAATCATATTTATTAATATGCATGGAATAAACTATTAAACTACAAAAGAACAACACGCAAGTTTCTTCTTCGTTCTTATTGCCATGAGTATGCGTTCCGAATGAGTAGTAGAATAAAAAAATATGAATATTCAAAAGTATCTACATTAAATTTAATTGAATAAAGATTATTTCAATTATAAAACGACGCATATTACAGGTAAGAGCGATACGGGAGCAACTGTTAGTGGCCGCGCATCGGTATCGTGTAAACCGTACTTTAGAACTCGTTATTACGATGTCTTCATCACGCCTGCAAACAAATTGACGCTATAGGCGATTTGCACGTGAGTATAGTAATTTATAAACGTTTCTTAAGGGCTGTATTTGAAAATAGCGTTTGTGAGAATTGGCATGTACTGGTGATTGGCGTATACGTGACGAGACGAGTACGTGACGATGCGGGTGCGTGACGTGGTGCGCTGTAGATGATGATTGTTAATCTGTGAAGATAATTGTCATTTATTTTTTCTTTTTTTTTATGTACCTGGAATAACACCTAATTGACGGCTCACTCAAAGGAAAATGGTAACAAGTATTTATAGTAATAATGTTTACGTTGTGATTGCTAAATATAATGTTATTAATATAACAACAGTTATACCGTAATAAGACCGTTATATACAGAAGCACGACACATTGTATTGCTGTATTTTATGGTGGTGATTCCTTTAAAAGTAAATAAATAAAGACTCATGCCTCCGTAATTTCATTTGCATATGTTTAAAACAAGTCACAGCATACAAACCAAGCTGCTAGTCAGAAACACATGAGATAAAGTTACCCTCCTAAACGACTTTATAAAAAGTCTGTTGCGATGTGAAACAGACAGTAAAGATAAAATCTTGGAAGAAATAAACGGAAAAATAAAAACAATATATTTAATATGCATATTTTTTATATTACATTATATAATATTTTCCTTACACGTTCTAAATTTAAATTTAAATATCTTTACCGGATAATCGGTCTATAAATGGGAATCATATATTATTATAAAATTTAAATATCAAATTCCTAAATCTATACATTAAATATAAGTGTAGGTACAAGTATTAATCGGGGAATACAAAGTCTACTTCGATGTAGAACAGGCAATAAAGATCTGAAAGAAATAATAGAAATAACCGGTACGATAATGTAAAAATTAAAAATAATTTTCCTAGGTACCTATACATTGATTTTAATTATACGTTCTAAATTTAAACAGATAATCCGACTATAAACGGGAATCATATATTGGTATAAAATTTAAATTTCGAACTCCTAAATCTATACATTAAATATAAGTGTACAAGTATTAATCAATCGAGACACGTCGCTATAATTCACAGACACAAGAACAGTCGCCACGGGGAATGCCATTTGTATAAGACAAGTTTGTTTCAAAATTCACTAAACATTCATTCGTGACGATCCGGAGACGGTGAATGAGTATAAATAGAATTGAGTTTATTCTAAAGGCATTCGATAAATAACACTAATTGTCTTTAAAAAGCAAGTGATTCGTGTACGCGCTTATATTTTCGTGTGTAATTTGTATGTTACATTGTAACACCAATTGAATCGCCTTAAAAATGATTTTTTAAACGTAAGAAATTACATAATTATTTTCTACATTTCGTCTTTCTTTAAGTAATTTTGAAATCTGCCAAAAATAATATGTTACTCACTAATAATGTAGAAACTTTTTTTAAATCGACTTTTTTTGTATTCGTTTATTCAAACAAAATAATAAATCTTTTCTCATAAAGAAGTAAAACAATAAGTGTTGTCTATATATATGATATATCTATTAAATAAAGAAATATTTATCTGTATTATTTTTTCTTTCTTTCTTCTTATTTCTATTACTTAGAGGTTCTTAGACAGAAGAACTGACAATTAGTTAAAACTACATATTAAGACGTGCTCGTTGTTCTTATTCGAATTAATACAATATTATTTATGTGCAACAGTGAATATCGAGTAATACGCATAATACACCTTTTTACCCCTTGATTGAAGTTCTTCAAGATCTAATTTTATATTTAAACGCTTACACTCTTTGTCACCTCGCCTCTGTGAAGACGTAAGGCATCAACATACAACGGTACATTGAAACCGCCCTTTGATATTGTTACCAACTATTATATATTTTTTATTTATTTATTTCTACTCTTACAACTATTTTCAAGTACCTAATATTAATGACCTATTACTGTAATATTTATTTATTTATTATATATATATTGACAGCCATCGGTGGTCTAGTGGTTTAGCACACCACTTTACTATCCGATGGTCGTGGGTTCGATTCCTCGCACGGCACAAACATTAATTGTATTCATGAGTATGATTGTTTGTATCGGTCTGGGTGTTTTCTATGTCTAATATGTATTTAAAAAAAAAAAAAATGTATCCATGTATTTATATCAGTTATCTAGTACCCAAAACACAAGTTCTGCTTAGCTTGGGACTAGATGGCGCTGTGTGAATTGTCCTGAAATATTATTATTATTTATATACTTTTTATTGCACCATTTACAGGAATCAAAATTAACAGTTTAATAAAAGGCGGCCTTATCGCTTATGCAATCTCTTTCAGACGACCTTTGGGTGGAGAAATGACAAAAGGTAGTAATAATAGGTATTCATCAACATCATCATCACTTCAGCCCGGAGGATGTCCACTGCTGAACAAAGTCCAGGTAATATCTTAGAACTATTGTTTATTTTTCAACCAATAGTTAAAAGCTTTATATTATACGAGTATATTATGTAATTAGTAAAACAAATTTCGATGATTCTGCTCCAATTGCAATACTTCAGACCTGTTTATATATATTACCACATAATTTTTTAATATGGCTAGCGCCTACATTATAAATATAGCAAAAATGAAGAATTGCAACTGATGTTGGTTTGGAATAAGTCAATATCTAATTTACAGATTTCAAAATTTCACAATAAAGTTGTTAATCAAAATCTTTATAACCTTTAACACGCGATTTTGGCGGCTTCTAGGGATGAAAGGTATGCCTAATCAAGAATACCAAATGCCGTTCAGAGGCGTAACACGTGTCGCAATATGGGTGCAGACTCGGAATTTGATCATCAATAGAGAAGGTCGTACCGCCAGCGATGTTCAGGTTACTGCACTGAGTATTTGTGGTCTCACGCATGTTAATCTTATTAAACGGAAGGCATCAAATTAAATCTTATTAATATTATAAACGCGAAACTTAGTGAGTATGGTTGGATGTTTGTTACTCTTTCAAAAACTACTGAATGGATTTTGATGAAACTTTACAGTAATATAGCATATACATCAGAATAATATACAGGCTATAAATTTCCCGCGGGTGAAACCGCGGGCACAGCTAGTAAATAATTTGAATCCATTAAGTAATAAAATGGGCTACCGCAGTATAACACATAATTAAAAAAAATAGAATTGGGAATTGTTTGTAACGGTGTCTAGGGGTCCCATAGGTAGCAGTATACCTTATCAAGTTTTCCTCGATTATGACTTAAAACCAATGTAGTTAATTCCTGGTGAATTCGTAGCAATGGGCTGACTGACCTCACTACATTGTCATAATAATATCTTCCACTGATGTCCCGCCAGTATATACCGCTAGCGGAAACCCTATAATTTTCCATTTGACTGCAATGTGATATCAACAACAGAATCTTTTACAACTCAAACATTGTTTCGTTAAGTTCAAATGTACCTAATTTTGTAACAATATGGTATAACAACAGCTGCATTCAACCGCTAATAATAATGCCAAAATTATATACCACGCTCCCTACATTCATGTCCACCAATCACAAATGTACCACGAATTGGGGTAATTTGTAGGCGTTTCATTTCCATTAAATGCGATGTCTGGCGATTAAAAACGTTCATGTCGATTAAGGTCCGGTCTCAATGTCCAAATTGTGTAACAGATGGTGAACAAATATTGAATAATATTAAGACAATAGTCGATAACTTTTTTTTAATGGATAATAATGGAACGGTGCACCCTTCTACGCTAACGGTTTACGATGGCGGGACACCAGTGGACAATGATGAGATGAGCATGACGTCAGGACAGTTAGTTCATCGTGAAGAAATCACCTGGATGGTTTTGGAACCCATTGAACCGCAGTATATTGCTAGCAATAGGGTACTAGTCCATTCATTCATAATTTATGAGCTGTGCTTTTCTCGGTGGAGCTCCCGCCACCTTCCACAATCTTCTATCAGTCCTTTTAGCTGTTGATACGAGACGACTCCCTGTGGTACTAGTCCACATTACTAATAATCCCCTTCCACTCAATAGTCAATAATAATATTTCACTCATTCTGCTGTAATTTCTTGTCAGAACTTCATATCATAGTTTGTAATAGTATTAATAATATATCTTCAAACGCAACTTTAACATTTTATCACATTTCTTTACCCTTTATCTGTCTGTTTAAATGTCTGTGTCTGTGTTTAACTATCAAGTAGCTTGTTTCATAAACATATTTCTATTGTAGTATACGATTAAGGAGTTACATTAAAGAATAAGAGGCATGACATCTTAGTTCTTAAGATGTCCCTCCGATCGATCCCCCGTTCAATTCAAACGGCGATCGAAATTACAACCGCCTGAACTGAGGTTCGAAGCCGTTTCTTTCCTTCTGCGGGTTTGGATCTGCCATCTGCATTCGCCCCCTATCGTCCGATGATGCTGTTAATGGTAGCTGCGGCCAACAGCATTAGAGTAGTCCGAAAATAAAAAAAAAGGTTGCCATTTCAAAGGACTAAGAGGTCATACCTCTCATTTTGTACTTACAACAGCTTGCAAAACAAGATGCATGTTGACTGAAATAGGTAAGACTGAGATATCTACTAAAATGATTATGTACAAAATTTATCATTAGAGTACTCCGAAAAAAGAGTTCTCAAGAATGTGTGGTATCTATGTCCTCAAATAGTTTGAAAAGGCAAACTATTCTAACATTGTTGACCGCAGCTGGTCTTACAGCTTCACCGAACAATGGAGCGACTTGAAGACCTACTCCTACTTGACAAATGCGATTTTAGTTATTTTTAAACTTTCGTGTTTAATATACATTATTTATATTACTAACCGGGTCTTAACACTCCATTCAACTCGTGACTACGGCTAGTGCAATCTAGTCGAATCGTCGGGAGAGGTAAATACCTTTATTTGCCATAGAATAGTGTTAAGACCCGGTTAATAATATAAAATATGTAAATGCGATTGCAGTCTAAGGGCTCTATCAGGAATTCGAATCTCGGCTCATGCAGTAATTGCCGAAAGGATGTGACGTCCATAGTGCTATTCATGTATAGGCGATGTTTACCAGTTACGATCACGGTGGGTCGCAAACTTGTTTGCCATTTGAAAACAAAAATCTAATAATAATAATTTTCAGAAGTAAAAACATATCTACGTCGCCATCTTGTTAGAGTCTTGTTAGAGCATTCTTTAAAATTCTGAGTTTCTATTAATATTGCAGTCATAATAATCACTAATTTAACACCACCGTGTGTTGATTTAACGATCCACATAAATATAAGAGACTTAATTGAGCTATGATTATGGAATGTCATAATCTACTGTTTAGTATCTCATGTGACTCCCATAGATTATAGTGATGCACCGCAATATCGATAAAATGAATTCTTTCGTACATTATAATTGTCATGTTCTAATGATAATTCTGGTTCCATTTTATTTTATTTTATATATAACTAAATTATTTACCAGTTAAAAATGTGACTACCATGATTATATTGTATGTAACTTATTAAATACAAAAAACTGATTGTAAAATCTAATCTAACTAATCGGAAATTATAAAGAGAGTGAGTTCTTACTACTTCTTACTCACTCACAATTTTCAAATTGCCGTAAATTGCTGCCGCTAAAAATTTTAAACGTTTAAAAAAAGTTTATTCAATGAAATATTATATGAAAAATAGTATTACTCTAATGCGTATAAAAATGTATCTAATAATATTTAATCTAAGAACTAAAGAAAAAACTACCATTATCCAGTTTTTTTTTCACAAATGATTCCGTTTGTTCATATATTTTATCGGTTCTTACTTTCAAATCATGTTTTCCATAATTTTACATTAAGTAAAGCCTAATATGATATATAACGATATCATAAATAAAGTTTCATATTCGTTTAATTACCGCACTTTACAGAAAGAATATATTCATAAAAATAGAAATGTACTTGTACAGATATGCATATTCGGTAACAGAACACTAGTCGCACTTTTAAAAAGATGATAATGCATAAGATTTTCTATCTTACTGACATTCCTTAAAGACAGGAATTTCTTAAGATTACTATATATTTTTAGCAAAAATTGGATTCTAAATTTAAATTTATCGATACAATTTCGGCAGTTACAAGCACAACACTAGTGAAACGTATTTTCATCGTCATTCGTCGACGCAGCTGCTGCAATTTGTCCAGCTCGACGCTGTCCATGAACGCGTGTCTCACGAACCCAACTCGCGTGTTAACAACAATGTTTTGACGTTGTCGACTACTTTCGAAATAGATATATAAGTTTAAAGTGACTTTTTCAAAATCATTCCTTCTTATGTATTTTTGTTTATTCTACGAACTGGCTGTCTAGTGTAGACGTCAGTTAGATACAGAAAATTAAATTTGGAATATATTATCCTAAATGAGCCAATCTGAAGTATTGTGTAAAGTGACTTTTTCAAAGTAATTCTGACTCTGTATGTTTGTTTATTCAATTAATGATACTACACTGGGGGAGGGGATTATTAGTAATGTGTACTAATAACCAATTCTTAGCAATGTACCATATAAAGTTGGCCTCCTCGCAGTTCCCCCTGAAAACAGTCGTGATAAATTTCTAGTGAATTTGTCACGATGGGCCAACTGATCTGACATCATACTCATCTTATCATCCTCCACTGGTGCCCCGCCAGCGTAAACTGTTAGTACAGGCGGGCGTACCATTCTATTATCATCCATTACAACTACTTACTCTATACTCGGGTAATGAAGTTACTTAGGTTAAAAAAATAATAATATTGTTCGAACTACCCCCATGTAGGACACATGGGGGTAGTTCGAATCATTGTCAACTGTCGACGTTGTCGTGTACATAAAATTAGACATACCCGCACATTTATATAAAAATACTGAGTTCCACGTGGCAGGTGATGTAGTATGCAGTACATTTCATTTATTATTGGGTATTAAACAAAAAAATAATTTATAATCCTTTTATGTATGTACATTGAGAAACAAATCCTTATTTCTTTTTAAATAATTCTAGTCATATTGGATACATTTGGCCTCAGCTTAATCGAATCAAAATGGAGACGAGTACAGAAGACACTTCAAATTCGGGGATGGATGAATGGAACATCCGAAGGCTAACTCCTGACTGACCGATATAATATTAGTCTGACGACACCGCTAGAAATTCCAATCTTGACTATGCAGTCTCAATTCTCTAACAATCCGCTACAAACCTCTCAAACAGGAACCTTCTCATTAGGAAACAAGAAATTTAAACCAATATCAGATTAAGTTTCCAATATAAATATCAAGTAGCTACTAACAAGGGAGAACAAAGAATTTCAGAAGGCAAAATGGTGGCAATATCGACTGGACCTGAAATTTCCATTGTGCAAGAAAAAAAATGTTCATTGTCTAAAATACGTGAGAAGAATGCTTGTGCCCAATGGGCTGCGTCAGAAATTATTATTTCCCACGGATTTCTTTCTTCAGCTCATCACATGGATGTTTAATACAGAAGTCACTACTGGAAGTGAATTCGACGAATTATCTATACTAATATTATAAAGCTGAGTGAGTTTGTTTGTTTGATCGCGTTAATCTCAGGAACTACTGGTTCGATTTGAAGATTTCTTTTTATGTTGGATAGTCCATTTTTCGAGGAAGGCTAACAGATAGACTAACTGTATAACATTACACTACGACCAATAGGAGCAGTACTGCAATGAAAAATATTGCAAAAGGCGAGTAAATGAAACCATACAAAGTTTCGCGGGTCAGCTAGTCTGTAATACTGCAATAGTTTTAGTCTGTAATATTTTTTTAAGTCGTAACCGTCGCATATATACATGAACAGTATTGTCATACCCGTGACAAGACTCATGCGTTACCATTTTAGAGGACTAAGATGTCAGGGCTAGTATCCTGTAATTTTACTGCCCAATACACCGTATAACCGAAACAGCTTGCTTACAAAGCAAGCTGCATAACGGCGATGTAAGTGATACTGACTGACTTTGTATATCTGCACAAATAACTAAAAAAAAGTGCATCAGTAAAAAAATGTATAATGCAAACAAAGACCTTTTTAATATATTCATACTCAATATATTATTATCATAGTTTTGAATATATAGATCTTGTTGATAATATATATTCAAAACTATGTCTAATTTCGTATCTGGATATTTGTTACCTTTTATAATCTAATCAGCTGAATGAATTTTAATATAAATGTGATTTGAAGAAAGATTGTATCATGAAAACAGATAAAGGCGATGTTATTTCTAAAAAAAAGCAGACGAACTCGAGGAAAACAACTCGTTAAACATATGACTATTATCCAGAGACAACTGTCAATGTTATAATTTTTGGTTACATATCGGTTTTCCTTCATTGCAGAGTCAGTCAGATATATATTATAAAAAACATTGTGTTTTTAGCATCAAACAGATTCGAATTTATGACCTCTTATGAGTAATTCAGGACTGTACACGACTAGGCCACGATGCTCTAGCAGTTAATAAAGCAAATATTTTTTTCATAGTAAACTGCAGACATGTGAAACATTCTGTAATAATCGAATACTACGTTCAAAAAGCACTTCCATTTTGCACCACAGTAATATCATTGTATATATATCCGCGAGAGACTATTTAACTTCCTCATTGGTACCTATCACCATTATCATTTATTTGTGTGGAACTGTCCCATTTTTCTGCACACTTATCCGGCCATGCCATAACATTAAATGTTCCCATTTCTTCAGCAGTAAAATTATTCATATTATACCCCAATTTGGTGGTTATTAAACTCGGGCCAGATTTATTGGAATTGTCCAACCTTGACACGGTTTATTTTTACTTGAGCGTGACTTTATGTTTACGAGTTTTATAATTGAAAATAATAAAATCTAACGTTAATAATTTTTATGAAAATCCGCTACTATGGATTTTTTTTTATCATAAAGTCCATTCTGTGAGCTATTTAGTTCGGGATTTCATATCGCTCTTGCTTTAGTGCTTTTTGAATCATCAATTTAATCCTACGTAATGGAAACAAGTCAAAATCAATTCACAGTAATTGTAAAATTGATCTGTGATCTTTAATAATTTATTTTATTTTCCTTATCCATTAGTGTTGTTCATAACATTGGCAAAAGTGTGTAATAAAAATATATTGGTTATTTGTTACCCACAACATTGTCTATTTTCTTTTGAGAGAATATAGCGCATGGTCTTGGTAAAACTACGTTTAGATCAAATTTCATTAAAATTTATTTAGTCTTCAAAATGCAATAAACGGAAAGAGTGTCGAATAAGCTTTTAGCATTTATAATATCAGTATAGATATTAGATATTAGGATAAGTTGTATATATATTCTTCATCAATATTAAAAATACAGTTCTTGTGGTAAAAAAATATTTAGAATTTATACCTGTTTCTCTTGCTTATATTAATCTTAACACCTGATGTTTTTGAAGCTTCCTTTATAAACAACTTTGTACGGAGTCTCCTGAATTCATACATTTCACGCAATTATTTAGCGTGTCTCGCTAACGTGCCAGACGTGGTAATATTGCTAGTTTAATTAAAGCCTTGCGTCTGATGTGTGACGTCACAATATTGTACATATCAGAGACAATTTTCTGAATTGTGTCTGAGATACACTTGCCTCTTTGTGAGGACTCTTAATGATTTGTTTAATATGGTGTTTTACCCGTGACTTTGTATAAATGTTTGTTTGTTTGTTACACTTTACTGTACAGTAAATACATTTAAAATAGCAAGATATATACATAGAAATATCTTAAGAAATAACCTCTCTGCCTAACGATAGACAGAGATGATGATGATGAGCATGATCAAACTTACGTAAACCGACGTTCATTCAATTTTACACCTCTATATCCTTATTATTTTTCAGATAAAACATTGCCAATGTCCATCGTCGTGGATACAATAAATCAAACAACAAAACATATCTTTATATCAAATTTCAAACCGTTCGGCCGTTTAGTTATGAAAAGGTAACAAACAGACAAACTGAGAGGCAGATATACATTCTCATTTACCTATACTAAAATTACTCAAGATATGTTAATTTATACAGCGCCGTATCGTCTTTGACCAAGCAGAGCTTGTACTAGGAGTACTAAATCATTCATAATACCTATATTCATTTTTATGTAAAGGATAAAAATTACGCCAGACACAATAAGTACTTGTGGTATGCGGTCTAGCAGTTCGGCACAGCGCTTTATTTCCGATACACGCGGATTCGATTCCTCGCACAATGCAAAATATGATTGTTCGTATCAGTCTGGGTGTTTTCTATTTATGCAGGTATTTACATCAAAAATGTATCTATGTATTTGTATCACTTGTCTAGTACCCATAATGCAAGTTCTGCTTTCTTTAGCATGGAACTAGATGGCGCTATGTGCATTATCTTGAGATATTATACTATATTATTATTATATGTATAATACAATGCTATGCCATCAGCTAGCCCGATTTTGGGTGATTTGGTATGTTCTAAAGATTTCCTGAAACTTGGAAAGAAAAATCTGACCTTTACCTGAAACAATAATTATCATTAATATAAGACCTTCTTTAAGCTTCTTTACTACGTATCAGAATAAACGTTGACGTGGCGTATAAAAAAAGAATAAAACTTTCCAATCTAGATTTTAAAGGATTTTAACAGGCTCTCGCTTCAGTACTCTAAACAAGAATACTAAATTATTTATTAAACTCAATGATGTATTAATTATTCAGATCCATTAGTGATTAATGATAATGAATTCACTTAAATCATCAGTATGCTCAGTTGTTAACAGGACTAACCAATAAACGTCTTTCATAAATATTACCGTAAACTGTTTGAACTGATGCTCCTTTATTTACGTAAACACCATTTACACCGTATTGTGAACTATGAACTTTAAACTATAGTAGTAGATTTTAATAACACAGAAAAAATAATAAGTAGATAATCTAAGTAATGTTAGAGTAAGTTATAATATTCCTTTTTCATAATAATATGATATACATATGGTTAGTCCTAAATATGAAATCAAGTCAGGTATAATATTCATGGATGTATTACTTATCGTTCTACATATGTATGGATGTCATTAACAATTAAATATGTACTAATTTTTAAATATGTGCGGACTATTTAACAGTTTGTGAGATTCCACATTGTGGTGATTCTACAATTCACCTTCCAGCAATGGTATTTTCGAATACCGATACGATACTAAAACCATCAAGAAAAGAGCCTATACCTTTTTAAAAGGCCGGCAACGCACTTGGAATTCCCCTGTTGCGGGTGCTCATGGGCGGTGGTAATCCTTTACCATCAGGTGAGCCGTATGTTGGTTTATCCTCTTTGCAATAAAATAGAAGCTTAGCTCGCATCTGCAACTCTTAAACGATTTTAATCCGAATTTTAATCCGCTATAAGATAATTATTGAGCCACTGAACCACTTCCACTAAGAAACAATGTAGAGATAAAAAAAAAATACTTTTTCTACTAAGTGTATATGAAGGTTTCAAAAATTAATAGCAAATACTCCTAATTTTTACTATTTTAGTTGTAGTACTACTGGCCGTAGTGCTAACTGCACCTACCGATATAGCTTGTTACTCATCGGTGTTATAGGCACCCTGCTAATTAATACTAGGGGAGTTTTTGTTTATTTGCCTTTGGTCCGACTTTAAAATTTGTTTATTGACAATAAGTATTTAAGTTGAAAGCTTTTAAGGGGATTTAGGGTTCGAATAACAATTACTTATTCTACTCTCGGGAATGCCATTAATAAGTTGTTTACTCTTTGTTTCCTCCCGCTTGGTTCCTGTAAGGATACGATCTTCCTGTTATTGCTTCAATACATTAATCTAATACGTTTTATGTTAAATTATTGAATATGTATGAAGTTAATCCGATATGAAAAATAATATTCTTTCAGTAAGCTTGTTTGTGTTTTGCTTTTTATTTTTATGTCATATTTTTATGGTTTCGCAAATAAGAAGGAGACGAAACAAAATATCACTCTGTGTATAGCTATATAGTTGGTTTATTGTAGTATAGAATTATTAAATTAAGGTTTTGTTTAATAAAAATTACTTCAGTCACATAAAAATAGTTCCTTAGTGGCAAGTAATCGTCCAATAATAGAGTAAATATTGATTTTCATTAATCTAATCTAATCTTTTAATTTATAATGATAGCAGAAATATGATAGAAATGTTGCAGCAAGGGCTGAAATGAACCTTTCATTTAAATTTACGCTCTGATTTAAATTACCTGTGATAGATATTCTAAAAAATAAGGTAGGTAGGTATTTCAGTCTCACTTATTTCAACCTGCAATCTTTTAAGCTTTATAAGCTGTGTTTCCGATGTGAAATCGAATTAGAGAGTGAACTTATAGTTCTCTGGAATGACAACGTATGAGTAAGTAGTGTTACCGATGTTACCTGATAATATAGTGCTGTTCATGTATATAGACAATGATTACCACTCACCATTATATAATACTAGCTGTCCCGGCAAAAGTTGTTTTGCCTTAAAATAAAAAAAAAATGTAGGGGTGGACTACCCCTAACATTTAGGAGGATGAAAAATAGATATTGGCCGATTCTCAGACCTACTCAATACGCTCACAAAATTTCATGAGAATCGATCAAGCCGTTTCGGAGGAATATGGGAACGAAAACTGTGACACGAGAATTTTATATTTAAGATAATATCTTATGGAAATTCACACAGCGCCATCTAGTCCCAAGGTAAGCAAAGCTTGTTATATGTATACTAGACAACTGATAGAAATACATAGATGTTTTCTAAATACATACATAAGCCACATAGAAAACACCCAGACCTATACAAACAATCATACTCATGAATACAAATGTTTGTACCGTGCGAGGAATAGAACCCACAACCATTGGAAGCATGTCGGTGTGCTAAACCGCTAGATCACCAAGATCTTCATTAGGTGGATGGCATCGCAGCAGATTTATTTGTCATTACAATTATATTAAAAAAGATTTGTGTCAATTCACAAATCTTTTTTAATATAATTGTAGCAGAATATATATAACAGAATTCAGCGTCATAGATTCAAACTATATACTACAAGCCACGCTAATAATCGACCCACTGTTCGAGCATTGCATCTCATGAACTTATTTTTAGGCAAGCTCCAAGATGCTGATATATACACAGAAGTGTTGCCTTCCATAATAATTAAAATTAGAATATACTTCTCTTTATATACTTAGTTAAGTATAATAGTTTTAAGATATAAACATGTTGGCATCAAGCTGTAATTTTAATAAATAAAATTCAAAATGATGGAAGCTAGCTGCAAACCTAACTGGAAAAATAGGTAAGACAAAGTACACCTACAAACATTTATACCAAATTTTCTTCTGGTAAAATTAATAATAGACGAAAATACATTTATGTATTAGGAGCAGGTGAGAGAATCTGTTAACGATTAGTATTTCTGTCTCTAATAACACGAAGGTGCTGCGAATTGCGAGACTTTAGGTAGCAGGCTTTTCGGGTATGGCTCAATGCACGAGCTGTTCTAATTAGTTAATCCATCAAAATAATAATATTCTAAGCAAAAATTAATACTACTTTCAGATTATTTTCTGTAATTAAAGATATCCTTTGTCTGTTTCTCGGAATACCATCTATGATCACATCAAATTTCATTAAGATGTATTCAGACTTTTGGTCGTGAAAATATATCAAACATACTATGATATTCGTATATATCAAATAGATATAGCAGTCATCTGCTTCTTCCTTATCCCATTTACATATATGGGTTCGGCGTAATATGCTTTTCTCTTCCATTCGTCCTTATTCGCAGTAATCTCGTTTTTTACTCTCTTTTTTACTGTATCATCTTTCACACAGTCCATTCATCTCTTTTTCGGCGTTCCTAGGCTATTTTTTTATTGAGGATTTTAGTCTATTATTAGGTGTTGAGTCTTGTAGGATATTCCTAAAAGCGATGGTTTGTATCTCAGGATACTTTCGTTCTAAAAGAAATATTTCCAAAGGAGAGATATTAAAGAGAGAGAAAAGATTTTTAGGAGTGGGCTGTAACTACATGGGATGGTTTTTTAGTTATTTCTTTAATATTTAGGGACTTTTGTACAAACTACATGTCAGTCCCATTGTACCTTAAAACAACATCATTTCACCAATGAGCAAATTGCCTTAGCTTATCCGAACACATAGGATGTATAGTGGCGTTTTAGACCACTAAGCCAACGCTCTCGAAATTTAATTCGTATAATGTTCTTCAAGCCGCTTGTTTCTTGCAATACGTACCAAGCATTTACACCGTCTGGCGCGTTATGGGTGCGCGTGTCCAGAATTTTATGAAGGCACAAACGAACCGGGGCTGTTATTTTTTCAGAACATCTGTTTAATTATGCTGAACGACCTTAAGGATGGTTTTCGGCTAAAATTGTTCGAATTGGTATAAATATGAAATAATAAAAACGTGTTTGTAACTTTAAATGTTTTAGTCCTCGAAATAAAAGCTATTTTACTTATTTTTTTTATATTTTTATACTGCGATGGTGGCCAACAAACATGTGGTAGAATCCATCAGATGGTAAACGATTGCCGTAGCCTATGGATGCCTGAAATGTACCCTTATTAAAAATTCCGTGCTGTAGTCTCTAGAGAAAAAATTACTGAATGTTTATGTTTTTTGAGTAGATTATGCACCAACTATTCTATGAGAGTACATTTGTCTTACCTAATTCAGCTGCTAAACAGATTGCCTATTCAAAGGCAGTGAAATTACAGGATACAAAGACATAACGTCTTTCAAAATGCCATGTTTCACGGGTATACTAAATCAACTTGGTAGAGAGCGAGCCTGACGCCGTTTGTTACCAGTGTTTATAACAGTGGTTATACCAGTGGTTATAATAGTCACAAAAAAAACTTTATATGTAATTTATAAATAAACTCACAGTTCATTTTTGTGTCAGCCAGATTCGAACATACGACTTGTGTGAAGTCGGGTGAACTAAGCTTCTACTAGTTTAGTCCTTTTTCATGAATTTCCATAATTATGTACATAGATAGAAGCTACATAAAACTGTTCGTTAAATAATATAATATATATGTCATTTTAAGATTTCGAGACCCGCCCTGTCTTCGCGCAGTTATTTTAATTAATTTACACAACACATTTTATACACCTTTATATTTATACTTCCTCAGAAATCACTCTGTTGTTGTATGAAGACAGCGTTATAATTCCTTCACTAGTTTCTAAGATTCTCGAGGAAATATGTATAGGCAGACGCGGCGGGGTACTTTATGGTACAGATTCTATTTATACTATTAGATTTATTATACTCGTTTTCAGACTTTGAGAAATTCAGCGTTTGCTTGTTCCACGGAATTATATTGAGATAACTTTTAATTAGTTCTTCATTAAGGCCTGGGGCTGTCTTAGTTATTTTATTTGCAAAAGTGCTGTTGCTATGAAACTTCATTTTGAAAAATTGATTAAAATAATTTCCGTTGCTACACAATAGATATATAAGACAAGAATTCGACGGAATTGTACGCACTATATCCTTTTTTATGTAATTTAAATGGCAAACAAGCTGACGGGTACACAGTCATGTGATGACCGATGTGATGATAATTATAAGATATCACGTCATGTGATTCAAATTCAAATTCAAATTCAAAAATCATTTATTCATGTAGGACATTTTAGCCGCTTATGAACGTCAAATTTTTACATTATAATTTTATTTTTTTCCCTACCGTCCAGTTCGGTATATAGATCCAATTGAGAAGAACTGGCAAGAAACTCAATTGAATTACTTTTTTTTTTTAAAGCCAGTTTATTTACAATGTATTTTTATATAGGTGTCTATGTCTAACATTAAATGAAAATTCAGTGCATGAACAACTATTGCCATGCACACTCGTCATTCAAGTAATCGTGCGTTCCCGGCCTTTTGAGAAGGAATAAGGTGTTTTATTGAAGGTTTCGATGTCGTATCAAATATTTTCTTTAAGTCTTAGTATCAGGCCTCCATTACCTGTAATCGCAATGCCTTATTTTACACTTCAACCGTCTATCTTTCAAACTAGATTATATGGCTGCTAATATAAGCGAGATAAAAATATACTCCATACATATCCAAACCACAGATAACATAATATTACAATCCATAGTGATAGGATACCTAGTCGGTCCGGCTACGGCGACCGATTCAAGAACTCCCACGCTTTACATGTGTATAATATGACTAGCATATGAAACTGTGTATGTACGTAATTCTCAAGGGTGAGAGGTAAATTGATAGACATTAAAAATTTAACCCCTGCCAATATTTCTCTTCTTTTATTATGAACTGATATTATTGCTAACATAAAACTCGCAGGCGTTTAATATGATAATACGATTATAATGAAGCCCTTTCAAACAATACTTGAATTTAGAACTTAACTTATAAAATCTCACTTTTTCTCCGAATAAAAATCTTTCTGTGATATGTTTTGTTCATACGATATGCTAAAGTTTTGACATGTACACAAATGTCAAAACTTTACTACTTGTAATTTATAACTATGTAAATAGTTGTTAATAGTATTTAGATATATATCTTTATGTATTCCTTTCCTTTCCTCAAAGATTCGATCTTCCAGATTGTCTGTAAGTACGCCTTTTTTTGGCATGTTTATATTAAGTTAATATATATAACAAAGAGTTATATTATTACTATTATTTATTTCAGAAACGGAGACGAAATAACGGGTAAGATCAAGTCTTATATAATATAATATTAGTATAGATAATAATATTTAACAAATAGAGAAATTCACATATAAAATACCTACGTATTGGTTAGGATTCCAATGTGAGTGGTAGGTATGTTAACATATATATTTTGCTGATACAACGGGGTGTTCGGGTGAAATTTCCCGAACAAATACGAGGCTTACGCGAAAGTTCCATAAATATTTGAGTTTTGTGTTTGCCTCCGTGGCTTTTGGTAGGCTGCAATGTGTAGAGTACAGTCACTGTCATAACGCTGCTAAAAAATATGTGATTATAATCTTTATGTAGTATAAAATGAAGTAGCTTCCGTAGTCTGTTTGGTTAGAAGTTTTAACTAAGCAACGGGTCATATAGTTTTTTCAGCATATAATATTTGTTTAAGCCTAATAAAAATTAATAATAGGTTTTAAAATACGATCTAGTTTTAATTTTAAAATAATACTTACCTTCTTTAAGGCACTAATGATAATTATGTTCCTTTTTAAATGTTGAATAATACGAAATTTGAATTTAGAACGATCTTTATTTATTCTTCACTGACTTTTTAATTTAACATTTTTCCAATATATCATAATACAGAGTAATTAAAAGAGTGAAATGGTGTTCAGGCGTAGATTTAGGGGGAAATTTAAAAATAGAAGCATTGTTTTTATGTTCCGTTTTTTAGCTTTCTTGTTAGCCAGTCTCATATTATAGATATATTATGCTATTGCTGTACAGACTAATTTTAAAAACGAGTAATTTAAATAAGATAAATAATAAAAAGATGTTAAATATTAGATACAGTGTAATTTATTCCTATGTACAATTCTCGAAGGAAATCGTTTGTGACGTGTTACATTTTAAAATATTCACACCGTGTTCTAGTCATGTTGTGGTAAGGAAGACATTTTGGGACCTCAATCTCCATTCCTGCGAAAAGTATGTAGTACAAGTGACAATTTTACAAACTACTCGAGAGGAACGCTTGTAGAAAGTATAATATGGGCGTATAATGTTTGGCTATTCTGCTGAATTTCATTTTTTAACCTCTAACGCAAAATGAGGTGTATTATGATTTTCATGTATCTGTGTTTCTGTGACTGTGTATCGTAGCTTCTAAACTAATGGACCGATTATGATACATTTTTCTATTTTAAAACTAACGTCATCATAATGATATCTATTTACAACTAGCTGTTCCCGCGACTTCGTCCGCGTGGAATTTAACTTTATTTTTCTAAAATAAAAGAAACCAAAGTTACTCCTTATTACATCAGCTACTTTCCAAAAAGAGTTCCGTCAAAATCGGTCCAACAATTTCAGAGATTAGCCGGAATAAACAGACAGACAGACAGACAGACAAAATTTGTAAAAAATGTTATATTGGTATATCCAATACGATTTTGGATATACCGTATTTATATGCATGTAGTAAAAATCGGTTATTTCAATATTACAAACAGACACTCCAATTTTATTTATATGTATAGATTTACCATAGTATTTTTTAACCTCGCAAGTTACAGATTGTCTTTATATAGATTTATATAAAATTCTCGTGTCACAGTTTTCGTTCCCATACTCCTCCGAAACGGCTTGACCGATTATCATGAAATGTTGTGAGCGGTCTGAGAATCGGCCAACATCTATTTTCATCCCCCTAAATATTAGTGGTAGTCCACCCCTAATTTTTTGTTGCAAATTGTCCGGGGTTATTATTATATTATAATGATTACTCTATGGTGATGAGAATGATGACGTTACTGTATCTCTGGATATTTAGAACTAATAACTCATACTTTAATTTATACGTAGTATGAGTTAATTTTGTTAGTGATTGTACATTAATATGGTATCTATAAATAAAATAACAAACGCGTTGATGCGACACGAACATTGTTCCATATACGGAAATATAATCAAGATTATAAAAATTGAATTTAGAAATAGGTTACCTATATTCTAATACAAACGCGACTCTCTATTTACCTTTTCAGTTAGGTAGACTTTATATAAATTAGCAATATTAATTTATTAAGTATTTTATTATATTATATTGTATTGTATTGAATTGTATTGTATTGTATTGTATTGAATTGTATTATTGTGTTACATTGGATTTGCCTGCGCTAACGGTTTACGCTGGTAGGGCACCAGTGAAAGACGAGCATGAAGTCAGATCAGTTGGCCCATCGTGACAAATTTACTAGGCATTTAATACGAGGATTTAGTACATAGCTAGCGATATTTTTTTTTATGGATGATAATGAAATGGAGCGTCCGCCTGCGCTAACGGTTTACGCTGGCGGAGCACCAGAGGAGGATGATAAAATGAGCATGAGGTCAGGTCAGTTAGCCCATCGTGACAAATTCACCAGGAATTTATCACGATGGTTTCCAGGGGGAACCTGTGGAGGTCAACCTGACATGGTACATTGCTAGCAATGGGATCATCAGTCCAAATTACTAACAATCCCCTTCCCGAGATAAATTCACATTGTGAAAATGCCCTTTCGCTCCCTATTGAATTGTATTGTATTGCTCTGTTTCCATCTCTTATTTAGCCTTTCCTTTGGGATAAGGTTTCCCGCGTTAGCTAGTAAAAAATATAAAAAGGAGACATCCTCCGTGTGTACGACTTTTATTGTATTTTTTTATATATATTTAAAATCCATTTTTCTATTGTTCGATTATTGACGACCTCGGTGGTCTAGCGGTCTAGCACACCGCTTTGCGATCGATGGTCGCGGGTTCGATTCCTCGCACGGCACAAACATTTGTATTCATGAGTATGATTGTTTGTATCGGTCTGGGTGTTTTCTATGTATAATATGTATATACAAAAAAAAATGTATCCATGTATTTATATCAGTTAGACAACTGATATAAATACATGGATACATTTTTTACTGTACTCATAACACAAGCTCTGCTTAGCTTGGGACTAGATGGCGCTGTGTGAATTGTCCTGAGATTATTATTATTATTATTATTGTCAATTTTGAAATACATGTCTTGTACCATCAGCGACCGTAGTAGAAGTTTATAAAATATAAAATATACAATATTTAAGAAAGCTTAGTCGTCAAAACTCTCTCACCTGTAGAGGCACAGACCGTAATTTTACTCTGCCATAACATAATACAAGTTGATGGCAAAATAATTCCCCTAATATGTTAAATATGTATCATATACATATATTATATATATAACAAAGTCTAGGCACTGTCAGTGTAATTAAAGTCGCATCGACCCCCCATGTTCAGTGGTTCCCCAGTTCAATAGTGCATGATGAATAAAGTTCAGGTGAATAGCTCGCTATTAATATCGTATCTACCCCAAATAATGTCCTATGTTATTAAATCTACATTCTGCTTATTACATATATTACGTAAGTATTCAAAAAGCCACTTTTTTAAGATTATTAGAAACGGTACTAACATCTCTATCTCTATTTTTTAATAAATAGAGATGTTAGTACAGTTTCTAATAATCTTCATTACATAGTATAAAAATAAGTCGCTGTCGCTGTCTGTCCGTCCCTATATACATATGCTTTTAAATCTTTAAAACTACGCAACGGAATTTGATGCGGTTTTTTTTAATAGATAGAGTGATTCCAGAAGAAGGTTTATATATATAATATATGTAGGTACGCACCCGTGCGTAGCCGGGGTGGGTAAATGAATAGAATTAAAAATATTATACACAAATTAGAGTAAATATATTAAAGAACACACAAAGTTACATCTTATATATAAAATTCTCGTGTCACAGTTTTCGTTCCCATACTCCTCCGAAACGGCTTGACCGATTCTCATGAAATTTTGTGAGCGTATTGAGTAGGTCTGAGAATCGGCCAATATCTATTTTTTATCCCCCTAAATGTTATGGGTAGTCTACCCCTAAATATTTTTTTTTTATTTTCAGGCAAAACAACGTTTGCCGGGACAGCTAGTAGTATATATATATATATATATATATATATATATATATCTTATTAATATTATAAACACGAACGTTGGTAAGTATAGATGGATGTTTGTTACTCTTTCACTCAAAAACTACTGAACGGATTTTGATGAAAGGCTACAGTAATATAGCTCATGCATCAGAATAGCATATAGGCTACATTTGACGACTTCGGTGGTCTGGCGGTCAAGCACACCGCTTTACGACCGATGGTCGCGGGTTCGATTCCTCGCACGGCATAGACATTTGTATTCATGAGTATGATTGTTTGTATCGGTCTGGGTGTTTTCTATGTATAATATGTATGTATTTACAAAAAAAATATCTATGTTTATGTATCAGTTATCTAGTACCCATAACACAAGCTCTAGCTGGCTTAACTTGGGTCTAGATGGCTCTGTGTGAATTGTCCTGAGATTATTATTATTACTATATTTTTATTGAAATTTAAAGTGGGTGACACCACGTGCATTGCACGCTGTACAATAATTTGAATAGGATTGAAAACCTTATACAAAAATGAACGTAAATACATTAAACAATACAGTACAATATTATATAAATGACATAGTATATATATTATATAATGTTATAAACGCGAAAATTTGTGACTATGAATGGATGGATGCTTGTTAGTCTTTCACGCAAAAACAACATTAGTTTTTTGATATAACTTTAGAGTAGTATAGCTTATACTATACATCAGAAGAACACATAACAGTATATCATGGCGGTTGAAACACTGCTGAAATATCGTGAACTCAATAAAAATAAAACGTAATATCATCACGTGATTAATTATACATATAAATATATATCTACAATCTACATATTTAAAACAGTATACTCATAGGCTATAATTTATAATAATATATATATAGATTGGCGAAATATAATGCTAGGTGTAGTGTAAATGTGATGCAGACGAAGTTTCGCGGGTCAGCGATTCTATTTTCTACTAATATTATATATACGTCGTAAAAATATTATTTTAGTATTTTTTCTAGTATGTTTAAAACATAACACATGCTCAACAAGTTTGTTTTATTCCAGTTTACAAACAAAGATTAAAACTAGTTCTGACTCCAGACTCTCACAAGGAATAACAATATAAGTAATGTTTTACCATGGATAACATAATATTACATAGTTTTACTAACATGGAAATGAAAATATAAATTATATTGTAAGAATCCTTGTGACTGAAAAATAAAGATTATTTTACTGTTATTTAAAATAACAAGATACCATAATTGATAGTTATAATAATAATAATACGAATAAAAATATAGGACAATTCACACAGCGCCATTTAGTCCCAAACTAAACAGAGCTTGTGTTAAAGGTATATACACAACTGACATAAATACTTAAATATACATAATTCGTATCTATCTATATATATATTATATATATATATATATATATAATTGGCAGGGAGGTTGTTTAGAGCCAGGAGAAGGACATAGGATACTTTTTATCCCGTTCGACAGCATTCCCGTGTGACTTGACATGAAACGTCAGTCACTATAAAACGTGGTATAACAAAAAAGAATCAGACTTGGAATAACAAAACGCAAATGACAGCTATGTAATGACGTATGGATGACAATTTGATATTTGTAAGAAATCAATAATAAAACTATTTCTATTAAATAAATTAACTTAATTAACAATTATAATGTCTATATATATAAAAGAAAGTCGTGTTAGTTACTCCACTTATAACTCAAGAACGGCTGAACCGATTTAGCTGAAAATTGGCAGGGAGGTTGTTTAGAGCCAGGAGAAGGACATAGGATACTTTTTATCCCGTTCGACAGCATTCCCGTGTGACTTGACATGAAACGTCAGTCACTATAAAACGTGGTATAACAAAAAAGAATCAGACTTGGAATAACAAAACGCAAATGACAGCTATGTAATGACGTATGGGTGACAATTTGATATTTGTAAGATATCAATAATAAAACTATTTCTATTAAATAAATTAACTTAATTAACAATTATAATGTAATGATAGTGCCATTGCCCATTCGTATAAACAGTGAAGTGAACAGAGTATAAAACTCGGTATGGTTGAAAATTTGAGTTTTTAGGTGAAGTGAAGTTTAATTAATAATTTGTTGATGGTCATGGCAAATGCCAACCTTTAGGCGTAAATTGTGCGGTGGTAAGCCAGGCACGTCCAAAGAGTTCAAAAATTCAATTGGATAGTTGGTGGCTTTATTATTATCAATAATTTATTATTGATATCAATACCTAAAGGTTGGTATTTGCCATGACCATCAACAAATCACAAGGCCAATCCTTAAAAGTTTGTGGTTTAAATCTAGAACATTCATGTTTTTCCCATGGTCAATTATACATGGCATGTTCACGGGTCGGAAGACCATCTGCGTTGTTTGTTTTTGCGCCTGATAATAAAACAAAAAATGTCGTGTATCACAAGGTACTTAAATGAAGAGCAACCTATGTACTAAAATACAGAAATAATTATGAATGATTAATGTAGGTATTTTTTTTTTTTGTATTTTTCCAATTAAAAAAAAATCTGCTTATTTATTGCCATTAAGGCGGAACAAAGTTCGCCGGGTCAGCTAGTTATAAATACAAACAAAACACCCAGACGGATATAAACACCGTGCGAGGAATCGAATCTACAACAATCGGAAGTAAAGTGGTGATTTAAACCGCTGGACCACCGAGGCCTTCAATAGTACTGTAAGTAGTAATTATAGTACAAATCATGGCTATTAAATACATAATAAAATTACTGTTTGGAACAGCACCGAACTCGTAAGAAACAAGCATCTCACGATATCAATTCTAATTTACCCAATTACAATCGATCCAGACTTTATTACTACAACGATTGTTTGTAAACTAAACAAGAATTGCACCAAACTCGATTTGAACGAGTTAATCTGAAAAGTTAGCCGGCACTTGGGCGGACTTGCTCACAACAAAAAGTTACAGCCGAAACGATACGAACGCATTTTGCAAATAAAACTGCCGTGATTTATTTACTTTTAAGGATCACCAGCACAAGGTACAGCATATAGAATATATGGTGCTTCTATATGTATTAACACTACTCTTGGCCGCAGCTAGCCTTTACAGTTTCACGGTGCTCGCCCCCGAGTGCTGATGGATGATGGCACTCAAAATCCGCAGAAGGACTTATGAAGCAGCTGAAGGCCAACTCCCGCCTAACAGATATGACTTTAGTCTGAGGGCTTAAACTTTAGTCGGACAAAGTGTGTGTCTATCTGTTTGTTACCTTTTCAGTACAAAATGTAAACGAAGAATTGTAACTCGAGGACGGATATAGTCACTTACTTAAAAACAGCAGACAAAGTGGCCGGTAACATCTAATAAATCGGAAAATGTAAATATGATGTTTCAGAAAATCTTCAGACATGATAAGCAATTTTTATAAAATTTCGTATTTAATATACATTATTTATATTATTAACCGGGTTTTACCATGTAATGATAATTACATGGTAAAAGCCGGTTAATGTAACATTAATTAATATAACAATAATTTTATGGCATATAAACCTCTGTCGACGTTTCGACTTGGTTGCACTAGCCGTGATCACGAGCGGACTAGTCGAAACGTCGAGAGAGGTAAATACATTTATTTGCCATAAAATTATTCATGTTAAGACCCGGTTAATAATATAAATAATCATAAACATAGGGCAACGAAAAAACCGCCGCGATTACATCCAAGAAATTTCACCTCATGTTTTCAAATAGCAAGCCAAACAAAGGAAATTGCAGTCAATTTAAATGCATACGGCCCGTGCTGAATTCTAATGCTTAATTAAGGTAAATAGAAATTTTAGACATGTCCCAAATTACATGTAATTAGTATTTGAGAGGCGGCGTGTTTGCTGTAAAATTTAATGACTAATTTAAAACGTGTTAATTGCACTCTATAGAGTTTTTGTTATCCTCTTGTGTGAAGTTCGGATCGTGTTGCGGAGTCTGGCACGGTTAACAATGTTAAGATGGAAACATTGAGAGTTCTTATTTCGTTAATTAATACTAGTAGTGCCCACGACTTCGGCCGCATTTGTCTATTGATAACAATCAGTGACAAAAATGAATAGTTTTTATAAATTAAAGACGTAAAGAAATGAAATACTACTTTACTATTTGGGTTTTGTTTTCTATATGATTTTCTTATCTCACGTTTTGACACATATGTATTTAAATATATACTCTGTGAAAATTTTCTACCAGTTCATTCAGCCGATTTTAAATGCAACTTTAACAAACAAAAAAGTACCATATATACTTTCGTATGCAAGAAACACTTCAATTTGATTTATTTCTGTAGATTACATAAAGAAAATAAATGAAGAACATACAAATGACTTTATATTTACATTTTTCCCGTTGAATTTGAAGTAGGCATTAATACTTACTTGAAATTCAACTGGCTATCAAATTCTTTATGTAATTTCTTTTCTTTATATAATATATTCTACAATATAAACTCTTACACCATAATTCAATTAACATGTTTTTCTCACTGAATATAACAATAATTTTTATTTAAATATATGCCCACACCTATCTACAGCAGAAACATTATTATACAATTATAATTAAGAATAAATCTAGGAACTAATACAATGGATAAATTGAGTCCCGCAAAGACAATAATATACTTTGCAATTGGAAGTAAGAATGGCAAAGAAATGCAAATTGATATTATCGTTTCGGGATCACTCTTTGAGTACGTTATTTTGACTGAGAAATTGAATTTAAGGTTTTATATATTTGTACCGTTGCTACCATACTGTTGCAAACTCTAACAAATATAATAATTAAAACCACTTTAATAATTATTTCATAATTTTCAAATAGAGAACTGCGCGCTCGAGAGTACATTGTCTTTTGTTTTTTATTTTATTCACAATTTTGATAGGCGCATTATATTACATATAGTATAAAAGCTGACTCCGCAGATATTGTTCTGACATATAAATTAAATCGCTATTGAAAAATAGTGGTTGATACTAGAAGGGTAATTATTTAAGGTTGTATGTATTTTTTAATGCCACGTTACATAAAAATAATAAAATAAAAGATAATAAACATTGTGACACGAGAATTTTATTTATAAGATTACGATATAAGTGGCATTTCAGCCCAAGCCAAAGGCGAGGGCGTAATAGAGTCGAGTGTGTTAAATACGCACGTATATTGTATAACGTTTTTCAGCACACTTGATTTTAAATAAACTCAATCATAAAACTGTGATGCATATTGAAGCTTTCCCGCCGTTTTACTTTTTTCAAAATAGTTATTAAATAAAAACTTTTAAATTAATAATAACTTTTTATAAATCAGCGCGCTGCTGGCTGTCGACGAGCGGTGGCCAGTTCGAAATTTGAAAAATAGCAAATAGTGCTGTTAAGGAATAACTACACTATTTGCATTTATAATGCACGCGTCTTATATGAGCAGCTGTATATATCGAAAATCGGGGAAATAAGATATACTCAACGAGCAAGTGTGTTGAAAAAATTAAAAAATATATAATTACCATTTAATTCCCAACTAACTTTATTTTTTTTTTACTAACTTTCTTGGTACCGTTAATGTATATATACATGAATATCACGTCATTATGTAATGCTTGTGGTCTCAAGTCATGTTAAGGAGACATTTTAATTTCCTGTAATTTTATTACCTTATCTTACCAGACACACATATAATCACAGCTCACAAAGCAAGCTGAAATAGGTAAGAGTGTTACTCAGTCACCGACCACTCAGACGGGCGGGATTGTTAGTAATATGGACTGATAAACCCATTGCTAGCAATGTACCAATTCAGTTTGACTTCCACGTGGTGCCCTCTGAAAACCATTATGATATATTCATGATAATTTGCTACGATAGGCTAAATGACCTGACCTCATATTCATCTTATCACTCTCCACTGATGCCCCGCCTGCGGAAACTGTTAGCGAACGCGGGTGCACCATTCCATTATCATCCATTAAAAAAACCACTCAGAGGACTTTACACAAAGTCTCTCAGTAAAATATAGATTGTAATGGATATACAGTACGTTTATATTAATCTAAAATGTTTTCCACCATTTGGAAGGCCCAATTTGACGGATAGGCAACCCTATTAGAGGGTCGTAACCCGTCTTCAATTTCCAACACACACTCCATTATAAATTGATCTCTCAGACTTTGTGATCCGCACAGAAATTTATTAAGTTATGAATATGATGAGAGTTCAGGTTGAATTTGTTGGTTCATATTACGCTGCGGAAAAAACAAACGCGGGCCCGTAATATTTCAAATACATCATTGTTGCTTAAACCTATATGAGTTTTAATATTGTGTCCAATACTGAGTATTACAGCTAGGTAGTTTTACCAATTGTGAGCGATAGAAGAAATGATGAACTGTATATAAAAGGTAAATTATCAAATAGCAGAAAATAAGGCAAAGACTTATAATATAGACACGGACAGGTCAAGAATAGTAAATCTTCTTTTATTTTATTATATTCTTTAAAGAATTGTATTTAATGAATATAATAAAATAAAAGAAGAGATTCGAAATTAATTAAAAAGTAAATATTTCAATGAAGTCTAATCAAAATATCTTTATTCATATAGGTCTATTATAGGCTCTTCTTACACTATGTCAACAAGAAACTCAGCTTATTCTTTTCAAACAAGCTTATACATAATTACAGATTCATTTTTAAATTCTATTAGCGAGAATACCGTGAACCAGCAAATACTATTACATTTTTTAAAAAAAGAAATAATTTGTCTATAATGTATGTTCCTACTTTAACAAAAAGTATATTAATAGATGGTAACAAATGGACTGACATAATTTATTATATCTTAAATTATAATCTATAAGAAGTTGAAATAGGAGATGAAATACAATAAAACAGGCGAAGTCGCGTGTAGCAACTAGTGCACAATAAAAAAGTTTCTATTGGAAATTGTAAAAGCTAATCCAAACGTTCAGGAAAACACGTAAAACATCCTCGTAAGGCTCTATAATCCCTGCCGGATGCAAACTATGGGATTTTGCGGGGAAAGGAAAACGCAATATATTTTTACGTGTACCCTATAAAAATATATGATCATTATGCTTTGTAGGAGCGGCCGGAATAAACGTATTGGTATTACGGGCATCTCTATTATTGGTTATGGTCAGAACAAAAGAGGTTTTTTGATTGTATGACATTAATGGTATTAACCCTTCTATTTTATACAACATCTGTGGCTGCATGAGGTATATTGGTATCCCCAAAAAGAAATAAATGTAAATATTAAAATACATAAACATTAACTGGTACCTGCAACTGGACAAACTTTCCCCTATTTAATGTTTTTTTCTTATATATCGTATAATTTCTGATAAAAGTAAATATAGCTACAAGTGAAATTTCATTAAGATAATTTCAGCCGTTTAGTCGTGAAAGGTAATAGAGAGACAGAGAGATAAATTTTCATATTTATAAAATTAGTAAGAATGGATGTAACGTTCATTAAAAAAAATACAATATAGATTTTACATATTATACATAACTATTTTTCTCAAAAACACTTACGTTTTTACGACTTCCTAGGGTAATAAAATATACCTATGTATATAATGTATACACTATATACATATATATTCGGCTTGGTATAGATTTGTATTATAGAAAGAATAATACAAATCTATACCAAGCCGAATAGCAAATGAAATAATAATAAAAATAATTATTTATTTATTTACCAAAATTGTTTCAATACAATCACAATAGCATTGATTCCTATACTAGGCTGGGCCTGTCCTGTAGGAACCAGAATACGAATTATCTTATAATAATTTTAAGTCTAAAAGTACAGACAATTTGCTAAGCTAAAATATCCTAAAACTATCTAGCAAAACTAATATATAATGTGTGGGGTGGCGAGTGAGTATGTATAAGTGTAAGGTGTCTGTATGTGTAAAATGATAAACATAAAGCAGGTGTAGGACATTGTTGACTACATACAGACAGACCGAAAGTAATGTGACATTGAGGAAGACGCAGCTGGAGTCGAGTCACAAAGCGAGCTTTACGGCGTTTGTGGCTCGAATGTGCTGACCACCATCATGAAGAAGGACTACTGGCCGAAGGACCAGCCCCTTCGGCCAGTAGTCCTTCTTGTATCTCTTATCCTCTTGTATCGTCGCTACCGTGGCACATTGCCGTCGTCAATACCGTAACAACAAAGACAATTTATATTTTATTATTACCTATGTATATATGTTAAATATAAACATAATAAATAAAATCATAGCGCAGAGGTTGTTAATCACATATCTGAGGTTCAAATAAAATATTATCGATAAAATTTGGTTATGACGTATGAAGTAGTCAGATTCAACACATATGTTACAGAGCAATTTGTAAGTAAAAGGGTACAGAGGTAGATTTATTTTCGGGCCTTAAATAGAAGGTAGTATAATAAACTTTTATTCGGCCAAGTCGTAAAATGTATCATAGGAACTGTTCTGGAACGTTACCCCTCAGGGGAATTAGTGAGGATTGAGATATCGATAATTAGTTATCGACAAAATAAAATTATTTACCGCCTGTGCTTAAATTTAAGGTCATCATAACTAAGTATGTATCTATTGAATAGAATATTAGGAATAATTTAATCAATAGCAGAAATACTACTATCGCGCCAATATATTCTTCTGCTTTATATTCTATGGACTATATGGACGATAATGGACTATATTTTTAATGAGCTAAATATGACAACAAAGGGGCGAAATGGTAATAAGGAAAAACACACGTATGTACCTAGCAGACGGATCCAACACCTCGTGCAACGTTTGAGTCTGTTTCAGGAGCACTCATCGTCCTTCACTTCGGGTACAGGGGCATCTAGGATGGTCAGCACACGTGCCGTTTTTGCGTCCTAGGCTAGACGTGGTCACAGACAAATTACTAGGACTTGTTGTCCGGTAGTATCACTTTTGGGAAACACAATTCCACTTATGCTATAAAGTATTCCGACGGTTTTACAAGAAATAATATGCGACACACTCGATCGTTCTAAACATTCACGAAGCGGAGGCGAAATTGGGCGATTTTATGTACGTGTGGAGGTAGGTAGAAGGAATTAATTTCAGATGTACCGTATAAAATATTTATAACTTAAATACAAAGACATTGGTATAACCAATATCTCTATATGTATTTAAGTTATAAATATTTTAATTGTTATATTTCTAGATCTACTTTGTTTTTTTTAAGAATTACTCAAGTATTTTACATAAGTATACTGAAAATTGCTTCCTAGGCTGGTACAGAAGTATAGGAATATACTCTAGGCGAGAAGTATACAAATGATCTGTGGAAGATAACTTTTGTACAGCAGTGCACAATGAATGCGAGAAATGCGTGTATTTTTTATGAATTTAGAAAGCCAAACGATATGACGGCCCACCTGGTTGTAAGCAGTAACCGTTGACTTTAAACATGAACTTCACTAGGGATATCACGTTATCATGTTTCGAAGTAAGATGTCAAGCCTCATATTATCCTATTATTTAATATATAATAATAATAATAATAATCTCAGGACAATTCACACAGCGCCATCTAGACCCAAGTTAAGCTAGCTAAAGCTTGTGTTATGGGTACTAGATATTTTTAGATAGATATTTTTTTTTTGTAAATACATACATATTATATATAGAAAACACCCAGACTGATACAAACAATCATACTCATGAATACAAGTGTTTGTGCCGTGCGAGGAATCGAACCCGCAACCATCGGTCGTAAAGCAGTGTGCTAGACCGCTAGACCACCGAGGTCGTCAATATATAATAATAATACGTTGTGTGTAGGTATAATATGTATATAATAATAATAATACTAATATGTCGAAATCAAATTTTATCGATATTATTTACAGTGTACTCTTGCACATGACTAAGACACGAGTTACCTACCTGTTCAACTTTAGTAATAAACTTATTTTTTAACGCCCCACTTTCAGGGAATTTACCACTATCCTCTCAATATTTAAATAGGAAGTATATAATGTAGACTATACGCAATATATTTAAGTAACTATGAAAACTCCTTTGGAAAGTTTACACTCTTTCCCGAGGAGATAAAAACCATCATCCTAAGAATATCCTTCAATTCTTGTCCCTGACGGGTCTAGGTAGCGAACTTTGAAAAAGGGCGAGCACAATAGATCTATGTAGGTCGCAGTGCTACAGGTGCAAGTATCTGAAAATAGCCCAAACAACCCAATAAAAAAAATAAAAAACTATGAAAAAAATAGGAATATAACTTAACGTCACACAAGTGGATTATGGTCTGTTTACCGGAATAGTTTTTTATTTATTAGTTTAACATCAACAATTATTATAATCTTAACAGAGCTGGTACATATATAACGATGGAATGATGAAATTATTTATATATAGACTCTTAAGGGTAAATTATTAAAACGTGTGTTTTAGTATGATGATTGTTTAATACTAGATAACAGAGTCGTTCCTCGAATATATTTTGTTAGAAATAAGTATATAATTTGTTTATGTTTATATATTCACAGTTATTAATATTATATATACAACAATATATCATATCAATGCCCCCTTTTTTATATAAGGCTGATCTACTTAACATATCTTATAACATTTTCTAGGTTTGCTAGAAGAAATCTCTTTTTACAGATAAGCTTGCCCGCTATCGTATATTATATTTATGGTGTCTGTTGTTTTCCTATATACAAAAAATAATAAATAAGTGCAATACATTCTTAATGTATGAAGAGGTTTTTACATAAGCATCATAAATACAGCACACAGAATTCTCTAATTTGTATGCTGTATTTATCTTTTATGTATTTTGTAGAGGTCTTTTTAATGATGGGTAATTTTATATTTATTTACCTCAGGCAACTTAATTAACCATATAATATGTATCCTGCATATCCTGCACAGGTACCCCATAAGTGAATACCGTGATTCACTTGTGGGGTACCTGTGCAGGATCAGTTAAATATACGTGAAGTCATGTCAATCAGGTCAGTCAGCCCATCGAGGTTGAATCACTAGAAATTGGGTAATTTCTGAACTGACATTGATAGGATTGATATGGGCGCTAGTTACCATTACTAAAAATCTCCTCGCTCTAGCTGGGATAGTTAGTTACGGCGATAGGTCCCTATCTTTGGGATTGTTATTATATTAAAATTAGATTTAATGACAGACTTGCTCTTACTAAATATTATTTAGAAAAAAATCAATGGTTCTATTGTAATACTAAAACCGAAAGATATACTGAAACCTTTCAATAAATTCAAAACCTATATTAAATCATATTTATTGACCAAAACCTATTACTATATCACACTAAACGATTATTTGAATGATAACATATACATGACTAGTATCACGGCCATCACGCTATCATGTGACACCCGTGATACTTATGCATTGCCATTCCACAGAACTAACATATCATGCCTGTTATCCTATGATTTCGGTATTATAATATAAATATATATACACAATTTAATTTGATGTAGGCATGATCAACCTGTCCAGAACATATGACGTTGCCTATTCCATCTTCCTTGCTTTTAATAATGAACAATAATAAAAGAACCCGTGACGTAATATGAATATTAACTACTTTAGATGTAATAATAGTTATTCTTAAGAATAAATCAATATTTTCTTCGGTAGTTGGGTTATAGAATGAAGATGCAACGCTGAATTCTGTAATGCCTATACTACTCGTATGTGTTAGGGAAAAAAATTAGAAGCGTGAGATTATCTCAGTCCATACCATTGCGTTTGCTTCTTTTTCCTTTGTTGTTATTGTCATGTATATATATAGTCCGACCACTCCACAATTCCTTTCAGTCATTCATTCAAAGGTTGACTGAAAGAAATCCCTCATTTGGGATAAGTTCGCCATTGTACATCTTATATTATTTCTTTTTAAGATCGTAGTATCTTTAGTTAATTTAAATGTATTTATTGTGCAATAAAGTGTTACAAACAAACAAACAAACCTTTTGATGCTCCGAGGATTTTAATATTCTTCAGCAGGTGTCAAGGTACAGGGCATGTAATAGCACAAATTCACTGATATAACACTTTATTTTACCACTCCTGTTATATTTAAGAAAAGCGTGTAGGAGCGTAAGGTCAGGTTTTTGTTGATTAACATGGTAGAGAAAATAGAGGGTATACAAAAATGCCTACCTACATTTTTGAACACTAAGTAACATTTTGATAGACTATTGAGTAAAAACTATATATGCATCATGACGAGATCCTCACTGGACACTGCAAGCTGTATAAGAACATGGCGAAACTAGGCCTTAGCTTATTAATATGCACATTTTGCCAAGCAGAAAAGGAAACGCAACTACACTTCCTATGTCGTTGTAGCCCACTCATGCATAAACGAAATATCTCCTTTGGAAAGTATACACAATATCCTGAGGAGCTAAAAACCATCGCTCCAATTCTTGTCCCTGGCGGGTCTAGGCAGCGAACTTTGAATAAGGGTATTCAAAGTTTGCTGCCTAGACCTGCCAGAGACAAGAATTGAAAAATATTCTAAGGCATTCAAGCACAATAGACCTATACAGGTTGCAGTGTTACAGGTCTTAGCATCTGACAATAGCCCAAAGCCCCGAAAAGCGTGTTCTCGCAAGAAAGTAGTACCTATCTGTTTTTTTTTGGAACCGATTTAAATGAAACTAAAATTAAATATCGTAATGTTATTATTATTATTATTATTACTAAATTGATTAAAATGTTTCTTCAATTCGCGTACGAAACAAAGTAGACAAATAGACAAAAAAATAACAAACTATGTTTTAGACGCTCAGTAGTCAAAATTAGACCATAATTCATTTATATATATTGTAATTAGTGAATTTATTATGGTTCTGTAAGACTATAAACAAACATTATTAATCTGTTCTCAATTTATCCATAGACTTTACAATAAACAAAAGAATATAGTCTGTGTGTATTTTTACACATGAGTGTATTTTTTTATTAATTTCATGTATGAATAATTTAAAACAAAATATAGCATCACTCTTTCTATATACAAACTATTAGTGTAGGTACGAAATTATATACTCCTTCCTTCACGTATCTTTTATAAAATGGGGTACAAAATTTTGGCTTTACGTTTTAATATTTAGATAATGCATGCATGATTATTAAATTTCTGATGGTATTTGTATATTCCTGTTATCATGTAATTAAAAAAAACTAGAATGATATAAAAGCACAGGTAAAAATATAAAGATATTTTTTTGCGGGAATACTCTGTGCCAGGACTTACCATTATACAACTATACGTAGAAAATAGAATCGCTTGTCGTATTCCGCTCTTGTAGTGTTCTCTCATAAAGCGGTGTACAAGCGTAACAGTGAGTACTAAGCGTCTTATGAATTTTGCCTAGCGCTTACAGGGCTGGCAGATGTCGGCCATTGTACGCGACTGGAATCGCTTTCTGTGGAAATTCTTTATTTAAAAAATGTTATAATTCTTTTTTCGAACTATTCTAGTTGTTTTAGTTGTATGCTTGAATAAAGTATGTAGGTTTTATTTGATTGAGAATAGGAAATAGCGTATTACTATTAGTTCGAATATAAACTCCTTATTTAAAACACATTATTTTTTTTATGCAGCTAATGGCATTCTTTCAGATTTATGATTGCATAAGCAAGTAGGTTTTATTCTTATAAAATTAGTGTGGATAATATTGTACAAATTCTTTATTTTTTTAATCTGTTCCTATGCCGGCGGTTCTCTTAATTCATGCCGTTTTTTTAGGTACTTGAAAAATATCAAAATGATACAATGCTGTATACATTCTTTATTTAAAAATAAATACTACAATAGTCAATGGTTTCATTATACAAATGGGAGTGTTTTGAAGTAATTGGAACCTCAGTGATTTAAAGGTTTGTAGGTTCGCGGGTTCGATTCCCATACAATATAAACACTCACATATCATTTTAAAGCGACCTGACCTATTCAAATTGGATGTTATGTTAGATAAATATCTACATATAAATTGCACTTATTTCAACATAATTGTTCAAGCAAAAATATGTACTAGCATTATATTAGTTTTTAAATTGCAAATTCTTAATCTATTTTTTTATAGCACAGGGGACAAACGAGCTTGCGGTACACCTGATGGTAAGTGATTACCGCCGCCTGTGAGCACCCACAACTCCAGAGGAATTGCAAGTGCATTGCCGGCATTTTAAGAAGGAATAAGCTCTTATATATAAGGTTCCAATATCTATTTGAAATAGACGATAAGTTGGCCTGAATATCCAATAGTTGGACACAGCCCTACACTACACTATGCTATCTTCAAAGACTGTTTGACATAGAGATAGATAGATAGATATAGATATATAACATAGATAGCATGCATCTAAATGTATCTAGATTTATTTTCCCCTAGAAAATAATTTAATCCCTGCTCGTCGGACGTTAACAAGATTAGCAACCCTCACTTCCACCAGATGTCGCCTGCTAACCGTTGCCTTATTAAATTTAGCCACGATTTTAACTTGCGTATATGCAGTGCCGTATTCAGGGGCTAATTTTAGCTACATTGTTACAATCAAAACATAGTGCTAAACAAATAAAGCATTCCCATATATTACATTTTTTTAAATATATTATATAAAATGTTTACTTACACAAATATTAATATATGAAAAATTAGAAATTCCTTTTGATATACATTTTTATTATATTTATAATTTAGCGAGCGTAATATATAATTTTTATTCTATATAAATAAATTACTTACAGAATTAACTATTTCTTTTGTTTGGCAGCTAGATTCGAATTCACGATCTCCCTGGTCTAAGTGGGAATAGAATACCGTAATTTGAGATACTCAAGTGTCGTATATTAGGACTCTTATATATACGATCAGACGAACTCCGTGGGCTAACAGTTTAGTACATCGCCATATTACGATGATCACGTGTTCAATACCTCACAAGGTGTAAACAATTATAGTAATAACTATAATTGTTTGTATTTACAAAAAAAAAAATGTGTGTAAGTATATCTGTCAGTTGTTTAATACCCCTAATACAAACTGCTTAGCGTGGGACTAGAGGGCGCTGTGTAAAATGTCTAGAGTTATTATTATTGTTATATATATACAGAGATAAAACAACTTCGTTCCTCTTTCATTATTATAACAGCCCCATCTATCGTTAAATACATCCCTGTATATATTATTCGAAGACGATATTCGTAGATAATATTTTTAGGTTAGTTTATGGTTTAATATTAGGCAAGATATCCTCATAAGGAAATCTAATATAAGTGCGTGGGCGTACGCCATTTCATTTGCGTAAAAGAGAAAGTCTTCTGGAAATTCGTGTAGAGAAAATTATAGAAAGTTATTGTTAAATATATAAAGAAAACTTTTGTGCTCATAATGAAAAGATCGCTTAAGCGATAAGACCGCTTTTTTACCTACATAATCTATATATTAGGTTTTTTATATATTTTAAGGTGCAATAAAAAAGTAAAAAAAGTATTTTTTTTATATTACGATTGTGGCAAACAGGCATAGGTCCCATCTGATGGTAAACGGTTAGCGTATGAATGTATATTGATGTCTTGCAACAATTGTTAATACTCATTCTAGTAATAATATCACAATGCGGCTGTGTGTCGAACAATATTGTGCATCTGTGGCGCATTAGATTTGCGCGGGAAAATAAGAAAGACTTAAAAAACTTCTTCTACAGGCATACTATACATAAGAGGCATAACCTCTTAGTCCTTTGGAATAGCAACCTTCTTTAAATTTTTTTTTAATTTTCGGACTACTCTAATGCTGTTGCCCGCAGCTGGCCTTTTCAGATTCACCGGACGATAGAGGACGAATGCAGATGGCACTCCAAACCCGCAGAAGGACTTATGGAGCGGCTGAAAGCCAACTTCCGCCTGACGGATACGACTTAAGTCTGAGAACACCTGAGGGGTTCGAACCTCAGCTCAGGCCGCCGCAATTTCGGTCCCCGTTTGAATTGGACGGGAGATCAATCGGAGGGGGCTTATCAATGGTGTTACACTATACTCGTAACACCACACTCCTAATACTATTTACGTAGGTATGTAGGTGACTGTTACCATTACCATCAGCTTGTTTGTCATCCCAAATAAATAAAGAAACGAAATATATTTTAGTGGAGTAAATTATTTGCTTACGAAATGAATTCTACAAATTCAACAAACAGTACTTAGCTTAATTGAATGAGAATAAATAACAGAAGCGAAAAGTAGATACCTAAATAGAGTATCGGGTATAAACATCAATTTCCCAAGGAAAATTCAATTTCCTGGAATATCTCAACAAAGCGATTGTTTCTTGATCGAGCTTCAATTTGTTGGGTGTAATGCTGTTTTGAAGTTAATAGTGTGTTAACACTGACACAGTTGTTCAGGAATACAACTTATTATTAAGTTACAGGTATATATAACTTAAAATAAAAATGGATCGTGCAAAAACAAGTGTGCGTGAATAAGGTATATTATAAAAAGACAGTAATAGTTGAATAATAATTGTAATAAACTTTAAATGTCGTTTCTTTGTTTACAGGTGAGTTATATGTATGATTCAGTATTTCAGTGCTTATTGTGTTTAAAAATAAAAAAAAATATCTTTGTTTACAGAGAAACAATTTTTAGTTTATTTCATAAAGAAAATATAATTATATATATATGACAGCTTCTGAGACCTATAGTTTTAGCTTCAGTGCTAAGGACTTTAGTGTTTAGTACTAATTCCTACCCGCGAAATAGTCAGCTTTATTTCTAAATAAAATACCCTATAGGTCGAAAACGAGACGATATATTGTATAATTATACAACCTACTTACATCTCTTTTAAGGTCTCTTCAGCCATGTTGTAATGATAAGGTAACAATAAAAAAACATACATACTTTCAAAATTCTGATAAAATATGGCTGGAGAATTTATAACTTGTTAGACCTGTAGTTCTACTCATTGTAATGAGTATAATACCAATGAATAACAACTCATTGTATAACTCATTGTAATATATAATACCAATGAAGAATTCATTGGTATTATACTCATTACAATGAGTTGTATATGAATATTTTATTAGTTGTATATATATAGAATGTAGGATTTACAGTTTTATATTCCTTTTCCTCTATCGAAAATAGAACTCTCCATTCTCTTCTCATTCTCACTCTCCATTTACGATCATCTTTCTTTTTATCGTTTACTAGTTATGTTTCGCCCGCGTTAAAATTCAATACATTTATCTTAATAATATTAGAAACGTCAAAGTTTGTAAGTATGCATGTTTATTACTCTTTTAAAAACTACTGAACGGATTTTTATGAAACTTTACCGTAATATAGCCCATGCATCACACATAACACATAGGCTATATTTTTTGATATTAAAATTTAATGCGAGTAAAACCGCGGGCACAGCTAGTAATATTAATAAGATTAACATTATTACTTTTAACTGAAAAATGTTCATAAAATCTTCTACATTTTAACTTAACACTGCTACTTGTACTTGTGACTTGCTCCCGCCGAAACCTGGTACATCAGAAGTGAAATCACAGCATTTTAGTACGAAAGGAAACGGAATAAATCAATGTTTGCTCTCCAACGACGTCGGATCACACTTTTCCATTAAATACTTTTTACCGTAGTGTTGAATGAGCCATTCAATGCATGTTACACAATTTTGACCTATCTACAAAATAGACCAGGAGACTGTCAGTAGTAAAAAATTAAGTACAATATAAATCTGAAATTTTACACTTGATATAAGATTGATATTATTATTTATGTTTCTTGTAACTATCACAAATATTCCGTTTTTAATACCAACAATAGAGAAGCCTGATTAGGAACGCTGCCTCGTATACTAAAGCTGTTGAAAAGATAAAAAAGATATATCAATTTAAATCTGAAATTGTACACTTAATATAAAATTGATATTATTATTTATCTTTCTGGTAAATATCATTAATTTTCTGTTTCTAATACGAACTATATAGATATAGACAGATTAGGATAGTTACCTTATAGTTTAAAGGTGATTCATGAAAAGTATATCAATTTGAAAATTTATTAGTATTATTAAAAAAATATTATTAAAGATACTTAATATTTTAAAATAATTTAACAAAAAAATGTGAATATCGTCTTATATTTACTAAAAATAACCATACATACCGTCCATTTATTAGATACTTATGGTATAATACGCAACATGTTATTATTTTATATACACTGCTATATTTAAAAAAAAAGCAATTTAAGTATGTATATCTTAATTAAGGCACTTAACAGCTTAATTCTCAAAATTAACAAAATCTTACATAAGCAAAAACCATTTAGTTTTAGGAGTATTTTTATTCAGTAGTCATTAGGGCCATTTTCTATAAGATGGCTATCGGATTGAGTGACAATTTTATCACTAGTAAATAAAAACAGTTAATTAACTACGTACAAAAGTAAGGTTAGTTTTTTTGAGGTTTAATCTACAAATTCTTATAAATTGTGAATCCGTTTTTTTTGACACACTAGCCCTGAAACTACTAGTGACTGAATCGCGAAGTGGCGTTTCTTCGTGAATGCGTTCTTTGCACCCACGCTTAGTGAATTTTAACCTTACGTGAACTACATAAGGACCATATTATGTTATCAACCTACAAAACTAAATTGCCTTAGAACCGACAGAGAACTTCTCCAGTAGCACTCGAGATCGATCGGTATATTTTCGATTCGATTCCAGATAAAATATTGCATCGGAAAGTTACCAAATAGTTTACTATTTTCAGTGCCAATATTGAGACAGGAGGCGAATAATTTTGTTTAGATTTCTGTGTATCAAGAGAATTGTACTAGAAAATCATACCTCCATGACTTTTATCCCAAATTGACTTTTTTTTAAAGTGATTATAATGGAATGTGGAAGTGCACCCGCCTGCGCTAACGGTTTACGCTGGCGGGGCACCAGTGGAGGATAATAAAATGAAAATGAAGTTAGGTCAGTTAGCACATCGTGACAAATTCACCAGGAATTCATCACGGTGGTGACCAGGGAGAACCGCGTGAAGGTTAACCTGACATGGTACATTGCTAGTAATAGGGTCATGAGTCACATTACTAACAATTCCTTTCCCCCTCACAAATAATTTGAATTTGAATTAGCATTCAGGACACTCAGTCCTGTAGAATGAATAGGTTTCTTCACTTAAACCGCACGAGCCAAGTCGGGGACAAAACTGAAATTCAAATAATCCAGCCCCGACTTTATGAATTCACTCACCGTACTTGTATTATGGATGGACCCCTATGCTAATTAGGGAAGGTTGTGGCGAAATTAAAACGGTAGTGGTCATAACGCATTACACCCTCCCCTTTGTAAGGTTTATTTATTAACAAATATTTAAACTGAACTCAACACACATAAATATACAGAATAATATATTCCCACTGAGGTAAATGTATAGAGGCTTCATCTAGTTCGAACGCATTTAATTATTAGTGTTGTGGACACTATGGACACATGTAGGACAGGGTAATCCATATTTAAAATATTTCTATTTTCGTATTCGATTTACAATTTTAAATAAGTATGTGATACTGATATTAGACAGAGAATGTACGTTATTACAATAATAATTATTTAACAACTTATTCCAAACTGTACTCATTAGCTATTCTACCACATCATCTCAGTGCAAATGACCCTTTATGCTTACAAGATCTTTACTAGCAGAATCAAAGGGTAGTTTTGGGCTCATAATGATACCCACATAATAATACTAGTCTAGTATGTGTAGTTGATAAATTAATGAATATTCATTAACTCCAGTCTTTTGCAATATATTTTGTATTACAAAAGTATATTACTATGCAATGTTGATATATTATTTATTATAGACATTATGGGATATAGGTATCGCATAAATGATAACCCGGGTTATACATGATAACGCGATGTTCGTTGTGCTCTGTTCATTTGCTTACTATTGTTATCCTAAGCTTCTAAATAGATAAAGAGAAAAATAAGTAGTCGTGGTATATGTTGGTATATATACCACGGGTATTTTTTTTTGTTCTTATAATATGCAAGTTTTGTAGGAGAGGCCTATACATACAAATGGTTAATTTAAGCTAAAGAACCACAAACTATTATTTCAGATTGTTAACAGGTTATTTCGTAGCTTGATATAACGTTAATTTTGCCTAATTGGCATAAATAGTAATAGTAAATACTGCTATTTAGCAGTATTATAGAAATTTTTAAACAAATCGAACGATACTATAAAATGTTTATGACCGCCTCGGTGACGAACAATCTAGTGGTCACACCGCCTTACTTCCGATGGTCGCGGTTTGATTCCTCTCACGACACAAACATTTATATTAATTAGTATGATTGTTTGTATTGTATTTGATTATTGTATTATAGAAAACACCCAGACAGGTATTTTCTATGTATAATATGTATGTATTAATGAAAAAAAAACGATGTATTTGTATCAGTTATCGAGTACCCATAACACAACCTAGCTAGCTTTCATTGCCTTTAGATGGCACTGTGTAAATTGTCCTGAGATTATTATTGTTATATGCTAAAATTTCCCCTTCTCTCACTCTATCCCCTATAAGTTGTTATCGAAATATAGTAGACTATGCTTATCTCCAAGTATCTATCTATCTCTATACCAAACTTAATCTCTTTAGAAGCAACAAACAAACAAACACACTCACTTTTGCATTTATAATACTAGTCAAAATTGTGTAGACTTTTCGGATACCAAAATAACAATAATCGATAGAAAACCTACAACATTGTAATTCCACCTGTAAGTCTTGACGTAAAATTATTCTTTCCCCCATTAACAGGTGCTATAGTAAAATCGTAACTGCCAATTAGTCGACTGTCAGACATAGGCAGAGAGCTAGAGTTAAATTTATATAGCTGTACTGTAGAACAGTTTTTTAAGGACTCACATATATCAAATACTTATCAGACATAGTCAGAGAACTAGAGACAAATTTTTCGAGCTCTACTGTAGAAAAGTTATTTAAAGACAATATGTCGACGACTTAAAAAAAATTAAATTAAAAGGTTCTCTAAAAATTTTAATTCAAAACTTCTCCATTCTTAGAAATAAACTTTCTAAGTTATACCCATAACTTAGAAGATTATTTCTTATCCAAGCACTATCATTGTTTTTTATCGTAAAAATAGTTTCACTGCTCATTTATCTTAAAGATGATAGTAAGTATTGTGGTTAACTATGTTTTTTCATTCACTTGCAAAATTGTTCATATAATTTTTACTTATTATAATTTTAATGCTTCTTTGTCATTATGAAAAGTATATTAAATCTGAATACAAATTATTCCGTATTTAAATAGATATAACGAAACGAAATTATTCTTTTTTTATAAGTATTACATATAAACAATTTATAAACTTTATTGCACCATAATATAAATTTGTCCGGTGAAAAATGGATAGAATTTAATAGTTAGTAGTAGACTAATGACTATTGCTTGCAATGCACCATGTTAGGGTGATTTTCAGGCGGTTCCCTCTGGAAAACATCGTGTGTACGTGGTGTACTTATCACGATGGGCTACTTGACCTGACCTCATGTATATCTTATCACAGTCCACTAGTCCTTTACAAGCGTAAACCGTTAACGCAGGCGAGGGCACTATTTCATTATCTTATTAATATTATAAACGAGGAAGTTTGCATGTTTGGATGTATTTTACTCTTTCACGCAAAAACTACTGAACCGTTTTTAATGAAACTTTACAGTGATATAAGCTATATTACTGTAAAGTTTCATTATCATAGATAGATGATAATTTTATTACTCACTAAACGATTACTTCAATGACGAGCGTGCATGGCAATAGTTTTCATGTTCGGGATTTTCATTTAATGTTAGACATAGACACCTATATAAATACCTATGCATTGTAAATAAACTGGATTTAAAAAAAAAAGTAATTCAATTGAGTTTCTTGCCAGTTATTCTCAATTGGATCTATATACCGAACTGGACGGTAGGGAAAAAAATTATAATGTAAAAACTTGACGTTCATAAGTGGCTTAAATGTCCTACATGAATAAATGATTTTTGAATATGAATTATTTGCTTCAACATTTATAACAATAGTACAAATGTTCGCCTCATATTCAGGGGGCATGCAAATATACATCATATACATCAGAATAACATATAGACTATAAACTTCACGCGAGTGAAACGCACAGCTAGTAATTCATATAGAAATAAAATATATAAACCAGTCATCATCTCTCGGTCCAAACTATAATTGAGACTCGCTCCAATAAAATGGAAAAATATTTCTCCAATTAAACCTCCCTTTTAAAACAGTTTCTCACGACTACTAATTAAAAAAAATGGTTTTGAAGTTGGTATATTTTTTTAACTGGAATATAAAACAAGTCAGAATACGATGACCGTCTCCAATATACATGAATAAATAAATAAGCCTCGTATTTATATGGCTTTACTTAGGTTACATGAATTTCAATGGAAAGTATCTACGCTTTATAAAAGTTATTATAAGTCTTCTATAAGTATTTCAGTAGCTATAGACCAAAAATAAATTGACCACAAACAAAAGATAAATTAACTTTATTATAGAAGGCTCACCTCGAAACTGCAAAAATAAGTCCGTCTCAATCCTAGGTATTGCACCTGACTGGACTATTTTAATGGACACGTATGAAAAGCATAATAACACAAGCTTTCGTTAGCTTAACTTGGGTCTAGATGGCGCTGTGTGAATTACAGATCCTGATTATTATTATTACTTTTATAATATTAGTTTAAAAAAGCAATGGACGTGTTATGACTTTTTATTATATTAGATATTACAAATAAAGTTTCAAATATTTCTTCTCTGTAATATAGAATTAAAAAAGCAATCGACGTGACGTGATATGATATTGTCACATCCATTTATTTCTCTATTGTATAATATGTGACGAACATACCTAGTGTAAGGGTTCCCATAATGGGACGTGTCGTTTGTTTTAATATAGTTTTATCTTATTTCAAAATATCCTATAAGATATGCTGTTAAAAATATAAATAGATTTTGAAAGGTATTTTTATATAGTTCAACTATTTTTTTATCTTCATGTTCAACAATCAATCGTCGTATTATGACATTGTCACATCCATTTATTTCTCTATTGTATAATATGTGACGAACATACCTAGTGTAAGGGTTCCCATAATGGGACGTGTCGTTTGTTTTAATATAGTTTTATCTAATTTCAAAATATACTATCCTATAAGATATGCTGTTAAAAATATAAATAATTTTGAAAGGTATTTTTACATAGTTCAACTATTTTTTTATGTTCATGTTCAACAATCAATCGTTAAAAATATATTTCTCTATTGTATAATATGATACCTAGTGTAAGAAAGATATTTTTATATAAAATATACTATCCTATAAGATATGCTGTTAAAAATATAAATAGATTTTGAAAGATATTTTTATATAGTTCAACTATTTTTTTATGTTCATGTTCAACAATCAATCGTCGTATTATGACATTGTCACATCCATTTATTTCTCTATTGTATAATATGTGACGAACATACCTAGTGTAAGGGTTCCCATAATGGGACGTGTCGTTCGGTAGCTCAGTAAGTAACGCTTGTTCGGAAGCCTTAAAACTACAAATGACTCAAGTCACTCGCGGTTACGTCGCAACATCAAATACGAGATGACAAGGGACCCTGCACCGTCAAAGGTACATCACTCTCGTTAAGGTGTCTGATTTCTACCTTTTTAATGTATTACAAAGTTCATTCATTGAGAATGAACTTTGTAATACATGGAAAATTTGTATATGTGTTGGGTGTTATGTTATAAGTAAGAGTTTTATATTTTTACATAGTGGGAATACAATGAAGATGACAGTAATATGGATATTGCCAGAGTGAAAATGAAACTAAACTGACATTTATTTATTTAATATTTATTATTTTACAAAGTTACATAGGTTTTATTATGTTATATATACGAATATAACAATACCAGTTACAGAAAGTTATGATGTTATTTATTGTATGCTATGAATGTGAAATTATTAATTAATATTCGTCTTACTTATAATTATAAAAGATATTCTTAAATATAAGCAAATAGTATGGCCTAAAATAAAAAAAAATCGGTATGGGGCTATTCTTCAGTGAATACTAGGTATATTTTATGTACATACATACATAAAATATACCTAGTAAAATACCAAATTTCTACCTTAAAGAAAATTTTTAGCATTTCTCTTCCAACTCCTTAGCAGTATTATTTACTAGAAAAACAAGAATTTTGATTCACACAAGCACCGTGTATATAGCATCCAATCTACAATCAGCAACGGGTAACGCGAGTTTTCTCTACATTTCCCATTTCTGCCGCATTTCGCTCCGTTGCTTTTTTCCTATTTTCGGATAAAACTAATTTTGTGCTTTGTTGACTTTCCGTGTGTTATATTTTCATTTGGATTTCCTCGGCCTGTCGCGTGTGTATTGCCGATAAGGAGTTAACACCACAACTCCGTACTTATTAATATACTAGTATACTATAGTTTCGTTCCGTTTGACATTTTTATAATCTTGTACAAGTGAGACGTTAAATGCGGAGAATAGAGTCCACATTATATCACAATCCTGTACAAGTAAGTGTCGTTGCCGGATACTTCAAATTCTGCCTAAACGGTCATGAGTGGTCCTGAATGGTTCAAAATTGACTGCCGCTTTATATTGTTCGGCAATTTCTGACTAAATCTCCACTTTTTTTACTATATTTTATAATTATACCTTCCAATATATTGTATACTAGCTTTGGCCCGCGGCTTCGCTTGCGTTAATTTATCCCCTTAGGGGTGGAATTTATCAAAATCCTTTCTTAGGGGATGTCCGACGTCATAGTAGCTTTATGCATGCAAAGTCTCAGCCCGATCGATTACAAATTGACAAAGTTTCATACAAACTTTCATCCCTTATTTTATACCCTTGGGGATAGAATTAAAAAATCCTTTCTTAGCGGATGCCTACGTCATAACATCTACCTGCATGCCACATTTCAGCCTGATCTAGTCCAGTGGTTTGGGCTGTACGTTGATAGATCACTATGTCAGTCACCTTTGAGTTATTTATATTTAGATATATGTATGCACATATGTAACTTTATTAGTATTTATATGAAAATGTTCATATCTGCTGCATGTTTATTTATTCGTATGTGTGTATTAATTAATATTTTGTTATCTGTGGTATGACCTACATTTTCTATGTACATAATTATTCGAGGCTAGCTGTAAAAGATTCCTACTCACTGGTTTTCGTGTTATATGTTTTCTCTCTGTACAATAAGGAGTTATATGTATATACATATCCTAAAAAAAATATATTCCTAAATCACATATTACTAAGAAGAATTCTTATTCGATAAGTCTAAAATATGCAGTCTAAATATCGAATGCCAGAATTACCTAAACCAACTTCCAATATCTGAATTGGTGACTTATGTGTGAAGCGTGGATTTCCCAAGTATTCTAACTTTGGTCCGACAGTTACATCGCTTACGATTTTATTTATATGGATATGGCAGATATTTCAAATAAAAGCTCTAAATATAGTTTTCTACTAGGCGTGCCTGAGGTTTCACTCGAGTTAAATTTATAGACTATGTGTTATTCTGATGTATAAGCTATATTTCAGTAATTAAATTTGTATTAAAGAGTAACATACATTCTTCCATCCATCATCACAAATAATCTTTCACGTTTTAATCCACTCTTAGGACGATAAAATAAGAGATAAAAAATTATGTTACTCTGACATTTCTGAAGTTATATTTATAAAATTAATTTAAAAGAAAAAAAAGCAGAATTAAATTCAAAGAAACACGTATTTTAGAGTTATAGAAATACTATCCAAAAGTGCGTAAAAAATTCATGTCGAAAAATAACCGCCTCACTTCAAGTAGTCGCGGATCCAATTTCTTGCATGGCACAGACATTTGTATTCATGAGTATAATTGTTTGTATTGGCCGGGTGTTTTCTATGTATATTATTTATGTAGTAAGTATTTCTAGCAGTTGTCTAGTATCCATAACACAAGCTCAGCATAGCGTGGTACTATCAACCTAGGATCGAAATTACGATAGCCTGAGTCGAGGTTCGAACCCGTAACGGTGCCCTCAGACTAAAGTCGTATCCGTCAGGCGAGAGTTGGCTTTCAGCCGCTCCATATGTCCTTCCGCGTGTTTGGAGTGCCATTTGCACTGGCCCCTAAGGTGAAGCTGTAAAGGTCAGCTGCGGCCAACACCATTAGAGTTATAAATAATAAAAATAGCGTGGTACTAGATGGCGCTGTGTGAATTGTGTTGTGTCATTATTATTATTAATTAATGACCGTGCGAAGTGTTGGCAAGCCAACTTATAATGTAAATGTGCCATTTTAAAACTCATAATTACAATAATCCTGTCAATTGTGACCGTTGTTGACGCTAAAAAGTGTCACTGTCATTCACGGACACAATTTTCAGCAATTAGAATTCGGTGCGTGGAGACCGCCATTAATTTCGTTTGAGCGTCCACATAGAAATATGGCGGTATTGTTGGGTGTATTTAAACGGACGTGTTTACCGTTTACACGCAGGTTATGGTCCAAGTTACAAGTTGTTGATAAATATACTGGTTTAGTTCGACCGTCTCCGTGATCTGGCGGTTTAGCACACCAAATACAAGATCTGCTTAGTGTGGTACTAGATGGCGCTGTGTGAATTGTCCTGTTTTTTTTTATTCCTTTATTTGTGGCAGTATATGATATTTTATTGTTAGATTATTAAATATGTATTTATGGAAGTAGCTATTTAAATGTAAATATGTATATCGTTTAATATATTTATATTTGAACCCTCAACAATAATTATCTGCACCACCCATGGTTGACTGGTAAATAATGCCGCATGGTGTTAAGTCCACCATATGTACTTTTAAATTACATGCGTTAAAATTTAAATAATAATAATAATAATAATAAATCATTAATGACCGTGCGAAGTGTGCTAATAATGTAAATGTGACATTTTAAAACTTATAATTACAATAAACCTGTCAATTGTTGCCGTTATTGAACCGAAAAAGTGTCAATGTCATTCACTCATTACATTTGCTTTATCACTAAAACAAACTATTTTTTTACAATTTCTAAGACATCTGCGTAGAGTCAGAGTTTGATCTCCGACCAGTCAACACTAGGCTTCATAGATATATCCGAACTCTATTCATTGTCCGATGATGTCCCGCTCAAAGGTGAAATACATGTCGTAATAGGTAGTAAATGTTATTCTATTCTATTCTAATATAAATGTAGCCTCAATAACGATCGGAATTTGATCACCATTAGGGAAGGTCGTAACGGTAGTGAAGTTTCCGCACTGTATATTTGTGGTCTCACACATGCTAATTGTAGCGGAATTGTAATATCCAAAACACAACTGGCACGCTCTGCGCTCGTCGACTGAATGCCGCGGCTCACGCAACGAAATTTTTATTCAACTTTCGAACTCCGTATTTATAGACCAAAGTCAGTGTAGTAGGTTGGTCTATAAATACTAGATGGCGCTATTTACAATATTCGTAATAATCCTTACATTGGGTACTTCATTAGCACTAAAAACAAACTACCTTCTTTTAATATATTTTTAAAATATCGGATTGTTTCTACAGTAATGATGTGAATTCTAACATGTACGAGTATGGTAGTAATATTTGTATTTGTTAAATCACTAACTGGTACTTACATTGTAATTCTATAATAAGCTAAAAATAGTTAACTGTCTACTCATAATAGACATACTGTCATTAACAGTGATGCCGGAACATATTCATACGCGGAACGCGTATTACTTAGACCTCTTCTGAAAGAGTGGAACACCCAACATAATTAAAGGATATTTTGTGTAGACAATAGGCAAAGGCTTCGCATACGGAATTTTAATTCTAAACGTTTGGTCATTTAGATTTGTAGGGACCCTACGTGGCTTGAATAAATATTTCATAGTAACCTGTTTCCTAGTATATTGAGTTAGGTTATACATTTTGACTACCTGGTTAGCTTAGCTACGAGTTTTTTCCACAACAAAGTCCTAAATATGAATCCTGCGTCAAAAATCTATATTGTTTGGTTCAGTATGTAGAACAGTGTATCTTCTTTGGAAAATATACTGAAACTACTACATATATGTAAACAATTATAAAACTACAAAGTTTTTATTATTAATTTATTAACTGATACTCAGGTATTTTTTACAAAAAAGTATCTATTAATTTATATCAGTTATCTAGTACCTATAACATAAGTTCAAATTAGCTTGCGACTAGATATAGCTGTGTAAATTGTTATGAGATATTATTATTATGATCGTCAGTTCAGCCGAGACGTGTCTATGTTTATTTTTTTTTATTTCCTTTGTATACCTTATTTTTATTATTTTGCAACAGTTTCGTAACAAGTTTACAACTTCAATTATTATTTTCTATTCTAATTCTACATTATCTATTCCTAAATTATAATTATCTATTTCTAAATTATCTTTCTATCTAACCGTCGCACTCAGAGACAGCTAATAGTTGATTAGTAACGATTTCATTTATATAAAGACACATTATCAACAAGATAACTTAATAAAGACTATATTTTACGTAGGCGACACTGCGTGATACACTTAGTCTCTAACATGAGTAACCTACCTCTGAAAATGTTTACTCTCTGTTGTTTACCTTCCCTATAATTTTTAGTTACAACCTACAAACCTAAAACAACTGAATCGGGTTCACAAAGGAAGATGGGCTGGCTGCACTGATCGCTCAACTGTTACTATTAACTCACTCGTGAGTAAAACCGATAAGCCATCCATCACTGTATTCAACCATATTTTAGGAACTGTGATACCAGCTTAGCACCTGAGTTGTATTGTATTTTTTATGGATCATAATAATAATAATAATATCTCCGGACAATTCACATAGCGCCATCTAATCCCAAGGTAAGCAGAGCTTGTTTTATGGGTATTACACATAGATACGATTTCTCACACGGTGCAAAATTTTTTATTCATTAGTATAATTGTTTGTATTGGTCTGGATTTTTTCTATGTATGTATTTACAAAACAAATAATTAAGTATTTATTTCAAGTTTCTAATACTCATAACAGAAGCTCTGCTGCGGGGAGTGGAGGAGGATAAGATAAACATGGGGACTAAATGGCGCTGTATAGATTGTCTAGGGTTATTTTTGTTATTGTACATATTATTATAACATAAATTATCTATAGAATACTTTTTTTATTGTCTTTATTTTATAATTAATATAATATACATTTTTTTTGTTCTTGCTGTATAATTGGATGTAAATTATATATATTATATATTCTATGAGCCAAGCGGAGTGTACAGCGCTATAAATATTGTCCGAAATCACATTACCCAACTCTCAATAGTCGGAAAAGGTAAAGGATAACTGCCCAGTAGTTAAGTGTAAAGATAACTATTAAATTTTATGGGAAACTTAACTACAAATGTGTGCGGAAGGCTCGAAAGTGACGCCAAATGGTGGCAATTAATATTATCTTTAATGCCGTTATCATTTTAATGGTGTTTTAGCGAAGGGATATGTTGTTCTAACATTTATTATTCGGTTATATGAGAAAATATAAACGTAGTAGAAGAATGTACATGAATGTAACTGTAGGTATATGCATGAGTTCTTTCATTATCTGTTAATTCAGCCAAACCGTAATCTTTGTATATTTACATTATTTACTTGTGCAACTTCTTCTGCAGCACACTTACTTGACATTTATTATTATATTTCCCGCAATTTACATAATATCTATTCGAATTATAGCCTATGTGTTATTTTGATGTATAAGGTACATTAATGTAAAATTTCCCAAAAATTCGTTCAGTAGTTTTTGCGTTAAAGAGTAACAAACATTAATCTATAGTCACAAACTTTCGCGTTTACTCTTTCATGCAAAAACTACTAAACAACAGATTTTGATGAAATTTTACAATGATATAGCTTATACACTAGAATAACACATGGGTTATAAATTTCATACGCGTGAAACCGCGAGCACAGCTAGTTAATTATAATAATTTTACTAATGCTAACATTGTGGTAATTTTTTTTTGCAGCAACAGCAAGGGTCTTTAGAAAGGCACGCATGAGGTACAAATTGCTTCACATAACAAAGTGAAGTTCGTATTTTTTTATAGTAATTATATTATTAATCCGAAATAAAAAAATATATTACAGTTCGTATTACATGTCTGTTTCAAACTAATAGTCATTCATAAGTATAATAATTAATGTAGTGATGACTCTTCCCAAATGAGCGGTGGAATAATAAAAAATAGTATGTGACTATTCTAAATTGCTTTTATTAATTTTATTTTAATAAAGATTAAATCTATATCTATTGCTTCAATGCGGTACAAGGGCTGGTTACTTAGTATAAAACTATATACCAGGTAAATATTAAAGCTCTTGTGCCGTACATTATCTAGATTTATCATAAATCATGCACTCTTCAGCTAACTAAACGATATTAATTAAAACTTCCCTGCCTTAATCTTCCATCTCATTATTTTTAATGAAGTACTATGTTAGTTTCTTGTATTACTTTGTTGTCGCCTACTTACGAAGTTTGATTAAGGTCAGCGGTTTGACCCTTGGAACAAATAAATTGTGTATAAAGGTTTATTACGCGTCATTGGCTTAGTGGTTTCTAAGCCAATTTCTGGTGTATAATTCCTGGGTTCATATCACGGATCTATAGCTAAAGGTAGGAATTTGAAATTTGATGTTATGTTACTAAAATAGATTGCTTATCGATAAGACCGTCATTTGTATCAATGTATATTTTCTATTTTAATTGTTTTTGTTTTTATTCTGTAATTGGTGCAATAAAAAGTATAAATAAATAAATAAAATACTAGATATGTAATTTAGGACACGGTGAACCAAATTCGCCATAACTGCTTGTTAATGGTACTTTAACATAGAATATTAACTCTTATTCTTTAAAATAAAGCATATTATGTCCATTCGTTTAAATGATTCTGATGACTCGCCCTTAATTCTTCAAAATCTGCATTCCGATTTTTTGTATATGTTCATTTCAGAAGTGTCAGCAATAGTATTGATAACTTACATAACAGTACAGTACAGTAATCGTAATAACCATACAGTACAGTATGTATGTACAGTAAATCACTGGTATCAAAATTCAAGTAATAGATATTCTAGTGCTGAAAGTTTTGGAAAAATAACCAATAAACGGCACGTACTAGCCAGTTTGTACCCGGACGGCCATCTGTTCGTGAATACGTGACGCCATTGGTGACATCGTACGTGGCACGTGGTATTCCTATCTGTACTTACAATGTACACTTATATGTTTCTTAAAGCCATGTTACACTTGTATAGTGTAATATTGAAGTTTTATTTTAGGTAACCACGAGTCGGTAGATCCGCGCTCTCCTTATTGAACTTCATCTCTTATATCCGTAGGTAATTTGGAAATATTTCTTTTATTGGATTCCGATAACATAAAATATAATAAGTTTTTAAGGATACTGTCTAGTATTAGTACCAGATCGGTTAGTTTATATTCTATCAGTGAGCATACTTATTATAGGTATAGCAAGATACCTAACATTGGAATCAGTGAGTGGTAAAGTATCACGACGAAATCGTAAAGTTTTGTTAAAAAGATAATAATTAGACAATACAATTCACATAGCGCTATTATATTAGCGCTTATTTCAGAATGGCATCTTAGACGAGAATGATCTACGCGAAATGGGTATAGAGGAGAATGATAGACATAAAATAGTAGAATCATCGAAACAGTTACCTCTTAAAATAGCAGAAATAAGCAATAACCACAATAATAATAATATAAATAAAAACAAAACGAATCAGTTGAAGAATGGTTACGGAATATTAATTTAGAACAATATAATGATACGTTTAGGAAGCATTTGTATGTCGATATGGATAGAATGAAAAAACTTCATCTCTTATTTGGGAGGTAATTTGGAGTTTTTTGCTGTTCTGGAGATACAGAAGGTTGGGCACAGGAAGAAGATTCTAGCGTCTGTTTATATTCTGGAGAGCAGAATGGGCCTGCCAATAATATGGAAGATATTAATGCTGATCTCAATACTTTGGTGAGTTTGTACATCTTTATGTCAGATCCCTTATTGTTCTACTGGTTCCTATGTATATTATATATGTATTTAATATGGGAATATTAAATACATATATAATATACATAGGAAACAGACAGACCAATATAAACAATTATACTCATGAATACAAATGTTTGTACTGTGCGAGGAATCAAACTCGCGACCACCGGAACTAAAGGGAAGTGCTAAACCTCTAGTTCACCGAGGCCGATCGTTGGAAATGGACTGAAAGAATTATGAAGGAAGCGATAAATATAGTTATATAATTCTATGAGCAGTATCTATATTAAATAACTATTAGGTAATGTACTAGTTTAAACTTATAGAACATTTATTATAAAACTTTGTAACTTTCTTACCACCTATGTGGTTGTACAGATCTAAAAATCTGTTATTTCAATGCAACAAAATTATCGCACATTTATAATGTATTTTTTCATGCACTTATATTTAACAAATCGGATGCTGTAACGTGTAAACAAGTGAATATATGTACATACACTAGAGTATCGAATAAACTTACTACGATGCAATATATCGTATGTTAAGGAGTGCTTATGCTGGCAGTTAGAAAATATTAAGAAATTAGTTCACATGCTTGTTAATTCTATGTTATATTACATATGTATTTTTATAATAAGAAAGACAAATAAGGTAACGGTAACTACTGACAAAAACGCGCAAGTGACATCTCTCGTGTTTCAGGAATCTTTTTTGCCACCATCGTATTATAGAAAAATTATGTTCCTGTATATTCACATTTCCTGTATATTCCTATATGTAGGTGACGGTCAACGCTTACTATCAGGTGGGTCATCAGCATGTTTGAAATTCCAATTACAAACTCTAAATATATATATATAGACATTTGTGCCTCGCCTTTATCTTATTACTGGCTGTGCCTAACTTATAGCCAATGTGTTATTACTGTATAAGTTATATTACTGCAAAGTTTAATCACAATCCGTTCAGTGGTATTTGTGTGAAAGAGTTACAAACATCCAACTGTCCATCCATCCATACTCACAAACTTTTGCGTTTATAACATTAGTAATTTGGGGTCTTCCCAGTATGTCATCTTCAACCATTATTATATGCATATATTTAATTATAAATAGTAGTGTTTTTGAAATAAATTAAAAATATTTTTAATCTATTCATACTAGACTTGAAACATTTTCAAATTTAAAAACAGATCTACTTTGTCTAGGAGGACTGGCGCGAAGATAGATTCATTCATTCATTATTTAATAGCTGCGCTTTAGTGAGACGCTTTTCAACTAGTCTCTTTATATCTTATTACATATCTTTCGTCTTTACCTCTCACCTATAATAATTCTCATGTATTCGTGCCGTAACGAGAACTACTAAATCTACAAAATCTACGAGTGTGAATATTCTATTTAAAAAAATAAATGTCAAACAAAGTGACAACATATCTGATAAAAAGTAGTAACAATCCCTATAATAATACTATTATTAGCATACTATTATTACCATGACAAGTCACACAGGCCTATCTAATACCAAACTACCGATAGAAATACTTAAAATAATTACACATTTATTTATATGTTATGTACTTATATATGCATAAGAAGCACGCAGACTTACAAACAATATAGAAATGTTTTGCATTGAACAAGGAATCGATCCCGCTACCATCGCAAGTAAGGTGGTACGCTAAACCATCCAGATAATATGCAAGATATACATAAGCATCATTACTAATACAATATGATGATATTTCTGAGGATTATATTGTTTAATGTAATGTATGTTGGACCCCATTTTCCGCCATCAGCCTCTCATCTGGGCCGTTGTACGTGTAGAGCCGAGACTACTAGATTAGCCACCCAAGCTCCTCCCAAAATCGCAGAAATCTCCTAGTGTTTTCACAGGCTTCACGGAGCGACTTCACCGATCCGAGGACTTGTTTTCATTGTATGTCCACTGTTACGCACTCCAGGATTACGTGAGCAGCCGTTTCTTCAGCTTCAAACCAGCCCTGATAAAGAGGACCGTCTGTAGCACCTATTGTGTATAAGTGTTTGTTTAAGGGACAGTGGCTCGTTATTTTGTTGTTTAAACTTGGTATTACAATAATTATTTACCCTTTATACCGAAAGACAACTTCCCACAAGAATGAATTGAGCATTCGACTTTATACAAATTCCGATATTGATAAGTAATCACATTAATAGATTAATAAACGAATAGTAACACAGAAATAATATCAAACAGTCATAGCATTATGCAGAAGTATTTTAATATCGCAAACTCCAACAATGAATCTGTTTCGAGTATTTAATATTGCTAACTACAGCGTATTGCGAGTTATTAGCCCTCGATCGCAAACAAACCGCACTAAAATTAATCCGCTATGCTTCCCGCTCCGCGTCTCGCTCCGCTCATCGCTTTCCCCACCACTGTAATACGCAGTTACGTACGGTCATCAATTATTGATACATAGTCGATAACTCTTAAATTCCGTTTTGTTTATATGCTCACGGAGTTGTTACGTGAGACTGTAACTGGTATGAAATTGCCGGCAAACTTGTTTCTTACCCAATACTTTTCATGTCAATTTATGGTTGTTTTAGTATTTAGAATATTTGAAATATTTGCTATATTTTAGAGTTAAATACTGTGTAACTGACGTAGTAATGAAATATTTAGTTTTGTTATTTATTATCTATTTCTGCTTTAAACGAATTATAAATCATTAAATTTCTTCGGCTTGTTCTATACTATAACACGGATGTAATACATATAAACATTCATCTTGAATCATTCCTGAAAACTGCATTAAAATCTGTTGCGTAATTCAAAAGATAATATAATATAAGAAAATAATAATCTTACAAGACAACTCACACAGCGCCATTTAGTCCTGAAAACTGATATAAATACATTGTAACATTTTTTTGTAAATACATACATAATATACGTAGAAAACACGTAGACCAATACTAACAATTATAAACATGAATACAAATGTTCGTATTGTGCGAGGAATCGAACCTAGACTATCGAGGCCATTTTTAATAATAATTTTTAGCATATTAATACATCATAATATTATATTATATAATTATATTTTCTCTGAGCATATTAACACATCATAAATATGTGTGTTAGCATATATACATTACAAGCACGAATCTCTGACCGTCTAATACATAAATGAACACGCCCGAATATTTGTGTGTTAGAATGGATTATTTATGGTATTACAACTATAGCATCGAATGCTCCCTAAAGTCGAAAAAAAAATTATTCTTTTGACACAAAAATATAATGAAATGCCTATAACAGTCAATTATGGAGATCAGGATAATATGGCACACTTTAGGCGTGCACACTTTAATACTTGAATCGAAAAAAACAAATATATGACCTTTCAATATTTAATTAGATTAAGGTAAGAACTCATACAGCTATGATGCGCTCGTCATGCTAGTGTGGGTGCGCGCCGTGAAATATTATGAATCTGTGGCGCTTTTCGTTTGCGCGGTAAAATAAAATTGACAGTTCGAATCGGCTACTATCTATTTTTTACCAGTCAATTATGGCGTTTTTTTATAATATAGCATTAAAAAAAACAGCCCTAAATTTTCAACATTCTATCACCAATTTTTGATAGCGATTTTAATTTACATGGCAAAACAATGTTTGCGGAGTCTGTTAGTACTCTATATATAGATAATCTAGTGGCATGGCTGTTCTCCAGTCAGATCGTAATCACGGCTATTGTATCAATCAAAATGTCAAGAAAAATAAATACCTTATTTACTGCAAAATTATTCTTAATAAGACTCGATTAACTACTATAATGTCTGTTCTAATATTACATAAAGGGATAATTTGTATTTTTGCATGTTTGTAATAAATTAACACAAAAACTACTAGCCGTTTTAAAAAATCTTTCACCATTACATTATCACAATATTCCTAACTAATAAAAAATATCATCTCGCTCAGCTGAAAAACTATTATTCCATCATTACACATAAAAAATGCGTATTAAACAATAACACCCTATGAAGTATCACCTTTCCAAGTTTAATACCATAAAAATGGATGCATAGCTACTTCAAATACCTAAAGGCAAGATTACCCAGGAAAATTTCGCCTTAATTTCTTAGTACCCGCAATCTAATTGCCTCGTGTAGGGTTGTCACTCGTGCCGCCTGTCCCGCCTTTTGCTCATTCCGTCGTAAGTGGCACACTTGGATCTGTGACAACCCTTAATTAACTCTGTTGAGACCGTTCTGGATTGTGATTGCGAGTCGTTCAAAGTTGGCGGTTTGAGTTTGGATTCTATTGTATATTGTTAAAGAATAATTAACCAGTGATGTGTTTTATGAGCAATTTGATTAGATAATTCAATAGTATAGAATAGAAAATCATTTATTCAAATAAACATAATTTAAGGACTTTTGAATAGTCAGCATTTTTTTCAAATCTACCGCTTATTCGGAAAGCTGTCTCATCACAAGAAGAATAAGCAAGAAACTTGTGTATTGCTCTTTTAAACAATCCTTGTAAGTTCACATTTCACAAGTCGAAACGTGTGAATACAAACTACCAACCAATACTAATTTATTTAGGCTCAAATATAAAAACACAATAAGATTAAATCAGTCCTAGTGATAAGAGCAGACCAGTCCCTACAAGCAGCACTCGTTCACGAGTATGACGGATGAGCCAGCAAAAGCCGCTACATCATGCGCATTGACCATATTTTAGCGCAATGACCCGGCCCACCACGCCGCCACATGTCTGGATATTTTAGTGAGCATGACTAATCATTCCACTCGACCACGTCATAGCTACAAAAATTACTATATTAGTTTACATTTATTAGTTACAGTATTCGCACTTTACATGAGGATGCATGCGGCAATCAATACAAAAGCCGCTACGCTATCATATATCAAGAAAGCAGTATGAAAAATAAATTATAACGTTGTCCGCAAATAAACTTATACTTGCTATATGTTGCTATCATCTATAAATTCATCTATCCTATAATAAACTTTTTTACATAACATTCGTTTAATATAAAATTTGAATTGCCTCTATGTCAGATTTAGCGTAGATTCTAGCAGTTTATTGTAGAATCTTACGCAATTACTATAAAATGAATTACTAACTTTATGTAGAATTCAATTAAAATATCGTTGGTGATTACAACCCCATAACATTGCAAATTTCTTGAACTCTCTCCTAAGGTAACTCTCGTGCTGGAATGGCAAGAGAAGAGAGATAAGAGTACTGTGGACGTCACGTGACCATAGATATGATCGTGATGCTGTTCATAATGGCCATTATAGAAAATAAGCTGCCTACTATTGTATTAATAAATTAAAATGTTTTATAACGGATTAAAATAATAATTTCGACTATATAATAAAATAAATAAATATAGATGTAGAATATTGAGGTTTACATTAATTGTATGATCAAACTGACAGATTTATGAGCAGCATAATATAACTAATTATACGAAATCGCTGCGGGCATTACCACATAATGCAATTGATAGACACAAATTGCATAAAACGCATGTCATTTTCGATGGTTCAATGCATTTAACAAAATAATTGATTGAATAGAAAATATCTTTATTCAAATAAACCTACAAATAAACACTTTGAACGCCAAATAATGTAGATTTATTATATATATATATGTATTTATATTTTATTATAATATAATTCATTGCACTGCTTTTGGTGAATACCCTATACATATACACTAATACATTAAGTAATTATGCTGTACTTAATATACAATTAATAATAATAATAATCAATAATAATCTCAGGACAGTGTTACGGGTACTAGATAACTGATACAAGTACATAGATCATTTTTTTTCGTAAATACGTACATATTATACATACATAGAAAACACCCAGACCGATACAAACAATCATACTCGTGAATACAAATGTTTGTGACGTGCGAGAAATCGAACCCGCGATCATCGGACGTAAAGCGGTGTGCTAAACCGCTAGACCACCGAGGGCGTCGCATTATGCATAGAACATAAAGCAACTCAGTTCTACGGCGTAGCATATAGTGCTGCCCTGTGCTACGCTATCTGCTACGCAGTGATAGTATTTTAAAAGAGCGCTGTCTTATAAAATTCTAACAAAATAGGCATTAATAGAAATAATGCCACAAGTTTCATCCTTCACGTATACATAAACTCGTAAATGCACTATGTGTCCATTTGTATTTGTATCCGCTAAATGACAAAATCAAGAAAAATAATTACGGTTTACATATATTGCATTTTTGCGCTATCGGCATTAATTTCATAATGCCTTTATTACCAAAAACAGTACACGTTCAGTCATCAAATTATGTTACCAATCATCGAATACCAATAAATTTTATATTTTACTCTTTAAACTTCCTTTCTGAGAAGTATAGTAGCTCACACTGTGACACGAGAATTTTATACATGTAGAAAAAAAATTATATTCACAACGTTCTGAGTTGCGAGTCTTTTTTAAATTATTTTCTTTGAAATTTGACAGGTAACATGGACATCGCCTGTCTTATGGGAAATGTTCTTTAAATCCCATCGCAGGAGCAATTATTCCATTACGTGTTCAGTTTGTTTTATTTTATTTATTAACATTTATACCCTTCAGTAACCTGCGTGAATTCAAATAAAGAGAATCATTATTTATATTATACGCTAATATTCACATTGAGAACGTTTATTATCTGGATTCATGAATGTAACTATACATAGAAAATATCCATTTAATAGAAACAATCACACTCATAAACAGATATATTGGTGTCATGCGAAAACTGAACCCGCGACTATCTAATCCAACATCTGTACCACCGTGACCTGAAAAGATGTCATATTTGTAAGAGTAGAAATATTCCAGGCTATATTTGCTATATAATGTATAAGTTACTTACCTGTTGCATAATTCTAATACATTCATCATCTGAAGCATAAATAATCTACATAAATAGGAACCATCTAAAATTAATATGCTTAAAAGGGCCCTCAAAGAGCTGAAATTGCACGATACGTATATGCTTTTAGTAGTGTGGGCTGTTTGAGGAGTTTCTTATGTATTTAGATATATCTACGCACATGTTTGCTATGAAAGAAATAACATTAAATTAATGATATTTTATCAGCTTATTCGTAGAACTGAATATATACGTGACTTCGTACGCTTGGATTTAACCTTTTAATTACATTATAATACAATTTCTAAAATAAATATATCCTAAAATACTCCTTATATCTTTAGTTATGTGAGAGTGAAAGTCCCTATAATATCGGTTCAGTCATTTCAGAGATTAGCAAAAGCAAAAAAACCCCAGACAGGCAGATAGACCAAATGGTATTAAATATTTTTTTTGTAAGGTACTTACATTTATTAGTTACGTATATAGTTTAATTTACATTTATTGAATAGCTGTTAATTTGAAATTACATCCAGACACATCAATTTTATTTATTTGCATAGATACAGATTATTTTTTATTACGTATCAAATATATTTTTTATTTTCTATTTTGTGTGTATTAGTGTTATCTGTGTCTATCTTTCACGTAAATTATTTTTATTTCATTATTTTGCATTAAAGGTAAGGTATTGCAAACTCGGAGATAGTTCAAAATGAATCCGTTTCCAATATAGCTTTCGATCTGTCATTATTGACTTAAGACTCAACTCTCAGGTCGTTCACGGGGTTCATTATTATAATCCATAACATTTCCATAACGGAACCATTCCAATGAAAATGCACTGTGCTCACACCACAAAATTCTGGTTTTGAAATTCATAAATAATAATATCTCAGGGAAATTCAGACAGCGCCAATTAGTGCTAAGCAGAGCATAGTTTATGGGCTCTAGACCACCGATACAAATACATAGATATATATTTTTTTTGTAAATACATATGTAATATACATAGAAAACACCCAGACCGATACAAACAATCATACTCATAATACAAATGTTTGTGCGTGCGAGGAATCGAACGGACGAGAATTTCGAGCAAGGCAATGTGCTAAATCGGTACCACCATCACCACCGAGGCCGTCAAGATAGATGTGTTCTAAAAATTGATTTAGTAAGTCTATTTGTTGATGTACATAAAGTAAATATATATATAAATAAACATGCCAATCCAGAACTCCATTAATCGCATTAATTAAAAAACACAGCTAACTTCGTAACGACTTAACGAACCCGAAAAGCGTTAACAGTAAATGCTTAAAATCTTTGTTTTATCAAGTACAAGGCCGGCTTTCAGGGGTTAATGACGCTTATAATAGCCTAATAACCTCACCTTTCCATAATTAAAGATTTCTAGTGCGATACCAACCGATCACTTAGCATTCAACATCCAAAAAGCCCATTACAACTATCGTTCCGTCTAATTACTGACTGTGTTACGCACTTTCTGTTTTCCGGTGTCTCACGCAGAATTGCGTCCACATATCACACCGTACAACTAAATTTCTAACTCCATTGCGACGCGATCATGATCCCATCCAAACTATAAAAATTTTTGCATGCGATAAAAGAATAGGTATTACCAGCAATTACCTACGAAAGACCACATGGTCCTCATTTCAGACTATATTTTTGAAGATTGCGCACTATTAGTAAGCCATTGTCTGCCTTTTGGCATTACAGAAATACGAATTTGCCATTTAATCCATTAGCAGAGCAAGCAATGAATATCTACTATATAAACTTTATCAACCCTCTAAACTTTGTAGAACAAAATTTGTTTAGGATTTCCTAAAAAAAAGTACATAACTTGACTCTCAACCCATACTTAATTTAGACCTATATATTGACATGTAGAAAGCACTTACTTAAACTTTTCTTATTGTAAAAACTTTTAGTCTGGGTATCAACAATAGCGATATTGAAATATTCAAGATATAGAAATAGAAATAATCTTTATTCAAAAAAACATTATAAGGACTTTCATAAATATTATTTTTTATACTACCACTCATTTGGGACGCAAAACATCACAAGAATAATAAGCAAGAAACTTGTTGTTCTTTTAGATAAACGTTGATAAAAAATATTTTTTTAAGAATGAAATAAAAAGCATACACCGTAACTGATGTGCTGCCAGGTAGCACATCTGAAATTCCTCTAGTGTTGGTGATGCCAAGCGGCCAATAGGTAAGCACGTTTTCCTATAATATAAAAAATAAATGTTTACAATAATACTTAATTGAAATATAATTGACTATCAAACATAAAGTATCATAAAGTCAAAATTTAAGTAATTTAAACCAAAGAACCCTATGAACCATCATCATTCATCAAGTTGTGTAACCTGAAGTGAACAGCAGATCCGAAGTGGAAACCAGAAGAGTAAATCACAACAAGGGAGATTGATTCCCGGTTCCTCCAGGGGAATATGCAACAATCCGGCTATATGTAAGTAGTGCTTGGTCTATAGCTTTCCACAAAGTCTTACATTAGCTGGATATCCCAAAGTGTCATCGGTTCTACCGAATTGATACATTTTTTAAATTGTATCAATTCAGATTTAATAAAATAAATGTTTTATTAAATCCGATTTTCTACATGACTGTAGATTACAAAACGGTGTAAGTAACACTCTGCTAATGTTCAAAGCCATTGTTTTTAACGTCAGTAGCACTGTTTGGTTTGGGCTTCGGCCACATCCGTTGTAATTGGCGCCCACACGCGTAGGTAAAAGGTTTTTATATAGTGAGCTTCATTAGTTGGAACCTTGTAACAACAAGAGAAATCGTTATCCTGAGAATATAAAGCAGGCATTTTGGGATTGCAAATATTTTATTGTTATGAGATAGAGTTTTTTTACTACCTAATAATAAGCAGTAACTGTTGCTGTTACACCCGTGAAACCACTCATGTATTGCCAATCGAGAGAACTATGATGTTATGTCTCTGATCCTGTAATTTCACTGCCACATCTCCAGTACAGTCCAGTACTCAGCTTACAGAGCAAACTGCTTGGCAAATTATATAGGTGAGATCGAAGTACCCAAGCAGATACTTTTTACATAATCTACCTCTGTAAAATTAAAACCTAAACTGAACGTAAAGCTAATAAAGATTTTTAAAAAATGAAAGAGTCTTTAAAAAACCAAAAAGACAAAATTAAGTGGCGACATAACAATTTGTTCTTTATATGTCTGTCGACTTTACGGAATTTTAAAACAAAACACACGATTAACCAAGCGCATTATAAAACACATTCCGCAAATTATTTCACAAATACGTCCGGATTGTAATCCGGGGAGAAATGGGCATTCTTTCTGTTTCGTTAACGAGGGTCACGTAATTAATTCAAGGGCAGAATTACGCAGTATACCGCCGGAATACAATACGAAGCTAGCAAATATATTAGTGTATTCCATTAAAATATTTGAATACATATTACGCATTAATACATAATTAACAGATTATTATCACAATTACGTATTTAGCGAAAACGTTGTGGCCTAATGTGTAGTCAGGGTCATGACTTTTTTATAAATATTATTTTATTAACGAAATAAAATGTTGGCTGTCGATTGGCGCCCCCAATCAACTTTCTTATGATAGTGGCAATCATAAGAAAGTTGATTGGAGGCGCCACTGTGTCACGTTTGGGAATCGGTAGCGAAATCTTTCCCACACTACCTAAATGTGGTGGGGGTAATAGTAGCTAGTAGGGAGTACCTGTCATTCAGCCTAAACGTAATAGTAATAACGCTTAAATCTCGAAGGCTACGTGTTTGAATCTTGAAGACATCAGAAACTGAAATGTCAATTTATACTCTGCCTGACTCTCCAGTGGCGGAAAAATAGGGAACCAATAAATACTTATTATATTATATTATACTGTTATATAATAATGTTTTTGTCTTGACAATGTTTTTTTGTAACTGCGAGTATACAGAAAAATTCATAATAAATAAACTTCCATCAGATCACTGTGGTCAAGTTGTTAAGTTTAGCATTCAAATAAAGTTAATATATTATATTATATATTACTTATTATATTGCTTTAAAACTCTTATATATAAAAGAAAGGAAGCTAAGGTATTTACTATTGTTTGTATCCGATGTGACAGGAGTCGAGTCTGCACCGCTCTCAGATTAGTTTTGAAAAGAGAGTAGAAACTAAAAATAGGTACACGAGAAACAAACCTAATAATTAATGACCAAACGAGCTTCCAAAGTGAAGTTACATGTTAATTATTCGAGCAGCTTCATTCCATGCGATTTTACAGATACATCTCTAGATGTCTACCACATATGTCAATATGTCAGGTGTCTGTTGGATCTGTTATATAAAAAATAATGTGCAAATAATAAATGTACAAATAAAGACTACAATTCTTTAAAATTATAGTTTTGTTAAGGTAGCATCTTTATGCGAAGACTTTACATTGAAAAGATATAAATATGATTTGAATTTATAATACTTAACTGTCCAAAGTGAGTATTATTTGAGATTATTGAGGCACTGGTAACATTTTGATGATTGCAGTGTTTACCATTTTAGTTGTTTAACACTTGGCGAAACGATCTACTGTATCGCGCCGTATCATACATTTTTTTATTTTTTCGGACTACTCTAATGCTGTTGGCCGTAGCTGGCCTTTACAGTTTCACCGGACGTTAGGGGGCGAGTGCAGATGGCACTCCAAACCCGCGAAAGGACTTATGGAGCGGCTGAAGGCCAACTCCTGCCTGACGGATACGACTTTAGTCTGAGAGCACCACTAGGGTACGAACCTCGGCTCAGGCCGTCGTAATATCAATCCCCGTTTGAATTGGACGGGGGATCGATGGGAGGGGGGTATCATACAGTACAATGCCTTAATAATCTCAAATAATACTCACTTTAGACGGTTTCTAATCCATGTCTATTCAAAACCATGCTGCTGTATAAAGTATTATAAATTCAAATCATATCTATATCTTCTTCAATGTAAAGTCAATACGCAAACGCATTACTCGGATGGAGTATCCGAGTTCAAACTTTGATTGATTAAGTTTGATAGCTTCCTTTTGTTTTCTGATATTTCATTGTCTTTAATAACCGTTTCCGATTTTGTGTCGCCTTATGGCGTTCTGTTTTTCATTTTCTATATATCTTTATGTATAATAAAATCGTGACGAGTAGAAAACTGTCTGTTTTTGTATTAAGGGTACTCGTAACAGCGGCTGGGGGAATTAGGGTAAAGAAGGGTGAAGAAGAGAATGTGTTGTATATGTCAACACTTTGACTAAAGAAAGAGGAGAAGAATGCCTTTCAAGAGGGTAGAATATTATCCGTTTTTTAAATAAATAAAAAATAAAACAATAGTAGGTCAAAAATACTGGCATCGTATAAATATTTCCTGTACACGTATATTTGTCGTTTAATTCATCATCATCATCATCATTTCAGTTCGTAAGACGTCCACTGCTGAAGGCCTCCCCCAAGAATCACCACGACTATCAGTCTTGCGCTGCACGCATCCAAAGCTTTCCAGCGATTTTGACCAGATAGTCGTTTAATAATCGTCATTAAATAAATACTGTTAATGAACATTATTAATTGGCATAGGACAATTTAATCTGATTAGTAACATGTAAAATTACACCGTTAATCTTACTAAAATAAAATAAAATAAAATTTCGTCAACAAATGCTCATGCGGACGAAATCGCGTTTATGACTAGTCTTTCATAACCGTTTCCGATTCTGTGTCGCCTCATGGAGCTTTGTTTCTCATCTTATGGGATAAGTTTTAGAAGTACGGTTTGTTGCTGTTTCCGGGTATTTGATGACCTCTTCGGTTTCTCTTGTATCGCCTTATACAGCGTAGGCTTTTCGCGGTTCCCTCTTATATTTTATGAAATACTCTCTGATAAGTTCGATTACATCCATCAATTTATACCCGTACATTTCCTGTTTATCTTTTACAGGTATATATCAAACTTTCTAATACATTAATATTTTTATTCGACGGTGGACTATATATGAAGACAACGAGGGAGATATACTTGAAGTATTACATTAATGGAATATATAGTTTAATGTATAAAAGTTTAAAAAATTAACCAAGCTCTATCATCATTATCCGTATAAGCACCCAACGTAAAAGCACGCAAAGATATGTTATTCCATTGAGAAGAACAGAGCTGGCCAAGCAGACTCCCATTTCACTTGCTCTGAGTCTACTCAACGGTAGTCGATTTCCAGACTTAAACAAACATATCTATCTGTAATTTGCTAGATTTTCGTCGTTTGCCTTGTGGATTATATAGGTAGTGTATACAATTAACTTTTCTTAACTATATATATAACTCTCTTAAATCTATATAACCGTCCTAAGTGAGCGCAATGGGAAACTACAAAGATGGCTTAGTACGATGTAAATAAATAAATGTTTATATAATACATTCGTCTTATAAGAGAGAAAGAAAAAATTAATTTTATTAAAAAGTAACTAAATCCGCGACTTCGCTCGAGATCTTGTAAGGATCTCCAAGTTTCTTGATAAACCAATATTCTGTTCTTTAATCGGATAGCTTACTAGAGCTGTCTAATATATAATACAGTTAAATACATTACCAATTGTCGACATAAACGAAACACTAGACATGACCACATTTCGCTGTTCATACCAATATTTGAATCCAACGTTGTAAGGTAGTAGCCTATAACGGTGTTATAGATTAATTTGTTTTGTTTTCTGTGTTTCCCATCATCAGAGTCATAAATATAACTTGAACCACAATTTTTTTTTGTTGTAGTCTGGATTCGAACACTCGATCTTTTTTTACTACGTAAAGGAGTAAAGTAACGTAAAAACGTACTAGCGTACTGTGATCACAATACCCAAATTCTTCGATTACATTATTTTACTGATATTCGATAAATAAAATTATATTATTATTTATACTATATATTATCATTTAATTACCAGTACCAATCTACCTACCAATAAATTTACATTTTCATAGGACACCCTCAAAATTGGTTTGATTTTCACACAATCTTTTATTCCCGCGCCACTACTCCTTGTCGTCGGCTCCTAATGCCACTATTTAATATCTCATATTGGCTTAATACCTTCCATATATCAAGCAAACTCCCCGATAAAGAAAAGCCCACTCCATAATGGGGTATCAATGGCGTCCATTTATATTATCGACCTAATAATAGCCTATTCTGGATTGGACGTGTATGTTTATCAATCAATATATTCTATAATCAATACAAGTTATCAAATCTTACGAATTTCATTATTTACATATATTCAATACTGAAGTCTTGCAACTGTCTAAGTATGAATTGACAGACAATTTTCATAAACAAATTTCAAATTAAAAATTATCTTACAACGAATTTTAGTTTCGATCAAGTAATCGATCAAGTCTCGTCATACCAAAAGTAACTAAAGTATAAATTTGAAATTAGAATATATTTTTTTATTTGTTTACTATCAAATTTATTCTACCATTAGTGTATAAATTATTATTAATTCTATAAATTTTATTAGTTTATAAAGAGGGCAAATAGTACTGAAGATATGCAATGAAGTATTGTATTTTAATTGCACGTATGTACATGTGGCATCTATAATTTTTTTATGAAACTGTATCTCTATAATTTATGTTATAAATACATAATTTAATGTATATCTTTTTTATGTAAAGATATTATACTAAAGAACAATAAATTTAATTAATTTTATCATTTACCAATTTGGAATTGAAATATTATTGATAAACAATAAATATCTTTCTTTTTTTCTAAGTTAACCCAGATTTCTTGACATGCACAGCAACCCTCACTTTATTCACGATTATATTATACCATTCAGACAGAATTGATATTCTGCATGGTGTCTTGATTTGTATGGTGTCGGAGTTAGAATATAAGAATACAATAAAGTGTCACTACTCGTTTTCATTCAAAGAATGTCGTAAGAGGCGAATAGGATAGAGCACAAATATAGTCGTGCTAGAGAAAGGAAGCTGGAAATAAAAGTAGGGTTTTATTGTAGGGTTACCAATCCGCCTGGACAGCAAGTACTTATATTCTACACTTATAAGTAGAGTTGGTAGGTGATAGCAGTGTAAATATTACTTTTATTCTGATAATTCTATGATGATGACGCAGGTTTTAGGAAACTAGCTGTCGCACGCGACTTTGTCTCCTATTTTAAGATAAAATATAGCCTGTTCTCATATCAAGAGTATATCAACAAATTATTTAGGTCCAATTAACCGTTCAATTGTGCAAATATATAAACAGACATATCTTCATATGAATAACATTAGAATCTAAGTACGGATATGACTTAAAATTTCTAATATAGACATATTATTAAATAGGGAATATCACAAAAATATATCTATATCAATAAGCCACTTGAAAAAAATAAACAAACGGTTCAAACAAACGAAATTGAACACCGACCAAGTAGAAAAACTCAAAAACTCCACAGAATACAAAACTTCATTTATTTCTTGAAAGGGGAATTTAGTTTCAATGCGATTTGTACGGTTTCTCGCCTTCTTATTTACGTTGAAAACCTAAATTAGTTCAACGTAGTTGAGTAGAACTTAATGTTTATCTGCTAGGTTATATAAAAATATTAAATAAAAAATATTGATTGTATTCTTATTTCGCCGAAATAATTTAGGTTTGACTCATTTAATTATTCTCACTGATTTTCTAGTGGTAGAAACACCGATAAAAAAAAATTAATATGAAATTACAGTAGGCTCGCATCATCATATTGAATTCTAACAATACATACACAACAAATAAAGTTTCTGAAAGAACTGTTGTGAAGATAAAAATAGCTATTTGTCATCTCTTATTAATAGAAAACCTTAATCAGTCAAGTCGTGCAATTATAAAGAGCATTATATTATATTTTTGATGTATAGTGAATAAACTCAAAAATACTTAACAGTTTCTTAATTTAGCGATAATTTAATCCGTAACGTTATACTACATATATTTAAAAAAAAATTAAGATCGCTACATGTTGATACTGAGGCGGGTCGCTAATGGATTATAGTCTTTATTAAGACTTTTATTAATATATAATATATTTACTATTAAAGTGGCTACCGTTTTACGGATATTTTAATGTCCGTAAAACGGTAGCCAACAGTGTATAAACCCACCAAATGTAGGCACTTTAAAATGAGTACCTACAGGTAATCCGTGCACGACCTGTCTAGGCTAGACTTAGACTTGTTCTATTATTCACGTCTCGGTAAACATCTCCTGGGGACAACTGTATAGGCCACATGCTACGTACGACTAAACAAAGCTCAGATTAGTGTTTTCCTTCAATCCTCTTTAGGTGAGGGGTCCGGATACATTTATTTATGGAGAAAACACAGCCTAGTCCGATTAATACGTTAAAATTAAGAGACAATTTTGGAATTAGATATTATATTATTTGTAATAAACTAATAAATCCATTATTAATAACATAAATTTGATGTATATCTGTCTGTCTATATTAGGAGTTCGTCTGTATATTCACAACAAAATGGTTGTTCGGTCGTTTAGTATATAATCATAATGGAGTCTGATATAAAAAAATTGAACAGACATCATCTTTCATACAGTCTCACATACTTTTTTATCAGTACTGTGTTCGTTTCATACTCATCTACGCCATTTTGTCCAAATGGCTGACAAAAATCAAAATGGCGTACAATGAATTGATCAAACCAATATTATTCAATTTGAGATAAAAGGATTTTACTGTTTATGTATGACGAGGATACCCCCAAATGGGAACACATATAAAACTTTCGTTTTAATATCAAATATAAAAATCATATATCCATGTAAGACCCAAAAACAAATAAACTTTTCAATTAAGAACAGATTCCATTGAGAACTAGAAAGAAACTTAACTTAGATACTTGTTTCTTTTAAGGCTATTTTATTAATACTATTGAATTATTATCAAATATCAATCCTGTATGTATATAAATAACTATTGCTATACACGTTTGTCATATAAGTAATTGTTTTGTGAGTTATGGTTATGTGTATGTTTTAATAGTAGGTTTTAATTTATTTATAGATAACTTCGGAATATCCTTCAGTATCTTATTATACAATTTGATACCCATTCCTATAAAACTCCTACTAATATTTATTATTATCAGATTCTATGCAGTATAAACATAATTTATGTACTCGTAGAGTTCGTGTATTACAACCGTTTTGACTTGAGATATAGGAAAAACAACCATACCAACTATAATTCAATGAAAAACTAATTAAGATTTATAACAATTAGAATGTATAAAATGTTATTACATTCTCTGTATGTGTTATCCATTCTTAAACATAATTTTTTTTATGTAATTGAATGGCAAATAAGCTGAAGTACCATAGAATTACGGATATCACGTTATCACGTTCAAATTCGTGACACCACTCATATCCAGAGAATTATTATTTCTCTTATCCAGTAATTTCACTGCACTATTTGCACCCACATACGATTCATTCATATTTCCTCATACGCACAAAAAAATATGCTTTTTTTTATAATATTTCACTAGAGATACATACAAAACGGGCATATGTATATCTGAAAACTACTACATACGGCTTAACCAACTATCCTTTTCAGTGAATTCCTTTTTTGCCGGTTTTTTGCCCTAAAAAACTCGTTTGCGTTAAATCCGCCGCAAATAAGGTTTCAAGAAAATTATTGTAGCGAAACATTATAGACCCATGGCTTAGACATTAATTACTACGATTTACTCGTATACAGATCTATAGTTGAGTGTTCAAATTCAAGTCCATATCAATATTTATTTATTTCAACCATTTATTTATTCCCATATTATGATTCTTAAAATTTGTGTTCTTTGTATAAAATGACTAAGTTGAATGACCGTGCAGCCATTTTAGTCGTTTAAAAACATAATAACAAACAGACACACATATTTTAGCGTTTGAAATATTATCTTGGTTTAAAAAATTTATATGAGAAAGTATTGCATCTTCTAGAACCTAGAAAGTTATAATATGCAAACCATGGTGGAGTTCCAGTCAAATATCATACAAGAGACGTAAGTCATTGCAAATCTCCGCACGATCTTATGAAATCTATCAAGCAACGAAACATCTGAAACGCAAATAACCCCATTATACTTCTCACACCGATATTCCAAAAACAAACAACTATTATTCCAAAGTAGTGTAACACAGCGACTGTTGCTGTCCCTTTTATTGCAATAGATTTTTACAGAGATGTGAGTGAGAGGTTGTCTAGCAGAAAGGGTTAGAAACATGGAGATACATTCAAATGAAAAGCATCAAACTTTTCAAAACTGTCTAAAAACCATTCCATCATATAATTTATATCAAAATGAAAACGAGGAAGATTCGTGTTTTCGCTTGTATATATATATATATAGATAGATAGATAAGCTTCTAACTATATACTACATATACTACTATAAGTATAAATATATATATACATCGCAAAAGAATTAGAACAATAATAGGGTAATCCTGCATGTATGTACCCACCCTACAATATACAATACTAATAGCAATACAATATGACTCATAGCTCAATATGAAGAATAACTTAAGGCCCAAAACATTAAATCTTATCTATGAGCATGATATTACCGTTAATAATTAATGATAAAACCTCAGGACAATTCAGGTGCATCATTTAGTCCCAAGATAGCAGAGCTTGTGGTATACTTCGATATTTCGACGACTTCTTAGTGTCTACTAGCTGAACCGGCAAACGTTATTTTGCCATATAAATTAATCAGTTATCGACTGCCGAGAGTAGAAAATGATTAAAGTGCTAATATCGCTATTAAAATATAGAGTTAATGGTATTTTTTAATGTCGTAGCATAAAAATTATGTTGTGTGAGAAAATAAACCATCCTTATCAGATAGGGGTATGAAAAATAATTTACGTCCTATTCTTAAACCTGCTGAACATACACACAAAATTTCATAAGAATCGGTAAAGCCGTTTTGTAGGACTTTTTATAACACGAAAATATTTAATTTGGGGTGAATGTGAATGTGACATACCTCTATTCAGAAACATGGGCTTCTCTTGTTATTTTAGTTCCGTACTCAGTAAATGTCCCTATGATAACGTGACATTGAGTAAGTCTAGCAATATATACCTTCATAACTTCAGTACGTGATCCAAGCAAATGCGGTCACTTAGTATCATATATATCATTTTCTATATGTAATATTACATATAGCAATATGCAACATATATCCTGAAATGTGGGTGCTGCTTTTAGGGACTGGTCTGCTCTGATCACTTTTTTTATTGAAGTAATTGGGATTATAGCTATCAAATAGAAACTTGTAGTACTGCAACCATTTCAAGACCTACTAGGCTTCAGAGCTCTCTTTTGGAGTCTGCTACTTGGAGCAGGTCTTATGTATGGTTGTAAATACACACATAATATGCATAGAAAACTCCCAGAGAACAATCAGTGTATTTTTTTGTATTAGTTTGGGTATTTTAAATTACAAATGTTTGTATTGTGTGAGTAATCATCGATAGTATACGCATACAGTCCATTCATTTTATCACCCACAGTTATTTTAAAACCATTCCCATCTTTAAAGTTTGAAGGCATTTTTTTCCAAAAGAACTAAATTTAATAATTGCGGAAGAAACTGTGTCAGTCTGTCGTTCGCGTTTTCACGTAAAAACTACTGAAGCGATTTTAGGAAACCGACCGTAGGAAATATCTATCTATTTCATTGTACATTATATGTGCACATAGTGAATGTGTAATTATTATTATGATTTTTCACAATTTCAAAACATATAGTTGTTTATTTTATAGAGATGACAAAGACGGACTTATATCACCAAGTCGATTTACACCGAATTTCTCTATTTTGAAATTGTTCGAAAATTCTCCCCTCCTTTCCTCAATAGCAAAACTAATACAAAGAAAATTTGCCATTGACCCTGCCCGTATTACCCCCAGATTGTGATCGTAGACAACTTTAGCAAGTTAGCAAGTAGGTTAACATTCCACTGGTGAGCCCAAGTTTGTTAATACAAGTCAACTTGTTCTGCAGATATCGTGCTAACTCCATAATACTACTAGATGACTGGACAAACGTCGCTTTGCCATATAAATTAATATCGCTTTTCAAAAATAGGGGTATATAGTAGAACATAAAAAACTAAAAGATTGTCCAGAAAATAAAAAAATTAGGTTACCCACCCTTATCGTTTATGGGTATAAAAAATAGATAATAACCTATTTTCAGACCCAGCAAAGTATTATATAATTATAATTTACCAAAATCGGTGAAGCCGTTTCGAAGAAGTATGGCATGGCAACGAACACTACACAAGAATTTTATATATTACAAAAAAAATAGTGTGAGTGCTCATAACTTTGTGAGTTTTATATATATATATATATATATAACTGTGGAATCATGTACCTTTCAAACAGTGAAAGAACAATTCACACAGCGCCATCTAGTTCCAATGGTACAGCGGAGTGCTGGACTACTGTGAACTTAAAAACCTTGATTAGTTTTCAATTTATTCATTTTCTAATGGGTAAACTTAAACACTGTAGGTTTATATATTCAAACAGTGATTATTCTTTGTAATAATAAAATAGACTAACGAACCGCCCCGACTTCGCACGGCTATTTTAATTAATCTATTACTGCGTTTTCATTCAAATATACTATTTACTTAATAATAGACTGAGGGACTGTTCATTTTGACATTTCTTATAGACAAAATCTGCTTTGAAAACTGGTGTCCACATATGCCTATATAGAGACGCTACAACGCTTTTTTTCGCCGAACAATAGGGGGCGAGTACAGCTCGTAATTCAAATCATTGAAAGGACTTGGAGCGACTGAAAGTCAACTTCTCCCTGACGGATACGACTTTAGTCTTAGAGCAGTGCTAGGGATTCGAACCTCGGCTCAGGTCGTTGTAATTTCGATCTCCGTTTGAATTGGAGAGGTGATCGATCGGTAAGGTCCACAGCACTGTTTTTTCTGACTACTCTAATGCTGTTGGCCGAATCTGCCCATTACAGCTTTCCGGACAATAGGTGAGTACGGATGGTACTTCAAATCCAAGGAAGGACTTATGGAGCGGCTGTAAGCGAACTCCTCCCTGACTGATACGACTTTAGTGTTAGAGCACTACTAGGGATTCGAATCTCGGCTCAGGTCGTCGTTGTAATTTCGATTCCCATTTGAATTGGACGGGGGATCGATCGGGGGATGGAAATGTATGGCGAGATAATACCAATGTAAAAACACTCATAACACAATATTATAATTTTATTTACCAAGTCACATTTCAGTGAGAGGGTGAAACCGTTCCATACCTTATGTAAATATCTTGCGCTTTGTATGTTAATTTTCGAACTCAAGGTTATTTTCAAAATAATGCATGAGCTACGGGATACTTTTATATTTCGTTTAGGTGATACTTAATCTCTGCTTTATTAAAACATATACACCTACCTACTTTTCTATTTAATACACATCGTAAATAAGCTGACAGATTTTCTACACAGAAATGCGAAGTTTCTGGGGGGAAGGGAATAGTTAGTAATGTTGATTAATAATCCCATTATTAGCAATGTACGTTGTCAAGTTGACCATCATGCGCTGCTCCCTGGATACCATCATGTTCATTTCTTGATGAATCTGCCACGATGGGCAAACTGACCTGACCTCATAGTCATCTTATCATTCTCCACTGGTGCCCCAGCAATATATACCGTTAGCCCAAGCGGGTGCACCATTCCATTATTAACCCTTAAAAAAAGGAGCTAAGTATCTCTAAAAACCAATATAATTTCGGTTCCATAGATACACTCGTAATTTATCATATCATTTTATTCAATAATATTGAGATTTACATAGCTTTCTTGAGTTCTGAAAGTCGTTTCCTGTATTGACTTTTGATACTAGAACATCATACTCTCTGATGTACATTGAACAAAGATATATCGTCTTTATTAATGGGTATGTCAGAACTCCATTCATGTCATGTGACCTATTCAACTCACCTTTGAGGGTTAACTTCTAAATATCTGCTTTTGTACATCTATAAAGTCAAAGCACAACTTTCAAAGACTAAAAAATATTATAGAAGGTAAAGGCAATGTTATATGAATGTGAATATGTTATTCATAAATGTTAGATTAATCAAGGAGTTATTACAAATAAAATTAAAACTAAAACTCTACTAACTACTAATTATCTGTAATTGTATAGACTATTTTATATGTTGGATTATCGAAGATATACTATATGGCACAGGGTTTCCCAACGTGGAGTCCACGTAGCAACGTGCCAATCTGAACCGAAACTGTACTCAATTAAGATTATATGGAAGGTGAATTTAAAATTTCATGTTTTGAAAATTGACTTACTCATTAACAATTTCTTCGATTTCTTTCTAAAACCTATTATTTAAGTTTCTTAAGTGAATAATTCAATTTTAATGTATGTTATTTGGAAGGGGGAGAACCTAAATTTGAGGATTTTTTTTATTATGTTGTTTAGACCAAAGTTCATCAAGCTTTACACATCGAGAATACTATCTATGTTAGATGGTATATGGTAGGTATTATAATAAACCTTAACAATACGGCTATAATAATTCGTTATACACTTTCTGTTTCCAATATCGAAGTATTTATTTATAATCTATGCACGGAACCCGTAGTCCGCCTGCAGAGTACGATAGGGCTTTAACAATAGACTTCAGCGAACCGTAAACTAGATACCTTGAATAAATTAATGGTACGAACAAGATACTCATCTTTTGCACCTACCCGTAAAGGGATGTGTTGTTTATGGTCACTCAACCATAGGAAGGGTGCCGAAAAGATAGACATTGGCTGAATTATCGATATATGTAAGTACCGTCTTATAAAAGTATATTTTAGTCAATAATATTTATTCTTTATACTAGTGGCGTGAGAAAATAATAACCTAATAAAGCTAGTTCTTACTACCTTGTACTGAAGAGGAAGTTATTAAAATAATCAGAAACTTAAAAAATACTAAATCCGTAGGTTATGACGAAATTCCCACACTTTTATTAAAAGCGTGTGCAAATTCATTAAAAACAGTAATAACGTACTTAATTAACTTGTCATTTGTGGAAGGAAAATATCCGGAAAATCTAAAAAAATGCATAATCAAACCACTCCATAAAAAGGGAAATAGGGAAGAAATCAATAACTATCGTCCTATCACATTGATACCTGTTATATCAAAAGTCTTTGAAAAGACTATGCAGAGAAGAATTAACGATGTTTTCTGGAAAAAAATAACATCATAATAAAGGAACAAAATGGATTTCAGAAACAAAAATCAACTACGCTAGCTGCTTTTACATTAGTTCAACAAGTCACAATGAACATAGATAGAAAAACACCGGTAACAGCAATTTTTTTCGACATGTCAAAGGCGTTCGATTTTGTTAAGCATGACTTATTAATGTCCAAATTAGAAAAATATGGTATTAGAGGTATAGTAAACGACTGGATAAAAAGTTATCTGTCAAAGCGCTATCAATGTGTGGAAATAAACAATATAAACAACAAATCTGAATTGATATCGTGTCGATCATCTTATCAAGTTAATAGATATGGAGTACCTCAAGGGAGCGTTCTTGGGCCCTTATTATTTATAATATATGTATATTAATGACATAATAAAAATAACAAAGTATCCATGTATATTATTTGCAGATGACATTTCCGTTGTAATACCTGAAACTGACAAAAATATTGATTATGATACTGAAATAAATATGACAATTATAGCAATAACAAAATGAAATTCAATAATCTTTCAATTAATATAAGCAAAACCAAAATAATGCAATTTGGAAATTACAAAACTAAAAATAAGACATTGAATGTGAATATACAAGGACAAAAAATAGAAGAAGTTGCAGAAATAGAATTTCTAGGACTTACATTAGACACATATTGCAACTGGAAGGTACACGTGGAAAAAGTATGCAAAAGACTAAATAAATTTGTTTTCGCTTTAAGGAGATTAAGACTAGTATCCAGCGAATACACAACTCTTACTGCATACCACGGTTATGTAAGTTCAGTCCTCAGGTACGGACTTTTGTTATGGGGAAATTCCACAGATATGACAAAAGCTTTTATAATACAAAAAAAATGCGTTAGGGCCATTTGTGGAGCAGATCCATTAGAGTCATGTAGACCACTTTTTAGAAAATTGAAGATACTTACTTTAGCTTCAATGTATATACTAGAGGCTGGAATTTTCGTTAAGAGTCATCAAGAATTCTATGCTACGGCGGATATCAATAACAGGCATAAACTTAGAAATCCAACACGATTATTGTTGCCGCCATGTAGAAGTACACTATATGAAAAAAATTGTTACGTAATGATGGCAAAAATATACAATAATATACCAAAATTTAAAGAACTGCCTATGAAGCCCTTTAAGTTAGCATTTAAGAAATGATTAATAGATAAATGCTTTTACAATATGCAGGAGTATTTTCAACGATGATCGACTACTACAACATATCCTCAGTGCTAAATACATGAAGCTCAACTTCAAACATGTTATTATTATTTATTTCCTATAAATTGTTTTATTTTCTATTTTATTTCCTATAAATGATATAAATTGTTATTATTACATTTAATTTTAATTTTGGACATACTTATTATTACTTAATGTTGGACATTTAACAATATAAATAATTATGACATTCGTTGTTAACATTTAACAAGTTATATTAACATGAATTTAAATTTGCATGCTCAAAATGCAGCTGAATATGGAACTGTAAATTAATTTGTAAGAACAATGTAACCTATTCAAAGCAAATAAATAAATAAATAAATATACACGAATTTTTGGTGTTTTTGTTTTTTTTATTATTAAAATGACAAACAAACTGAATATCAGACAAGATACTTATCTTTTGCAACTACTTGTAAAGCGGTGTGTAGTTTATGGTCACTCAACAATAGGAAGGGTGCCGAAAATAAAGACACTGTCTAAAGTACCGTTTCATAGAATTATAGCCTTTCAGTAACATTTATTTATCTTAAGACTTGTGGCGGGTGAAGTTAAAAATTATTATAGTAATAAAAAAACTTAATGCGAAAATGCTTAAAAAAAGATGACCTTAGATTCACAAATAATTTTACAGTCCACTTAGATCCTGTAAGTAAGGCCAGAATCGATGTATATTAAAAATACTATTATAAAAACAAACCACGAGTAATTAAATATTATACCTAAATATAAAAACGAAAGTTTAAAGCAAGGAAATCTCATTATGCTTACACAGCGGATTCTCCGTTACAGGATTGTATTAAAATTTTCGTTTTATACCCCAATAATTTTAGAATGCAGGAGTATCCTAACTTTAGTCGGAAATGGTTCAGTATATTGAACTGTAATCGCGGAACCCATAATAAATTTCCACTAAGAATCACTTTGCTGCAAAAATTTCTTTGTTCTCTCACAAATTTCACTTAAGCAGGCTTTGGGGTAACGTTTATGGGTCGCTGTTTTGCTATAAAAATAATAATATTTGTAATAATGTATTGTTTCTTGTATACTGTGTATGATTGGGTACCAGAGGGAGCCCTTGTACGGTATCTGCATGAAGAATAATAAAAAAGAAATAGGTATTAATTCTACTGCCAACTGTTAAACAGATTAAGCCTTTGGTCTTCATTTATGTAGATTATATCACATTCCTTTACATTCGAATAAACAATTTTAATTTTAATACATATACGTCAATAATTGTATTTTCTATGACCACGAATAAAAAAAAATCTGACGGCCCACCTGACGGTAAGTGATGATAAAGTAAAGCATTGGATGTATACATGAACAGCACCATTACATCATCACATGATGGGTGGAGTGCTGTTACAGTTTACAGTTATGAAATCGCCGTGTTAGCTTTCTGTAATATATTGTGTTAATAAGATAAGACTAATTCATACACTCCTTTCCAAATACTCGCGGTTTCAGCTAAGATACAGAGAACGATAAGTTAGTCTGTTACCGACCTTCACCGAAGACCCGCATTTCTACTTAACATTGAAATAATTGTTTTTTTTTAAACTATCTTTCGATCCACTCCGTAACAGTATCCCTTATGCGTTCACTCTAACTCTCACCCTCTAATCGCACTAAATTAATTAGACACATAGGTCCATCACATATTATATTATATGAGATGATATTATACAAAGCATGCCTCAGATATATAATTGATTTAAAAGTATGGGTAATATATTATACGTATGATATCATGTAGCAGTAGCTTTAAATAGCTATTGTTCATAATTCCTAAGAAGATAAAGGAATGTGAAATAGCACATCCTACTCTAGTCTGTACTATAAGACACTAGCCATCTCAGACAATATAGTCACAATACAAAGACCCTTGAATAGATTTCGCTGCAACAGAATACAATAGCGTTCTGTTACAATTTGCAAACAGATATTCAGATTATACCAATCTCTAACCGTCCGACTGAAACCAATTAAGAAGCTATCAATCCCAGAATATAGACAAGTTAATGTGTACCTAATTATTATAAGTACTTAGATATATTTTGATGTGTAAAAAATGTAACTATTTATTCGAACGATACGAAAATAAACATTATCAATTATTTAGATGCGTAGTTGATAACAACATCCTAATTGTGTTACCTGTGAAATAAATTACTTTAATTTAACTTCTTCGATATAGAGAGATAGATTTTCAATATACTCTTCGTATATATAATATAAAAAAATGAAAATAATTATAATCTTGATATTATAATTATTTTCATTTTTTTATATATACAGTCCAATCATCTATCACCCACGAAGACACACAGTTAAAGAGGTGACGAGAAGTTCGTTCAAAGTGAATAAATAAATAAATATACTATAATGTGCAGAGTTACTACTAAATTCTTATTTACTCACATTCAGGTAACACACCTGAATGTGTCTCGTAATGGGTTTTCGAATAATATCTACCATAAAATTATTCGAAAACACATAGGTATTTACCTTTCTCGATGTTTCGACTAAGTTGCATTAGCAGTCACGAGGTGACTGTCTAACAGCTCATGACCAGGGCTAATGCTAATGGTAAATAGCTTTATTTACCATAAAATTAGTCATGTTAAAACCCGTTTAAGTATATTTATAAAGAGTACTGAACGCGACATTTTAAAAATTAGAATAAAAAAGCAAACGAAGAATAATAGCTGGCGGATTTCTATGTTAGAAGGATCAAAAATAGAAATCTCATTCCAATATTAAAGCCAGTTAATTAAAATTTTGCAAAACTTATTAGATTGTATCAATGGATCTTTCTAGATATTCCTGTCTGATAGATGAAATCAGTTCGATCTAGTTTAAGACTGATATCCATGATTTCAATCCAGTTAAGCTGCCCGTATTCATTTGTAGAGAAGAGTTAGTAAGATATTATAGGAATATTTTACTTTTATTTCCTCATATTTTCCTATAGTTTCTTTTCTACAAATATGTATAATAATCTAATACATACATACATACTACATACAATTTTCATCTTTATATAGTATACAATAAAGTCGCTTCCGATGTGTGTTCGCTAATATATTTTAGATTAAAAGATCTAAATGAACCCAACAGATTTTTATACAGTTTTCAGCAATAGATAGAGTGATTCAAGAAGAAAATTTATATTCATAATACACGTGTGAAGCCGGAGCTCTTTATTTACATATCTTTAACGAAAACAATATAAACGTTAAAATAGAATTTTACGGACCTAGCTCTGGTTTTTTTCTAACACACAAATGAAGATATTTCTCTAACAAATCCTGGCTGTGTAAGAATAATAATGACAATAACTAAATAATCTTACTACGTATACATATAAACGCGAAAGTTTGTGAGTGTGGATAATTAGATATATGGATGAATAGAAGTGTATTACTCTTTCAAACTACTGAAATACGCCAAAACTACTGAATGGATTTTTATAACACTTTACAACAGAGGCTCCCAAACTTTTTTGTGTCGTAGAACCCTTGCTATTATAGGGGTCTTGCACTTGCTATATTTTTCGGTTTTGGGTAGACCCATTCTTACCTGGTATTGATTTTTTTGGAAATTTCTATCTGTAGAAAAGTTTAATGTTTTTAACGTAAAGTAAAAAGAACTAGATGACCGCTGTCGTAGACACCTTGCAGTTTGTAATAGACCCCTGGGGGTCAATATAGACGACTTTGGGAATCACTGCTTTACAGTAATATAGCTTATACTACAACAGCGCAGCTTATATAATTACTAACTAAAGTTATTTTATAATTAATTTTTACAAATATTTCATTATCTTTTATACCTGTTTCCGTGAAAAATGTGTGGAAATAGACAGCAAATAACGAGGTATGCAAAATAGCAATGGCGCAGCGGAAAAGGAATGTAATGTCATTACAGCGAGGGCCATTTTGTTAATGCAGATGCATAGTCTCGAATGAAAGGGGATTATTGGAGCACTGCCGGAGTGAAGTAGCTGGTAAACTTGGAATATTTAATTCCATATGTGTAATTAACTAATATTAATCGTAATTCTTTAGTTATTCTAAAGTTATTCTTTTGAAGTGATTTATGGACCTGGACTTACTATACCTAATCTACACCAAAAAAAACTAAGAGTCAGTCGGAAATATAAGTTATTTATAAACTAGAATGGAATCTCATTGTGGAAATATCGATAATAAACCAAATAAATCCGAGAAACAGAGATAAGGTTAATAAGGATATAAAATATACGCAACATGTTCCCACATCAATGATTATGTTTACCCCATCTGGAATATCAGTCGTAAAGCTTTATAATTATTTTTTAATATTTAAAATTAATCAATTTGGAAAAATTGTTATTCAAACTTTTTAAATGACTAATAATTCTTAAGGACTGTGTACATTATATTTTAGTTTTAGTTATAAGAGAAACTGCGGTCGCTAATGGTAAAAGACATATAATCAAAATTGACAATAAAAATAGAACAATAGAAAAATGGATTTTAAATATATATAAAAAAACATAATAAAGGTCTAAAGTGCGTCGTGCACAAACATTAATCCAATATCAACTCTTTTCTATTATAGTAATGACTAGCCCAGGTATACTCAGTGAGTTTTTAATTAAAGATCTATGAGCTTAGCCTTGTTACTCTAAAGTAATGTACTTTACAATAAATGGTGCAGTGGTTTTGAAATTTCCTTTCCCCATAACAAAATGGACTCTCTTTTTATATTCATACGTTTCATTAATTATTTTGTTTTGATATAAATATATTATGAATGGCAAAATAATTAATAATTATTTATAAAAACCACCGATATTTTGACTTTAGAAGTAAAAAGAGAGGTGAGCTACTTTGTAGCCTTTCTACTTTCCAGTTACATTATAAAAATTAAAAAAAAAGTATCTATAATCGATTAATATTAAAAGAATATATCAATAAACATATACCTAAAAAAAAAGTTAAATAGCGAAGATCCTATGTTTTTGGACCAGTTGTAAAGCGTCCGTTAGTCCTTGATTTGGACTTTCACCGCAACATGCCGCATGAAATAAAAAGCTTTCGGATTAATTCGTATGGTTCCCTGAATAATTTATGACGGATTATATTATCGCACTAGTTGTTTTTTCAGGGTCTGCCTCAGCGCCGACGTACAGTTAGCGGTTCGCCACTATTTTCTGCGATATTTTAATATTCTTGACGTTCGTATACAATACCATTATTTATTTTCTTCTCATGTTAATAGCATTATTTAATACACTATAGTTGTTTTTCAGTTTCGGTTGTTCCACTGTATTCTATAAATAGTGTTTTAATATTTTAAAATATTACAAGAAAAAAACCTTTTTTCTTAAAAAAATAATTTTCATTTCCTTTCATATTCTTTAGTATATTATGGTTGTTTACAATTTTGGCTATTCTTGTACTTTGTTATTTTACGTGTTCATACTTGTATTCTAACTAAAAACATTTTTCGTTAATAATAACCACATTTCTTTTCAATGGCATTATTATTTAATAATGCCATTGTTATATAATAGCTATAGTGTATTAACACTATAGCTATTTTTATAGTGTCGCTTACGCTAGTGGTTAACGCTGGCGGGTACAGAGGAGCACAAGCATGGCTATAATAAGCATGAATTATAGTCAGTTTTTTTAATTGATTATAATTGAATGTTACACCCGCCAACGGTTTACGCTGGCGGGACACCAGTGGACGATGATAAGTTGAGCATAAGATCAGGTCAGTTAACACATATTGCATTATGGCAATTTCCGAGAATTGATGAATGATCACTATAGTTTCCAGGGGGAACCGAGTGGAGATAACCTGACAAGGTATATTTCTAGCAATGGGGTTAGTCCACATTACTTACAATCCCCTTCTCCACAGTTAGGTCAATTGGTTCGAATCGTGGCGAATTTATCTCTCTAGATTTGATAAATTCTCATTTACCTCGGGATTCTAACGAGATACTGGGGCTAAATTAATTGATGAAAATGCATCTGATTTTGAGAGCATCGTAGCCTAATGTAATTCACTGCCCGATGTTGGTAAACACAGTTCACAACCTAATTAGTTTGAGAGACGGCGCTCGCTTGAAATTTGGATAAGTTGAGTATATTCACCACATTGATAACTGTCGACTTCGACAAATTGCTTTTGACCAGCCAACCTCTGTTTACGATAATAATATAACCGCCATCTAGTTCCAAACTAAGCAAAACTTGTATTATGTGTACTAGACAATTTATAGTCATACTTGAATACATTTTATTTGTAAATACATACATAATATACATAACGAACACCCAGACAAATACAAACAATCACTACTCCTGAATAGAAATGTTTGCACCGCGCGAGATACCAAACCCATAACCACCAGAAGTAAAGCAACGACGCCAAGGTGTGCATTTGTTTTGAAATCAACTCCGGCAAAATATCTTAAACAAATAACAAAAATGAAACTTAAAAGAAAATTGAATGAATAAACATACCCGTATACCTAGTTTAAACCTTTATTCTATTACCATACCCATTCAATAAGGTTGTCTGATAAAAATAAAATCGTATATTACCAAAGAAACACATCAAAGCTAGATCCAGATCTTTCTGGGGCGGTCGTAAAACGGACCCTCTCTGCACAGCGAGCTAAGTGATATTTTAAAAAGGTTACCTAGCATTTTCTCTCCATAGATATTCCTTCTACTTGACACATTTTAAAACTAAATCCAATGCAAAATAGCTGTAGGTGACTCTATATAAATTTTTCTTCTATATTTATTTATTTACTTATAATTGCATATGGATATACAATAAATTTGCAATATAATAAATTAACAATACACACATGGACTACCCGGAATATCTAGACGGTCTCATCAAAATCTGTTCAGTAACTACATATTCACAAACTTTCGCGTTTGTAATATTAGTAAGAAAAAAGCAGACGAAGTCACAAGTGTAGTGTACGTATAGATGGCCGATTTCATTATTATTGTCGTCGAATAAACAACAACGCTACAATATGCAACTGCAATCCTGGTAGTCATAACATCATATTATAACTTAGCTCAAGTGTACAATCGTTTGTTACTATGTTTTGTGTTGTTAACTCCACAAGTTTGTAACTTTAGAGCTTAATTACACATATTGCGATGAGTGTAAAGTTACAAAATTGTAACATTTGCTGTGAATTTCACTTATACGTTACTGTTCTTGTTGCAGTAAAGTAATGTTTTGTAACAATACAAGTTTAAGTAACACTATGACAATGACTCAAAACGGGTTGTTTCTTTTTAGTAGGTGTTTCTGAAATATTGTACCCGCACAATTAAACACAAGAATTAGGCATGGGCCTTTTGCCTGAACAAGAACAAAGAAATCTAAAAAAGACTAGGTTGTAGTGTCAGACGACCATTGCCTGCTTCTTATTTAATGGAATTGGACAAAAGAGTAAATGATATGACCAACATGGTACTAGTCTTTTTTATATTATAATGCATTCTATGTATTAATTGCTATTCTGTCTTTTTTTTATTGGGAGGTTTGAACTATTGTCAGGTGCTTACCTGTACCATTGCGACCTACGTAGATCTATTGTGCTCTCCCTTTTTCAGAGTTCGCTACCTAGACCCGTCATATTCTAAGGAGCGATGGTTTTTATCTCCTCAGGATAGAGTAAACTTTCCTGCGTCTTTCTTTTTCCATTCCCATTTTGTAGTCGGCGTAATATGTTTTATATCTACGTATATTATTATGCTAATTTTATGTCAAAAGGATTGATTCAGTCGTTGAGGCATGGTAGCCGTAAGAAAGAAACTCACTTCTTTTTAAATATTACCTGGGACGAGTATGGTACTCCAGTTGTGTGATATAAATTATTTATTTCAGTCGGTGTATACAACAGAAACTTCTAAACTACTTAAAGGTTAAATAGATAGACCACTAGACGATGGCGCTTGCAAAACAAAACGGCGCTGGCTCGATGCCATTTCTCCTGTTTCAATTCTCAAACTTTGTCATATTAAAAAAAACTCGAATTTTGTGCCGTGATTGTGGCACCATAGTATTCTTCTATTGTTTTTAATTTACAGTACAGTTTGCTTTGGATTTTATCTTTTTTTTTTTTGTTTATAACCGGCAGTTTCCCGTGACGTCGTCTATTTTAACATGTAATATCCTACGTCCGTCCTTGTGATACGTTCTGCGTTAAACTTCATCAGTAGGTGATCAGTGGTGAAAAGATAAGAAACAGACAAGCAGAGACACTTCTCAATTTATATTTCTATTCAATACATAGAAAACACCTAGACAAATACGAACAATCCTACTCATAAAAATAAAATAAAATCATATTATAGAATAGTCAGGGAATAGAAATTCGTCTTTGATACGGAAGCCTCCTCATAAAGTGTGAATCTGTCCGCATTTTGTGCTGGCACATACATTTTTGCCACAGACTACGTACCTATTCTAACTTTTATGCACTTGTGCATATTACTCTAGATACTTTTCATGTAGGGCTGCGGTGTCATCTGTGCCCGTCACTATTGTCGCGTCATTGATCTGTGCATATAATTGAAGCCTTAAAATTACTTTAAATAGATTTTGTTTGGTTTAACAGAACAAACCCAAATATATTAGATGATAGATACGGTATCAAATAAATAATGATCCTTATAAAAATACTTAGTTATTTCCATAAACTGAAAACGTCGATAGGTAGTTTGTTACTCTAAAATACACGCAAGAGGTTGTTAAATCAAAACTGGCCAACAAAAAAGTCTTTGTGTAGATACACAAAGACTTTTTTACCTTCAGTAGAGACTCAGCTAGAAATATAAACATCTGTTTATATTTCTAGCCGAGTCTCTAGTGAAGGAAACACCGATATCAAACAAAAATTTTATCTGAGTAAAGGCGGATGCCTTGTTCGCTATCACATTGAATAAAAAAAAACTGGTATTAAGAACACGCTCACGACTTCTCCGTTTCGTTTGCGTATCGCTCGTATAATGCCTTTTGTTTTCGTCACTGTTCATAGGCCGCCATCTTGTGCCTTACTATACTTTGAAGTGATAATAGTAATGAAATATAGTCATGTCATGTGCTGCGTTCACCACAACATCGACAGTAACCAGCTAACTACCTGCTGCTGACGTAGATAGCAGTCGTGATTTTATATTGTGTGTATTGTTATATATTTTTTATTGTTTTGTTGGAACATAATCATGTTACAGGCAAGTTAATAAAAAAACTACAAAAAAAACCATGGCAATCGAACACGGCACATCAAGGCAGCGTACCCAAGATACTGGCAACGTTGCCTCTGAGAATATATCTGTATAGCCATACTTGGGCAAAGTAGCTACCAACTCTCGGCGTAGAAGTAACCTAGATGAGCCGCACTGACATACACGTTAAAAACAATTTAGTTTCCAGGCCCAACGTCTCCACAGCAAATGGCAAAAAGCAATAGGACCCAGATTAGAATATAACTAAATTAAGAATACACATTTTTCATTAGAACTTCTTTACTATTATCTTCAACTTAAAGACTATCACTCCTCCCACACGTCACCTCTCTCCTGAATTCAATCATTCCTTCTTTTCACAATTGTTTTGTTTCATCATTATTTCATTACACACATCTTTCAATGTATACTTGCATAATTTCATACATCCTATATTACCTACACATGAAAATGTTACCAAGTACCTATGCACTTAACACTATATTATGATGTTGACATATTAATTTTGACGGGTGTTTAAACTAACCTGGAACAGTTAAGTAGAACAGTGACTGGATTCCATCCTATTACTGAAACTAGTTCAAAGTTTATCCCAGACTTAGTCGGCTCACAGATTTAATATTAATACCGAGATGTTAGTTATTAATTTTCTACGTTCAAACTTTCTTAATCAAATATTGCATAATGATTTATTAAGTATTTTTAATGCAATCGGTGAACTTTTTTTAACTTACTAGCAAAATGAAGTTCTACAGAATATATTCTTTTTATATCGACAAAGTCACAATTTTTCGCCATGATTCGTTCACGATACTTTCAGTTTATACCCAAAGGTTCATTAGTGGAGAATTCAGCTTACCTTTTGTGCATGTATTATTGTACCATAAAGAATAAATAATATATAATACTGTCTTCGACATTGAATAATACTATTATTGCACAGTTCAAAATAAGGTTGTTAGTCAAATTTAGAAAGAAAAGAGTAGATTCTCCATTTGGATTTGTAAACAATCTTGAGCGATTAGAACACCGATTTACTTCCAGTAGTCGATTCGTCGCACCATGTAATCATTTGCGTATGATTGTTGGTACATATAATATATGTATATAGTGACAAAAAAATTGATCTTAAATATTTCTATCAATTATCTAATTTCTTATTTATAAAACAGACTCTGCCTAGCATAGGACTGTGTGAATTGTCCTGACTTATTATTATTCATATAAATTTAAGTTTAAAGCAAGTTATAAAAAGAAGTTCAGAGTTTATTCGAGTAGCGTTTCGAATCGTGACATTGCGATTTGTAATGTTTTGTGTCCTGCCTATTCATGTTTATACGTGTTATATGTACTTACCTTAACTTAACTTCCATCAGGTATGCCTTGTTAGTCATTCGCAGCGGTTATAAAAAAATAATTCTTTTATATTACGGAAAAGCCATTTTCTCCACTAATAACGTCTTAGCGGTTTGCCTTAATCTATTTTTAAGCTTATAATTCTCCGACGGTCAAAGGAATCCTTCGACGAAAGTATTCTAAAACGGCGCGGAATCCACTTCAAAGAACAGCCCTCAAAGGAGGTGAATAATATAATTTTGTTAAAAAATTAAATACCTGCTTAAGGAATGTTTCTTAACACTTTAATGTTTTATATCTGTTGCTTTCGTGGTACCTATTAATTATTCAATTTTTGTCCCGCCGCAACTTCGTTCGCACCACTTTGTTTGCTTGCTTAAATTTAATGAGGTTTAAAATATTTTCGTCAACCAACTTTTGAAAATAGGAAACTCATAATTTCATATAATTTAGTTTAAAATAAATTCAGTCATAGTGTGATTTACTCATTCTATTTAGAGACCTGAAAAGTGGTAATTTTATAATCAGGCAGAAAAAAACAAATCGTTTTTATGTAATTGAAATGACAAACAAGCTGACTCCCCATCTGATGGTAAGCGGTAACCGTCGTCTATATTCATGACCAGCACTGCGGACTTCACGTTATCATGTGACACCCGTGATACTACTCATGCATTTCCATTCCAGAGCAGTAAGGTATCATGCCTTATTCTGTAAAATCACTGCCTTAATTCAAAATTCTTTATTTGAGTAACACAAATTTTACATAATTATATCAAGTCGTTGAAGCTTCTTATGACGCATAAGAATACCTGTGCCATGAGGCTTCACTCATCCGTAGCTTATTTATAGTAGTAGTAGCGTATTATATATTTTTTCTGTCTATTTTAAATTTATACTTATTATAGTAGTACAAAAGATTTATTCGCGAGTTGAAATGAGTACATATTAACAGCCTAAATTCGCAATACAGTGTACAAAACAAGCAGGTGAGCGGCTGAAATAGGTGAGACTTAAGTACCCACGCAGATGATTATTTACAGTCTATCTTTAGTAGTAGTATATTTGCATAGAACATAGTATGAAGCTACCGCTATCCGGTTTTCTGCCATCCGACAGAATGAATTTAATTTTTTAAATGTATTTCCATCACTAGAGATTCAGACAGAAACTTCAAAAAGAAAAAATATATCTCCAATATTTACTAAAACAGTAAATAAGATCATGTCATATTTTGTGGTAGTCGAACAAAATACTGGATACTTAGCACAAAATATTAAACAGATATAACGGCATGCAAATGAAGGAAAGGGGAGGAGAATCCCGACTAGAACATCGGATTAAAGTAGCTTAATACCTACTACACCTAGCTCGAACATTATAACAAGCACTTGCTTGGATGCACGTGCTCACGTAATTGGATTAGCAAACCTCTTGTGAGACTGATCTATTTATATCTTACTCTCATTCCAAATAATGAGAGATAGTAAACATATTTTATTCAAATACTAGCTGTGTCCCACTACAATGTCCACTCATACCGTGGGATACAGTCTATTTGGGGGGTGGAATACTAGCTGTGTCCCACTACAATGTCCACTCATACCGTGGGATACAGTCTATTTGGGGGGGTGGAATACTAGCTGTGTCCCACTACAATGTCCACTCATACCGTGGGATACAGTCTATTTGGGGGGGTGGAATACTAGCTGTGTCCCACTACAATGTCCACTCATACCGTGGGATACAGTCTATTTGGGGGGTGGGATTGATAGTTATATGGACTAATAACCCCGTTGCTAGTAATGTACCATGGTTGACCTCCACACGGTCCCCACGGTAACCATAGTGATTAATTGTGATATGCCAAAATAAGTTCCTCACTTGGCTTTCCTGATCCATCACTGGTGCCCAGACAGCGTAAACCGTTAGCGCAGACGGGTGCATATGTGCATATATGAAAATATTTTTTAAAGTAGGTACAGTATTTTTTGAGTTTATAAAAGTAGGTATAAATAAGTAAACATATAAAATATAGTTTTAATATACTTGTATAATATTTATCTATATTATGCTATAAACTAATAAAAGTTATTCTATGCTATAACCGACCAGCTTTATGTAAGAAGCACTAATTATGATAGACGACTGAGGCTTTGAAGCCGGCTACCGCAAGGGAAACCCCAAGTAGCGCCCGTGACTTGTGACACGGGTGTAGGTTTAAAAGGCCCTTATAGAATGCATTAACACTCGCCTTCACTACTTGCAGCTCCCCCCAGGCCCAACTAAGACAGGGATGACCCATTTCTAATCTAGACACGCGGTAGCGTGTCAAAGCCGAGTTTCAAGTAAACTGGCAAGCAGCACCGTGTGTATATTTACACGAACCATTTGGAGCCACTTTTGACCCCCTCATAACTCAAAAACTCTTTCACACAAACCTGTCAAATTCGGTTCATATATTGAGACTTGCGAGATAAATATGTGTTTCAAATTTCATAAACATATCTCAAACGGTTATTTAGATATTAATGTCCAAAAATCGTCATTTTTATCACTGATCAACTATAGATCAAAATTATAACCCACTTCCAGATGACCTAGGAAGTTCAAATTTGGCATGCAGATAGGTAATTAGGTGAATATAAAGGAAAAAATCTGAAACTGGTAAATTGTTATCATTTTACTACAATTTTTCACTTTAATTGATTCTATTTCAACTTATACTGGACGTATACTAAAATTCTATGAAAACGTCGATAGCCACCAATTGACATTGATCCCTGGCGAAATATCTCATCTTGTACTGGACGGAAACTAATATTGTATGAAAACGTCGATCATTATCAATTTACGTTGACCCCTTCACATCAGTGTCGATAACTAGCAAACTTCAAATATTGCATTGAGCGGTAAACACTAGTTGCTATAATTTAGATTCTGTCTAAAATATACTCGTACTTATAACTAGGAGTATAGTCGAATTTCGTATTTATTATGTTATTCACTGAGATTTGGTATTAATTATTGTTTCAATATTTAGCGCACATCGATAGTGTAAAATCATTATTTTTATAAATAATTATTAAATAATAGGCATTCCGGCATAGGGCGCCGCGGCGGCGCGGCGCCGTGTGGGAGCGGTGCGATAAAACTCAATGTTTTGTTTCTCGATATCTAACCTATAAGGTTGCGATTTATGCTACGAAATTCATAGCTTTCTTAAATTATACTTATATATTTGTGGTTATATTATTATTACATTATTTTAGTAAATACGTATGGTATAGACAATAGTTTAAACCAAAAATTAATAACAATTTTAGTATAGTTATAAGTAGGAATGTATAGTTAACTCGAGAATGAGAACTCATTGGTAACAAATTGTTTTCTTGAGAATTCAATAGATAACAGTCAATTTGTTACATAATCGTCTTTACGAACTATAACGTGTCAATACCAAGTTTCAGATATTAAATAATGTATATGTTGAAAGAGAACAATTCCGTATTTGCTTAACATATGCTATTACTATCCACAAATCACAAGGCCTTAGTTTTAGCAGTCCTCTTCTCAACATAGGCTCCTCTATATTTAATAAAGGGCTGGTTTACGTTGGACTCTCCAGAGTTAAAACCTTAGATGGAGTAGGTACGTCTTAACATTTAGATCCAAGTCACGAGAGGTCTATTGTAGAGTACAACCATCTGTGGACGTTATACCGCCCCGATTTGCCCAAAAATTCCTGATATAGTTAGACCTTAGGCTACAGTATATTATCCTAAGTTATAAGAAGAAATGATATTTTATATTGTTATAAATACATTTCAGGACAGACCATTGAACTTGGCACCCATTTAGATCTCATCTCTTTTGTCGTAGAAGTCAACAATCAAGGTATATATCATAATATTAAACTCGGCTATCATTTCACATTTATGTTTTTGATGGGATACAATTCACTTTAGTATCCAAAACACAACCGGCACGCTCTGCACTCCTCGACTGAATGCGGCGGCTCACCCAACCAAAGAGGATTATTCAACTACCGACCTCCGAATTTATAGACCAAATTCAGTGTAGTAGGCTATTCTATAAATACTAGATGGCGCTATTTACAATATTCGTAATAATCCTTACATTGGGTACTTCATTAGTACTAAAAATAAAATTACCTTCTTTTAATATATTTTTAAAATATCGGATTTTTCTACAATTATGATGTGAATTCTAACATTTACAATAACTATTTTAAACAAGTCTTCCTTTAAACTATCTGATGCGTAATGTAAGCTTTTTTTTATAATAAATGTTCTCAAATGTTATATCTCATCCATTATTTCTAACTTCGGTATATCCATTTAAAGTCATTCCCTTACCAAACTTCAAGTAAAGCGATTTAATTCGTTTAAAGAATTAACCGAACTTGTAAATTGGTTCTCTGTTATATTTTACTTTGTTATAAAGTCAAAACATGCGTAATATATGATATTACTTATTTTGTAATAAGAAAATGTACAGTAGGAGAATGTTAATGAAATAATAATGCATCTTAAAATATCTATATGTATTTATATATATAATGGATATAAAAAATATTTTGTGACGCATGATGATATCTTATACGAAAATTAACATGTTATGCCTACTAAAAATAACACCTGCAAAAATGGAATTTTGCCGAAGATCTGGCTGTATGTTATAGAAACCTATGCCTGTCTGTAAATATGAAAAAAAATAACAACCACTATAATATGTATACAAATTCGAAGATGTGCATAACTCAAAAATCAAGATTTTTGAGTTAGTTCCCTTTAGATCTAGAGGTGCGATATTATACATTGTTAAATGTTACGTATTCTCTATGTTCTATTTTTAAATGTAATCACATTTAATTTATTGGAGCTTTGAAAATCCTAAACATAATTAAAAACCCTGTTCCAAATTAAAATTTTACGTCACTTATATACCTACTTAATGGATTTATATTATTTAATAATTCCACTAGCTTTCCCGGCACACATTGTTATGTCATACACATTTAAGTACTAATATCGCTATTAAAAAATAGGGGTTGATGGTAGAATGTTGATTGATGGAGTTGTATGTATTTTAATGCCACTTTATAAAAAACTAAAAAAAATTGGCTATAAAATAAAAAATACAATGGGTTGGACAACCTTTATCACTTACGGGTACGAAAAATAGATAGTAGCCGATTCTCAGACTTAATGAATATGCATATAAAATTTCATAAAAATCGGTTAAGCCGTTTCGGGGCAGCATGGTTACAATGCACTGTTACAATCGTGTCACAATGTTAGTTACATTGTGACACGATTGTAACAGTGTGACAGAATTTTATAAATGTATAAGATTAAGTAGTGAAACTAACTTCCGCAAAATAACACCTAACTCGATAAAACTCACATACCTATCTCAGTAGCAAATCAAACTATACCAATCTGTAGGCAATTTTAACATTTAGACTATTCAGAGCCCAATATTGAGTTTCAAACTCAATAAGACAAAGCAGATGTTACTTGTTTATATCATAAGTTCGTGAGCGGAGTTGCATAGCTTCGTTATCCAATACTAGAATATCGATATAATATTGTTAGAATAATTGGTTGCTATATATAGATAATATCTATTACTAATTGAAGTTTCGACTTTGTTTCTGTATTTCAAACCGAAACTATGATGAAAACCGAAATTAGTTCGTGTTTTTTTTTCCAGTAACTGGTGTTTATAGTTTTTTTTATACTAAAATCACGTACACCCTTTATACTATTTATGGAAAGAAAACTGTAACATAATAAGACAATATTTAGTCGTCATTTAGAAATATTGTGTATTCACACGTTTCGACTTAAAAATGTAAAGTTAGAACGATTATTTTAAAGAGCAACACGCAAGTTTCTTGCTCATTCTTCTTGTGATGATATAGAATAACTGTGACTATTCAATTGTTGTTAAATTAAGTTAATATTTATTTTAATAAATAATTTTCTATTCTATTCTATTCTAGATGCTGCTTTTTGAGATATTTGAGAGAAGTTATAATTATATCCAAAGTTATTTTTATTTTTTTAACTAATGCCTACATTCAATTGTATATGAACTACACTTTAAGCTTAAGTAATATATGTATCTAATTATGCTTTTTCTATGAAAAATTTAATGAGACTTGTTTTTTAAGTACCTTTTGTTGCAAACTCGTGGCATATCTTTGTATTCATTTTGAATATTTTTTTTTTTACAATTGTAGAAATATTATTACATTTTAGTATTACTTTTGCACTGTTGCTGTTCGTACAAGTATTAACCATTTTTATACGTTGTTTGATTAATCTCACACATACAGTTCATTCATTCTGTCGCCTACACCTAAATCTCAATTTATTTATCACATGATCGCTTTTTTCTCGCGTGCATTACAGAACAATCCTTATGATATAACAATATTTATATGTATATGTTGCACTTTGGCAATCGCACGGATTCGTTGCACTCAGTGTTGCCACTTTAGTGGTTTGCCACTAGATCTGGGTAATTCGTTTCCACTTTGATGGGCAAAGTTTGTCACTTGTAGCTGGACTTGTTGGCAAAAATTATTATGAAATGAACATCCGTTTAATCCCTCAAGCTAGGGAATAAAAATTAAACATTAAAATAATAGTTATTATAATATATTTATATTCCTATTTATTAAAGATGATCAATAACAGAATTACTTTTAGTATATTTTTAAATGTAAACAAACACTTAATATTCATGACTTTTTATGCACTATTATAATTGTGTTGTTTTTTCGGGTTATTTCATTAATATACATACAAAAAGGTAAATTTTAGTGTTCCGCCAAATGGGTTTTGCTCTAATATTGTTGATAACACTGGCTGCAAATCACATAGAGCGTTGGCCGTAGCATTCAAATGAAATTCTGTCACAATACATACGAACTGCGGGTTGGGTATACAAAACGCCTAGACAACTGACAAATGAATCGATAGGCAATCCAATGCTCTCGGCACGTATGAAAAAGAACGAGACAGCAACATATGGCATCTTGATCTTATTTATGAGTTCCATGACATGTGAACGGCAATAAAAATAGTCTAATTTACATATCATATGTGATAAAGTTGATATAATAAATAAATAATCCTGAACAATTAACACAGCACCATCTAGTCCCACAGAAAGCAGAGCCTGTATTATGGGTACTAGACAACTGATATAAATACTTAGATGTATATTTTTTAGTAAGTAAATACAAATTATACATAGAAAACACCAGATCGATACAAACAATTATACTCATGAATATGAATCCAATGACACTCGGTAGTAAAGCGGTTTTTTAAACTAAAACACTAGACCTCCGAGGTCGTCAATTTCTAACTGAATATTTAACTATTACAGCTTCCATACACAATATATAAATTTAGTATATTAAAAAGATTGTCCAACCCAACATCGGTTGAATACAAAAATAACTTCTCTATTTATAATAATAAAATTCAAATTCCAAAAACCGTAATTAAATGTTCAGTAAACAATAAAACGCTTTATACATATTTAAGTTAGCTTTTTTGTTGTCTAGTCTATAAATACTAATATACTGTGTTCAACAACATATTTAACTATATTTAAAAGCATAAACTGCTCTCAAAAATGTGTCTGAAACAGAAAGGCTCAAAGGATTTGCATAGAAAATGAGGATCGAGCTAAAATCTACTTTAAAATGTGTTCATAGCAGTTCCGCTGCTATTATATTAGATGTTAAAAGTGTATCATTTAAATTTATATATACAATAAAATGTAACTGATTACTGTCTGTACATAGGGGGGCTTTTAATGTTATAGGATCCAAAACAATAATAGTCAGAATTTTTATGAGTTCATCTATTATCAAATGCGTTTATACGCGCTAATATTAGAAATGTATTAATTAATTCGGTGGTCTCTTAACCTGATTAATTATGTATGTTGCCTTATATACTCCGTCTTCTTCCCTCTATACTATATCATTTGTTAGGCATAATATCTTTTTCTCTTCCCTTCTTTTCTGTTTGTAATCAGTCTTCTTTCCTCTATCCTATATGATTTGGACGTAATATCTTTTCTCTTTCCTTCATTTCTGTTTGTAATCGATGTTTGTCTTCTTCACTCTATCCTATATGATTTGAACACGTAATATATTTTTCTCTTCCCTTCGTTTTTGTTTGTAGTCCATGTTCTCTTTTTTCTCGCCATTTTGTCTTTCACACAATCCATCTATTTTTGCCTCCTCTGTTCTGTCAATATAATGGTAGAGGGCTACTTGGTTCGGTGAGGATAATTTACAAATTTACATTTGCACATTAAATATTAATATATTATTTATTAGTTGGAATAAAGTCTATGAAATATAAATATAAAAGTCTATGAAATTTAAATATTTTTTAATGAATGATTTGTTATCCATTAAAAAAAATAGTAAACAAAAAAACATACATACAGACAAATATGCATAATAATAGAATATTAACCACAATTTTTAAATATCGTACCTATATATGGAATTTTATTTGCAAACCAGGAAAAAACTTTTGTTGATTTCCTTGGAGTAACAAAATACTGTAATCCCTTCAATATCGGAAAAAATACATCAACCAGTATGGACAGTAACTCGATATTGCTATAAGAGCTGCCGCAGAATCATATCCGTAAGGGATATATAGGTATATACGAAGTTAGGCTCCTTTGTCAATAAATACTTTTTAGCGACAAAATTATCGCATATCTTGTAAAGTGTAATAAAATACATATGTATTTTGTACTTTTTAAACTATGCAACGGATTTTAATGCAATTTTTAGCAATAGATGGAGTGATTCAAGACGAAAGTTAAATATATAATACATGTACAACCGTGTGAAGCCGGGGCAGCTAACTAGTATATTATAAATGCAAAAGTATCTGTCTAGCTGTAAGTACACAGAGAAAAAACCGTAAGTAAATTTAATGGGAAATGATAAAATCAACTCGGCGTTGCGTTAGCGTAGAAAAAAATCAGAGCTGCGGAAAAATATTCGCGACCGTGACTCGAAGTGAATAGGCGGTAGAGCTACGCCTCATTTTACATTAAACAATTATTAAAATTACAATACATATTTCCGACTATATTTGATTAGAAATTACAGAAGAATATTTGAGTAAAAGTGTAGTCCTCACTTTCTAAAACTGACTTTACTACAAGGCAAGATTTTACAGAGAGTATGCGGAATAAAATAAAATTAAAATATGCAATAACATGTAAAAAGACACAACATATTTAATCTATAGATTAATATGTGACATATTCTAAAACTAACAATATACTTAAGTCTACTTTATTTTCGAATACTATACTATACTCCCTATGTAAGTAAATAAATAATCTACAATCACTCATTATCGGCCAAACGCACGCCATCGGCCGCCCTAAAATATCATCATGGTCGTACCAAAGGGATCGACTTTTGTTTCACGCGAGGGACGCATACTTTTGAGGGCTCAGGAACTTAAATTACTAACCGTTTATCTTTTATGACCCATGCAATCTGAGGGTGGTTTTATGCACGTGATCTATTGTATGGCTACAGCTTCGGTAATTCAAGGGGTATTAGCGAAATGGGGAACAAGTTAATTAGAGAAGGCAATGTAATTAGGGGGTGGCGCGTTTTTAAAGGTGCTCCGAAAAAAGGAATTTATATTTTGTAGGTTCCCGATTCTTATCTTTTAAGGTTTTATTCCACTGCTTGTTTCGTTATGATTTTTCTTTGTACAGTCGTCTGCGTGGATAACTGTATCTTACTTACTTCAGCCGTCAAGCAGCTTACTTTGTAAGCTGTATTTCTTCTTACTCTTATACTGTATTTCCGGTAAACATGGTTGCCATTATGTTTACCGGAAGACTAAGATATCATGCCTCCATGCATAGTTATTCTGTAATTTCTCTATCCTTCAATCGAAATACAGCTTACAAAGTAAGCTGTTTGACGTAACCTGGTATCAAGAGTATCATATAACGTCGTGATATTCATGATGCTGTTCATGCGTATAGGTAACGTTTGCCACTTGGTTGGCACACCATCAGGTCAGATTATATGCTTATCCACTTATAATAGATGCTAAGAAAAGATGTCTTTAAAATCAATAAATGGTTGACCGCAATGACAGCTGGCTTGCCCATTATATTTGTGTACGGATGCTACTTGTAGGGACTGGTCAGCTCTGATAACTATCACTGATTTATTTTATTACTCAACAAGCTATTATATTTATTAACTTTTATTAATCGTGCTATTTGGCAGTTTGTATTTTATAATTTAAACGAAACGATTATAGAAATATATTAAAGACAAAAAACATGGTCTAAGTATAGATCAATGTACTCGTATATTAGAAACAGAGCAGAGTAGATTGCTGTAGTGAAAGGAAATAGGCGCTAGTGTTTAAATACAACATTATTCACACAAAATCTTAAATATTTAATGTTGAACAACATTTATTTAAAAGACCAACACTTACCTGTTGGTTCGTCTTGTGATGAGTCTGCTTTCCGAATGTGCGGTAGAATTAAAAATTATATATATGAGTATTCAAAAGTGTCTATATTATAATTATTTGAATAAACATGATTTCTAATCTGTTATATTCACATACCAAAGGAATATAAAGTGTCCTTTGACAAAGAAACGATAAATAGTAACTTTCATATAAATTGAAACAAGGAGAGCCTGAAATTATGCAAATTTTAATGTCGAATGTATACAATATTATAATTATAATAGTATACAATATTAATACAAATTTTAATGTTAATTGACTGATATTCAAACGGTTAATTTGCCAATTAACTGTCACAATAAACATCAATAAAGTACTGAACTGTTTTGTGGTAAATTCTGATTTTTAATCATAATATCAATGAGAGAGCGATCGCAATCTTAAAGTTTACTGTCGCAAGGTCATAGTGTTCGAATCTAGCCGAAACTAATAGAATAGATAGATAGTTTAGGCTTTTATTTACGTTAAAGAGTAAAATAGAATAGTTACTTTTAAATGTTAATCAATACATCTGTATTCAAAAATACTTAGTGGATGTTTTATTTGTAAATTAAATCTACTTACATATGTTACCCAACTTAGTTCTTTCATGAGATTGCATTAGGTTGTATGTTAACAGACAGGATCAATGATTTTGTAACTATCTATTCCTCCATTTAAGATTCGATGACTCGGTGGTCTAGTGGTTAAGCACACCACTTTACTTTCAATAGTCGCAGTTGCTATTCCTCACACGTTACAAACATTTATATTCATGATAATAGTGATGTATGATTGCTTATATCTGTCTGGGTGTTTTCTATGTATATTACGTATGTATTTACAAAAAAAAATATTGTAGTATTTATATCAGTCAACTAATACCTACAACACAAGCTCTACTTAGCTTGGTACTAGCTATTATGTTATCTGTGGTACTAGATAGCGTTGTCTGATATTATTATTATTAATATACTCTCTTTCTCAAATTGATATTTCATTAAGAATGGATTTTATACATTATTTTCTTAAGTGTGGAATGATATTAAACAAACAGACAGACACACTTACATATTTATAATATTAATATATATTAAAAGGTTGCATGCCCCAAAACCAACGAGCCATGAATTAGCCGTCACAAGGAGATTCCGCTTTGTATGAAGAGAGTACAAAACTTTGCTTTCTCATAGTTGGCACAACACTCTCACTAATGGATCCTCAAGGGACAGTCCTATGCCCTGCCGGAAACTCAAACAAACAGCCTAATGCATATTCTAATGTTAGAGTTAAGTACTATCAACTTACAAGCGATTCTGTTAAATAGATGTACAATATTTTGATACTAGTATTTATCTAGTGATTTTGATTGAGTGTTCTGAAGTTTGTATTCACACAAAACCTTAAATTTGTGAATTTTACACATTTTTTAACGTTTTTGTTTGTTTTTATAGAAAAAAAAAACATATCGAAAATGCCTTTTTTTTATCTTACATTTATTACAATGGTAAAAGTACTTGAAACTTGATATTTTGATGAAAACATAGATAAATCTCTAAACTGTACATTCTTGTAAAACAATAGCAAATGAATTTTAAAAATAAGTCTATTACTAAATTTCATTTCTATAGACATTGAGTACGTCTGTAATGACACCGCCACCATATTAATATTAATACAATATTTATATATACTATTTAGAGTAAAATTACTATACACCTACTGATAAATTAAGTTATACCTACAGATTTACATCAAATATACAAATAATAAATGGATAAATTGACGTAGTATTAATAACATTATAAAAGTATTAAAATTTATTTTGCACACGACTCATTATAGTATACTGGGCTTCAATATAACGGCCTGCTTAATTTTATTTTCCTAATTTAAAAAATACCTTAAAAAAATTAAAACTGTCATAACAGCACCATTACTGTAACAGCGCAATAAAAAGGCAAAATTAGACAGTTACAACAGTTTCGGAACATTTCCACTTAGTACAGACATTATGCACACATTCAGCCATTCCGCTTTGAAGACAGTCTACAGCCAAAGAAGAATGGAAGGGCAAATTTAATTAAAATTATTAATTTATACATTTATTTACTACATACAAAACCAAAATACACACTGTAAATAAAAAATACTATTAAAATTTATAAGCTTTCTATACGATACTAGGTTTTACCTACGATTTCGCTCGCGTTAATTTATTTATTAGGGGTGGAATTTATCAAAATCCTTTCTTAGGGGATGCCTACGTCATAGTAGCTTTATGCATGCAAGGTCTCAGCCCGATCGATTTAAAATTGACAAAGTTTCATACAAACTTTAACCCCCTATTTTACCCCCTTGAGGGTAGAATTAATCAAAATCCTTTCTTAGCGGATGCCTACGTCATAACATCTACCTGCATGCCAAATTTCAGCCCGATCCGTCCAGTGGTTTGGGCTGTGCGTTGATAGATCACTACGTCAATCACCTTTGAGTTATATATATTTAGATATACGATATGTCCTTTTTATTATAATATGGCCACAGAATAACAGTATCTAATATTTACCGTTTGCCACTCTAATTATTTATTTATCTACATTTTAAATTCTACTATTCTTATTTTTTTATTACAAAATAAAATAGAAATATTGAATGTACTCAAACAGACTTTTTTTGAACTTTCCTCTCTTGTGTAAGTTCTGGATATAGTTAATCGTAATACCAATAATTTTATGCGAAATTAAGGTATTTGACTGATCAGCTCACTACTAATGTAACAAACTAGTCGAAACATTGAGAGTTAAATAGAGTTTTCAATACAACTATTTCATTCAGAATGTACTGTATATTCCGAATGATGTTTCAGCCAAGAATAATGAGCAAGAAAATAGCTGTTGTTCTTTTAAACAAATGTATGAATATTATCTTATCTAGGCTATAACTATATACATTTTATGTTGAAATTTGTATCAAATAGGATGTAAGGACTAACAATGTATTGTATATTTTACTTTTATATTAATAAAAATAAAATACATACATAGTTACAATACACAGTTCTTTGAGCAACAAAATAAAATGTTGGAATGGTCAAAGCAGATAAGTCACGTTAATGAGTATGACAAAGTTTTTTGTTAATGAAAAAGAAATTTCATATACTGTTGGTGTATATAGGCGACGGTTGCCACTGTGTACCATCAGATGAACCGTTAGATTATTTGCCATACTAGATAATGGAAAGGTGTACTCTCCTGCGCTAACAGTTTACGCTGGCGGGGCACCAGTAGACGATGGTAAAATGAGCATGAGATCAAGTTATTTGGCCCATTGTGGCAAATTCACCAGGAATTTATCACTTTGGTTACCAGAGGAACACACGGTAGTCAACCTTACTAACAATGTAACTTATAGAGGGGGAAGGCTCCCTCTCTGTATTAATGTTATAAATCCGAAAGTGCGTTTATATAATTGTTTCTTATGCAGCAGAACAATAAAATATAACATGGAAAGAGCAAAAATATGATTTGAAAGTCTCTGAAAATGAAGTCGAGGCTAACAATAAAAAAAAATATCATTGTTTCATTAGAATGAATAGAATAACAGTCGTATCCGTGTGAACTAACGATAGGTTAAACAGAATGTCCCTGTCAAAAGTGCACTTAGCGACATTACGCATGCAAATAGAAATCGTTGGCGTCATCTGCTTGCTAATCTGATTATATGGGAGAACTTTGTTCAACCTGGGATCGTGAGGCTATGAGGGTAACGTACGTATACCTACGTACATATTATATTTGCTTTAACAACTACTATTGATATATAATAGGGACAGCCTCGATGGTCTAGCGGTTAGCACAGCAGATTACTTCTATTCGCGGGTTCGATGCCTTGCACGGTACAAACGTTTAAATTATATGAAATTAAATGTATTTATTTGCATAAAATATGGTATAAATATTAATGGGTATCACTAATCAAAAATAATCCGCATTTTTACACATTCACATATCCATTAGATCTTTTAATGTACCAACGTATTTTAATGCGTTTTTGTAAGCAGTAAATAAAGTAATTCAAGTGGAAGGTTTACATGTATAAGACATGTGTACCCAAGCGAAGTCGGGGTGGGTAGCTAATTAAATAGAAAGTGAAGTACCATAATACCACATATTATTCAAACAGATTAAAAGTGATATAAAACTGATTCCAATTCTAATAAAACATTCTCGTCACAATCCCACAATCCGTACCCCATTCAGGGCCAATTCGTGCTTTCAGCCGGCCATCTTATTGACTCCCTTGTCACTCCACGACTGATTTCACACTTGATTCGAACGTGTACCCAACGCCGAGAATTTTTAATAGCTTTCCAAATAAACGTCACTTGTTAGGGAGGATGGGATTGAAAAAAATCATACTATTGTAATAATAATATTCTTGGACAATTTACACAGCACCATTCACCAGTCCTAAGTTAAGCAGAGCTCGTGTTATGGGTACTAGACAACTGATATAAATACACAGCTACTTTTTTGCAAATACATAGAAAACACCCAGACCGATACAAACAATCATATTCATTAATGCAAATATTAGTACCGTGCGAGGAATCGAACCCGAGACCATCGGAAGAAAAGAGTCACCTCTTAAAGCTAAACCACTAAACCACCGAGCCGTGCAAGTACCTCGTCAGGATGACCTTTTAGTAAAATCTATCAGACAGTAGTAGATAGGTAGAATATACTTTCCTGTGTGATTAATCAATCCTACTCATGAATACAAATGTTTGTACCGTGCGAGGAACTAAACTCGCGACTATCCGAAAGTAAGGCAGTGTGTTAAACCGCTAGACTACCGAGGTCGGCAATATACTACGCCACTATGGAGCAGCACATTTTCGACTACATACGGACCAAAAGTAACCTGACATTGAGGAGGATTACTCATGAATACAAATATTTGTACCGTGCAAGGAATTAAACTCGCGACCATCCGAAAGTAAGGCAGTTAACCGCTATACTACCAAGGTCGTCAATATATTTTTCAATAAAGAGCATGACATTGAGGGCGACGCAGCTGGAATCGAGTCTAAACTCGAGTTTCAAGGCGTTTGTGGCCCGAATTTCCACCAACATGCTGATCACCTGCATGAAGGAGCACTACTGGCCGAGGAGCGTAGTGTATCGGTACTACCATGGCAGATTGCCGTCATCAGTACCGTGACCACACAGACAATTTATATTTAATTTTTCTATTTTTAATATCATTCATATTTATGTTAGTCTGTAAGGTATTTATAAGGAGCCATTAGTACTCTGAATTTAATAAATAAATAATATACGCAGTTATAGCTAAATAGAAATGTTTTTTTATTAGTAACGTCTTGAATGCAATACTTCATATTCCCTTTTACTCAAAGCTTAATTTTATTAGTGCTATCAACAATTCAACAAAATGACAGCTCCGCTCTATTTGTATTGGTCTTTTGGGGCATTTTGTTGTACTCAATCCTCCCTCTTTTATATATATATGTACATACACTTATCTTTAACTATTATACCTTATATAGCGCAGGTAAGAAAATAGAAACCCCCATAGAAATAAAACGTCCACATTTCCACAACAGGGGTGAGTGAGTCCAAATAGTTTTCATTCCGTGAAAGTGCATTTAATACAACGGGGGTGAATGGAATGAATTGCGTACAGACGTTGCTTCTACGTACAGACTGTACATCTATTAATTGTTAGTAAGTATCTGCTAATTTACACCAGTTCGTATTAGCTTTATTTTAACACAAAAAGAAATGTTTCTTCATAAAAATATACTATTTTCCTTTACAGTATCGACGGCCACGATGGTCTAGCGGTTTAGCACATCGCCTTACTTCCGATGGCGCGAGTTAGATTCCTTGTACGGTACAAGCATTTGTATTCGCGAATAGGAAATTTTCTATGTATTCAAAATTATTTTTATTAATCTATCACACATTCGAAATGCTGTCTCATCAAAAGAAGAACGAGCAAGAATAATAAATAAATAATCGTTGTAACATTAACTAGCACTAAATTATTAAGGTCAAAATATTAAATAAACAATAAGATTAAATCAGTCGTAATTATTAGAGCAGATCAGTCCCTACAAGTACATGTCTGTTTGTAATATTGAAATAACCATTTTTTACTACACACCAAAATAACATTTTTTACAATTTTTGTCTGTCTGTTTGTTCCGGCTAATCTCTGAAATGGCTGGCCGTTTTTGGACGGGACTTTTTTTGCAGGTAGCTGATGTGATAAGGAGTAACATAGGCTACTTTTATTTTAGAAAAATAAAGTTAATTTTCATGCGGACGAGCCGCGAGTACAGCTAGTACATAATATATATATTTCATTGATTAGCTACATTAGAAATATAATATAACAGATGTGTTCTTGCTATTTATTTCCACTTTCTAATAACACTTACAGTGCATCTACACTCGACTCGAAACGACTTATACAATTGGTTATTCTCGAAAGGGCAAGTCTTCAATATCGCACCCTCGTATTTTGTTATCGTACGTGAGGCCCCGCGACTACTATAGCCGTAAATTGTCTCAACAATGGTATAGCCTACGTGGTGGGTAGACAAAAAAGGTAAATAAAAGCATTTCTTTTTACACTCCATTTCTGTTGGGTACAAAAAAAAACTTGACAATTAATTTTAGGCTGTGTAAACATTGGTGCTTTGCCTGTTGTTTATTTTATAACAGCTTGCTGTACCATGTATTTTCCGCGGTATTTTCTAATATAGACAAGTCGGATTCTGTCCAAATCGTACATGGCTTTTCGGTTATATTTTGTAAGCCAATTGCATGCAAAGTGTTATTTTTATAGAACTTGAACGAACAAACTGACGTTTCTCCTTTCTTTTTGTCTTGTACTTTTTATATACACATTGGTATATAAAAAGTACAAGTATATAATTCAAGAAATATATATGTTTAATATAGTATGGCGTAGTGACCGATGTGTATATAAAAACTACAAGACAAAAAGAACACTTATATTTTAAATATGGATAAAAACTAGTGAATCTCATTGACTATATTGATCTCCAATAATTTACCATTCAAATGGTAAAATATCTAATAGACATATTACTTCCGGAGATTAATCTCCTCATGCATACACAAAATCCGCTCTCTCTCTTTATTCTATAAATAGGTACTAGAATAATAAGAAACGGTACCCGCGGCTGCAGGCGACAGCCGCTAACTTAGCGAACTACTTACTTTTAATTGTTCTCCAAAGCGGGTATTAACGGATATTGCTTTCCCGTTGAGCACAATATAAGTGGAGCGGATTTGAAATGAAATTTAGAACTGGCTAACTACAAATGGACTGTTCACTTCAAATATTTTGAAAAAGGAACAAAATATAGAAATCAAACTCAGTGGTAATTCTTTTTTCGAATTGAGTTCTTATTTTTATCATTAGATGGCGTTGTTCGATTGCTATGTTTTCGTTTTTGAGTTTTTTATAAACTATAGCACTTAGTATACTTTTTATTTTATAGTTGCATAAGTTGCATAATAATAATAATAATTGTGATCCGATGACCCATTTGTTTGTAAGTAAATAGTGTTTTATTTCTCATGTTCAGTCTATTTTTGAAACAACAACAACAATGCGGCTTAAGCTATTAAAAAGAATATATCACTTGGTCAAATAAATCTACGAATGGACTTTGTTTTGCGTTAAAGAACAAAATATAATATGGCACATCAAAAAGTATAATATCATCCTGTCAAACAAAACTGACTATTAATGGTGTTAAAATATTTTCTCTTGCAATAAGATGTAACACTAGTTTTTTCTTTAAAATCGAATTCAGGACTATTAGGGTCTAAAATCGATACAGGAAACCACTAAGCCACGATTTATAGCGGTAAGTATAAGAATATATCAACCTGTCAAAGGAAACTGTCCATTTTTTGACACAGAAACCTCATTCTGTTGCAATAAGATATGACGATATAGTTTTTTGTTCAAAATCGTACTCAATCTCAATCAAAATCAGCGCATTAAACCACTAAGCCACAAACGATCTACAGCAATAAGTATAAAATATCTTGAACGGTAGCTTTTCCAAAGAAAATACACAATTCATGAATACACCGCAGTTGTGTAAGAAATTCTAAATTCCAACTCGCGAATAATAAATGAATCCAACTTTGAGGAGTTTTTAAAATGCTTACCCTTCCTTCCTTCCTACCTAGCCTTCCTTTGGCATTTGTAAATATTAATTTAAAAACACGTTTAGAGTGTTACAATGTAGGAAATTGGAAATACACTTAGTGGATTACATTGAGTACTGCATCTGGACATACGGGTTCGAATCTTGGGGTAGACAGAATTTAATACATAAATACAAGAATGGATAATGTTGGATTACGAATCCTTATAAAAAATAAATAAAAATAGAAACTAGACTATAATTTTTCAAATAATTATTGCTAAAGGAAAGAGAAATACAATTTCGCGCAGGAAGAACGTTTTCCACACTTCAAACATCCCATAGTAAGCAATGTAACACCAAACTTACTCACGTTTGCTCAGGAACGTGCCGATGTGTGGTACAGTTTAGTGGCAACGCCACAGAACACCAATATCGGGCAACGCACTCTAGAGTGTATACTTTAATAAAAACAATTATTATATTAATTAAATTCAAAACAACTTTATTATTTTAAAATTGTTATAATATGGAGAGTCCTTTTTCTTCCAGTTCTTAATTTCAATTGATTTTTTCTTCTAAATTTAAAATTTAAGTAGCCACATGTTTTATTGATGGCCAGTATTATTAAGCGCCCTTTGCTCCAGTAAGCAAGCCGGTGATTCAACCTGCTTCGACTAAGGAAGTTCCCAATACGGAACATATAGTAACTACATATTTTGAATATAATTCAAACTGTTATATATTAAAATATGTTCAAAATACAAACAAATATAATGAAACTTACATTCAAAGGCCTAATTTGTTTTCTATCGATTTGTTCTAATGCAATCCGTTGTCGTTGCTTTCTTTCTGTTCTTCATACCATGAAGAACACCTTGAAAAAAACTTAGATATCGATTGTCTGCGTGGACATCTCTGTTTTAAACTATTTCTGCCGCCAAACAACTTACTCTGTAAGATGTTTTCATTTATAGTGTAAGATTGTCAGTGAAATTACAAGATACGGAAACGTGATATCATCTGGAATGGTAATCTATAATTTATTATAATTAGATACACATACAGCTTTTTCTCTTATGATATCAGCAATAAGAAAAAAAACGCTTGGAGTGCTATACTCTCCTGCGCTAACATTTTACGCTGGCGGGGCACCAGTGGGGCATGATAAGGTAAATAAAAGGTCAAATCATTTAGCCCATCGTGGCACATTCACCATTAATTTATGACGTTCGTTTCCAGGGGGATCCACGTGGAGGTCAACCTGACATTGTACATTGTACATTGCTTGCAATTAGCTTATTAGGCCACTTTACTAACAATCCCTCACATCAAGCATTACCATCCCAAAGCACTAAGACGGTTAATGGAGAACGACTTTTACCACTTAAATTTCGATGGGGCATCTGCTTGTTTCTCGTCTAACTAATATTATAAACGCGAAAGTTTGTGAGTATGCATGGATGGATGGATATTAGTTTCTCATTCACGCGAACACTACTGCGGATTTTGATGAAAATTTACAGTAATATAGCTTATATATTTAAAAAGATATTAAAGATTTTAAAAATATTGTTGATGCAGACGAAGTCAGCTAGTTATTAGTAATAAAAAAAAGAACTTCAATAGCTAAAACATGATTTATTAGAAAATTTAAAAAATCCATAAATACAAGAAATAGATTTCATCTTGTTCATGGAAATTTTAAACATAAATTAATAAATTATATAGATTATACGAGTATATCATATTAATGTCAAAGTAAATGCTTATGAGAATTGGTAATGAAGCGTAACTGCACTTATTATATACTTTTTTAGTTACGTACCAAATTTTACAGTTTCAGAATTAAATTACTTTTGCACTGAGTCTACTCAACGGTGTCGTTAATCGATTTCCAGAGCTAGTCATGTTTGTTGAATTTTGAAATTGCACGTAACTTGTTGTTGCAGAATCAGTCCAGATGGCGTTGCCGTCACGTAAACATTGGCTCTGTATAAGTTGATAATATATATTATAATTATTAAGTTGTGACTAAACCGTTATAAAAAATAAGTAAATTAATATACTAGTGTTGAGAATGATAATGAATTGAGTAATACGTAAATATTTGAGTTATTATTGTGGGAAACTGTAAAGCTCGCTTAGTTTTAATATCAATAAATAAATAAATAAATATTGGCTGACTCCTTTCCACTACAAATAAAGCCAAAGTATTTTCAGAGGAGTATATGTAGGTATTTATTATATTGTTACAATCTTGCAAAGACGTATCTTGTCAATTTACTTGAAGTCAAGTCAGAGTAAATTGATTCTATTCCCTTGAGGTTGTTAAGAAAATTGTGGTAGTTTTTTTCTATAATAAATAAGTAACGCTGGACAACTCACACAACGCCATTTAATCCCAAACTAAGTAGAGGCCTGTACTGTGGTTACTAAATAATTGATACGTTATTGTATTTTTTTTTAATCCCGAAATAACGACGGCTACCGAAATGACAATTAAAAAATGACGACGAGATGCCGACAGATCCTTTGCTGTCCTAATTACATAAATAAATGATTATTTTATTGATAAGAAGAAGAAGAAAATACGCTTGTTCGATAATAATAAAAAACAAAACAAAAAGGATTACACACAATTCTATTATTAATGTGTAGTACCAAATAGATCTCCACTCAGTATATGCTGTAACCAGGAGAGATTTTCAGCTTCAATGCATTTGAGGGTATGTGAAAATAAGTAATAAATAAAGAGCTTTAAAAATAGCGACAGCCTGACTGCACGAAATACGTAGTTAAAAGTATTAGTACTATAATAGTAGTCAACAATGCTGTAGGACTGAATTCCTTCCAAAGTGTCTAATTGTAATCTATATCTATACATGTAAAAAATATTGGTGTGTCTGTTTGTAATAGCATTTTTTACAATTTTTGTCTGGACTGATTTTGACGGAACGTATTTTGGCAGGTAGCTGGTGTAATAAGGAGTAACTTAGGGTACTTTTATTTTAGAAAAATTATTTTATTTTAGAATATTAAAGTTATATTCCACGCGGACTTAAAATTATATATATAATTAAACGTAAATACGGTACAAACACACAAAATGGAATTTCAAAATATTTTGGCTATCCGCCTGTTTGTTATTGCTAGTCTCTGAAACTAGTGGGCCGATTTTTAATTGCACTCTAACACACAGATAGCTATTGTTATAAGGAGTAACAAGTGCTACTTTTATTTTAGAACTTTAATTGTTGCATAGTAATAAAATTAATTTGCATAAGTGGCCAAAATACGATAATTATATATGCCAGGTTTCTGATTGGAAACACTCATTTCTATTGCATCCAGTACCCATTACTTAGTAGATTATCGAGAAGTCTAGATATATATATTTACTACCGCCCCCAGCGAGCGACGGATCTATTTAATCCTTTTCATATCCATATCCATACATTGCTGTTTGTTTGTAACGAACTAAGAATACAATAAACTATAAAAAAGAATAAAAAATATGTACTCGTGGACCACCGCTATTGATCCCTTCCTCTACGTTGCTTTCTACGGTATTCGGTTTATCCTTATTGTCATAACATTTTTTAAGTTATTGACTTGATTTTATTTAAGATCTTTTTTGAACGAATCTAACTACCAATTGTTATCTATGTATATAACGTTTATATTATACTACTGATCAGCACCCAGTCCTTTGAACATTCCCGACTACAAAAATGTTTTTCGGTTTAATAATAATAATATTTTATTGATTTCTCCTCACAAACACTGTACCTACAAATTGGGAACAGATACATGTAGAATTTTAGATAATACGTTACATAAATTTACCATTACAATCAAATTGTGAGAAGCTGGTGCCAGAAATAGGTACAACCAGTAATTCAGATCTCAAGAACCGCCAACCGAAAAGACATGTGACATACTTTAAATAAATTACAATGCTTATACTAAACCAAATAAATTATAATTATAATAATATTTAGAATTAAACAAAAAATAATATATAATATATAGACTATATAGTCTACAAGGTGACCCGTCAAACATTGTATTGCCATGTGGTATGTGTTGATGCGACTCGAATGCTCAGATGGTAGGTTTGATGGCTTCAGCAGATTACAGGGTTGTTGAAAATGATAGAATTTGCTTACTATCTTAAATTAAATGGTAAATATACTATTAGTTACAAATTTGGTGGAGTGAACAAATTGTACGTTAGATCGATCGGTTGATATTTGAAGTCTGTACGTTACTTTGCGTATTTAAATTGGATGGGTGTGCGCTCCAATCAGAACGCTCCCTTTGTGTTGCGTTTTGTTGCTGCTTGTACCCGACACCATGTAATTTTATAAATTAAAATCGCTATTAAATAATAGGGGTTGGTGATAGAAGGGTTCTATGTATTTTTATTGCCTCTTTATAAAAATATATTAATAAACAATTTTGTCCATAAAATTAATAATAAATGTTAGGGGTGGAAAACCCTTATCACTTAGGGCCAAAATGATAAATTGATAGTGGACGATACTCAGACCTACTAAATACGTATACAAACTTTCATAAAATATAATATATCTATATATATAATTTATATACATAAAAGTTTCGGAGGACGAGTATGGTTACCTAACATTGTGACACCACAATTTTATATATAAGATGACACCCACAAATTTTCAACAAGCTTTCAATTGGTAAAATTATCTTCGAATTCGATACAGTATATCCAGAGATTATAGAACCTCATAAGCTTTGCTGTTTTATAATATTAGCATAGATTATTATTTATTAATATGTGAAGCAAAAACTTTGTACCCCTTTTGTGCGAACGATTAAGTATGATTTTTCGCACAGTTATACTTCATGTAATTAATGACTGCTCTGCTTCCCTATATAAAGTATAAAGGAAGGACTGCAGGATGCATTTTTGTTTTATTATCCATACAAATACATCAAATCAATAAAAAAAACATTACACACACACGCATAAAATTATTATAGTAATATTAATAATGTTCAAACTTAAACTTAAATTTAAACATTTAAATTAATTACGGTCGAATTTCGGCCATTGAATTGCGACCACTAGTCTTTTTAATAAGTGAAATTACAATAACTCATTATGGCCGTACTTTCTACGTACGTAGTTAACTAACATATTGTACAGTGAGTAACATTATCGTAACAGGTGACACGATCGTAAACGTGTACTGAAACTCCACACGTAAGTACACTAAACTGTTTTACAGCCGTTTAATGTTTAAAGTTAACTGCACTTACACAACGAACTAATTTCAAATCCACTATACGATGCTATACTGAAGTTTCGTTCGAAACGAGTTCAACTGTAATCGATTTATGTATGTAAAAAAAAACATATATATATATATATGTTTTTTTTTTACATTGACGGCCTCGGCCACGGTTGTTTAGCGGTTTAGCACACCGCTTCATTTCCGATGGTCTTGGTTTTGATTTCTCGCACGGTACTAACATTTATCAGTATTCGTAACTATCATTATTTGTTCGGTATGGGTGTTTTTTATGTATAATATATATGTATTTACGAAGAAAATATATATCTATTTATTTTTATCTGTTATCTAGTACCTATAACACAAGCTTTAGCTAATTTTCGTCTAACTAAGCCGTCAGATATGTCTGCTTTTTCATGATTTAAAAGTACGTCCTCGTGACAATTAACCTTTAGATATTTAATTGAGAACTGTCCAGTTGTCACTTATGAAAAAATGACACAAACATCAGCCGTCAGCCACTTTCGCATATATGTATTATCTTAGTATGATATATTATTATAACAAGTTCTAACAATTGGCTTTTGCGTTGCTAAATTTTATATTGATATCTTTAGGTATTTAATTGAGACTTGTTCAATTGTTAATAATGAAAAGATGACAAACACACCGTCAAGCACTTTCATACATATAATATATTACATGAATATGGTATACAACAAGTTCTAACAATTGGCTATTGAGTTGCCAAATTTTATATAGATATCGGGTATCATACCGACTGACAGGTCGTCCCAAGGGACGAGTTTGTGAAGTGTACATGTTCCAATCGAACATTTCGATGTTCGAAATGATAGGAACCCGGTGAACAATGTGTATATATATACTAGTATATGTGTAATGTAGCAATTCAGAAATGAAATAATGTGCATCTATGTTGGGTATGCATTATTTCTGATATGAACGGCGCTCAATTATTATATTGGCGATCTTAGGCTGACCGATTATTATAATGAATGACGGCCTCGGTGGTCTAGCGGTGTAGCACCGTCTTATTTCCGATGGTCGCCGGTTCGATTCCTCCCACGGCACTATTTGTATTCTCGAGTTTGATAGTTTGAATCGGTCTGGGTGTTTTCTAAAGAGTAACAAACATCCATACTCACAAACTTTCGCGTTTTTAATATTAATAAGATCTAATTGCAATGTTAACTTTCAAACTAGCCTTTACTGTTCAGATTTAAATTATCAAATTTAAAGTCTCTTTTCTACATTCTCATTGACATCATTAGCCCCATCATTTACTCTGCGAAAACTCTGAAAACCGCAAGGAAACCGCTCCGAACATTCTAGTATTTCACCTACGAGCCTTACTGTAATCAACTCTTCCAGCACATAACAACGATATCCTTTGCCGTCTGAAAACTGAATTGCACTCGGAATTGAACTTAATTTTTATATATATAAGGCAGGTTGAGGAGTTAACGATGTGACAAAGTTGCGTGGTTTGAGCAGTTTCGATACCCTAAGGCTTCGCATTGTGGGTGTAAAAAGTGCCATAAAAGTCGACGATCGTCTAAAACTCCGAACTCCTGGCCGCAGTAAACCTAAATTGCTGGAAGTCTTAGGGATAATCTTAATAAGTAACAGTCGAAATCGATTCGCTAAGATTTATATTCTGTGGTAAACAGGTTATGTTTATGACATGGTTTTTATATAGGTCCCTAATACACCTAGTTTATTTTGATTGCTTTTAATGTACTACCTACTGTGTAATATTATCTTACCTGTGCTGTTAGTTTTGTTATATATCTGTAATATAGGTTTATACTAATTGATATTGTTTGTTGAGCTTTCTTTACATGATCACAATCTATCTTAACATCATATTTTATTAAGATCTGTTCAGCTAATTTATTGTGAAAATTTAATTAGGGGAAAGGGGTTTGTTTGAACGGGGAAAGCAATGTGGACTGATGACATCATTGTTGCAATGTAGCATGTCAGGTTGACCTCCACGCAGTTCCACCTGAAAATCATCATGATAAATTCCTGGTATATTTGTCACTATGGACTAGCTGACCTGACCTGACCTCATGTTCATCTTATCATTCTCCACTGGTGCTCTGCCATCGTAAACCGTTAGCACAGGTGGGGGCACCAATCCTTTATCATCCATAAAAAAATATGCAGACAGACACACATTTGCATTTACAATATTTATAGGTATGAGAGGTTGGGAACTAATGAGGTTTTTGGAGCAATGTACTTTTTAATTCCATAGTCATTCATTAAAAAAAACGTCAATATTAAAATTATGAACTATTTTGTACTTGAAAATATTCAAATAAACAAATTTAATCTGAGAGATGATTTCAATATTCCAAGAGGAATTTAAATCGTAATTTAAAACATGATTAAAACATAATCAAGTTTTAAAGTCACCGCTAATGGCAGACAATATAACAGGTGATAGAGCTGTGAGGATATTTTTAAACGTTAGTAAATGTATTCCACTAAAATAAACATATAGTTGAAAAAAATTAAAAAAAAGTTAAAATATCATACATATGATTCTCATACAACTAAAAACACTAATAAAATTAACTATTTATTTGATATATACACCTTCCTTTAAAATTATAGTTATCAACGCTATCTAATTGACAATCACTAAAATATTTCAATATTTAGAAATAAAAATAGCACAAAAGCACTTAGATCCTCGTAAGCAGAATGTAACTAAATTAATAGTTCACACTGTACTACATAGATGGCGCTGTAATGATTAATAATACCTACAAACAAATTAAAGAAAACAAAAATAAAAATACGTGTTTATTTAATCGTAACAAATAATGGAAATAATTTATTACATTGACTATAATAAATTAATTATTATTCTTAGCCTTACTATATAAAATTAATGAAGTAATCAGCTGTATTTTTAGTTTAATATTTTGTCACTCTTTATATCTTTGTTTAGTAGTTATAATTTGAAAGATACGTCTAAAATTATTTCCTATTATCTTATTAGAGAAAGATTTAGAGATTGACTTCATTAACAACTAAACATATATACAAATACGAATAACATTAACATTTTATATATAGAAAAGTGACAAAGAGAAATTTTGTCGTTTGAATCTATTTTGTAGTTAAAAAGCTAAAAAACAAAACACAAGATTTGTAGTTATTTTTCTTAAATTACAGTCCATGTGTGCTTTAATATTAAGATTTTTAAAGCTTTACATAAAATATTTTACACATTTTGTGAGCAACTTATAGGAATATAATACTATAAATATCTGGTTACACTATCAGAATATATACTTATTGTTCTAAATTTAAATATTGTCATATTAATAACCTGAATATACAGAAATAAAATTACTATGAGCTTGAGACTATAGCTTTAAGAGAAGTTGAATTAAAAAAATAACCTCTTTGCTAATACAATTTTGTAAACAGCGTATAGAAACAGGGATTATCAACATTTGGTTCTTTATTATTAAAATAACTGTAACTATTCAAATTATGTAGTTCTACATGTAGTGTAGTAAAAAAATTGTACAGCCCTCTGTTAATACAACCTTTGAAACAGCGTATAAGCCACAGCCGAGGTCCATATCAATGTGGACGGATCCAAATATTGAGTGCCACTGGTGCTGCATGCGCTTTCGTTGTTATTGAAATTAATAAATGGTGTGTCTTGCAGACTGTAGTTAGCTACTGCTTGATCGAGTTTTATTGCATCACTTTCTTTCAGATGAGGCGATCTGATCAACTTCCAGATTTCGTCTGAAAACAATTAATTAAACCTTAATAATAATCACAGTTTTAATTCATCATACTCGTGAATGAGTGCTGCTTGTAAGTACTGGCCTGCTCTGATCGCAATGACTGATTTAATCGTATTTTCTTACTCAACCAATTCCTAGATACACATTTACATTTTTAATTTTACCATATTGTAGAGGCTCGCAGGCCTGTACTGTAACTGCGCGCAACTTAAATATGTCACTTGGTTGTCTCATATAAAATTAAATTAAATAAACGACTGCTTTGTAATTTTATTTAAATATATGATGTAATGTTAGGACAATTATTTAAAGGAGCAACACGCAAGTTTCTCGCTCGTTTTTTTATGACAAGCCAGCTTTCTGAATGATTGGTAGATTAAAAAATAAGATATGATAGGAGTTATATTATTCAAATGTGCTTAAATGTATGTTTAATTGATTAAAGAATTTTCTATTCTATTCTATTTAAAACCCATAACCAACTTTATTCTTCAACCAATTCAAAATAAGAAAGTTGCCATATAACTATATTTTTATATAAACTAAGGTTAGTTTTTGGAAATAGTAATCCTATTAAATGTTCAATTTTTATTTAAGTTTTCTTATGGCGATCGCATATATGTATTTCTATTTATGTTATTAGAAATTAACTACATTTTATATGTACGTAATAGAGATGAAAGAGTAAAAAAACCACTTTATGTTCACAAGAAGTGACAACGAATAATAAGATAAAATTAAAAACTTGATCTAACTTCGTTTTTATACACCTACCACGAATAATTAACTAACCATAAGCCTTTTGAAAGTTTCATAATCGTCAAAATAGAATTAACAAAAATATCTAGAAATGTTTCCAATTATACACGATTTAATATTTATATAAATGATAATATCCAGATAATCGTACTTATAACATACAATTGAATCCATGACCACCGGTGTGGTAACAAGGTGTGCTACCACGTGACCATCGATGCCGTCGAATACAAAAATATACAAATTACTTGTAAATACGCAAATAAAACAGCGAACCTTTTTATTTCTTCAATGTTACGAGAAATAATTACATTAAGTCCAGGTAGGTACCTACCTTATGTTTTTTTATGTCCAACTATATTTACGTCATCTAATTATATAAAATATTATCGTAGTGTAAGTATAAAAGATATGGATTAAAGGAAATGAGACGTGAACAAATTAACAGCAAATAAATCACGCGGCTTTCCGATCGATTGAATTTGGCCTCCACTGAACCAACAAATTGCTTAGACGCTACCGCTTGTTAAAAAAAACTTTAGCGTACTCATTAAGATTAAAAAAAAAGAATTAATTCATCTTGTACAATAACTCGAATCTTACTTTGCGTGTCATCATCATTTGCTTCTTCCTTATCCCATTTATTTGTGGTCGTCGTAATATGTTTTTCGCTTCCATTCATCCCTGTTCGCAGTCATCGCGTTATTTACTTCCTTTCTTACCATATCATCTTTCACACAGTCCATCTCTTTTTCGGCCTTCCTCTGCCCTTATAACCATCCACATTCATTTGTAACACCTTTCTTAAAATATTATCCTCGTTCCTACGCATTACATGTCCATACCATGATAGACGATTACTCTTCAACCTCTCTAACACCGGTGCCACTTTCATACTTCCTCTAATGTATTCGTGTATTTGAAGAAAAATCAAATCTGTATAATATATGAAGCAAAAAGTTCGAACCGTTTTCACGAATATTGAGCGGACGGAGATGTATGAAATTTCGCACACTTATCATTATCATCATTGCATAGTATAAAACAAAGTCGCTGTACACACAAAACTACGCAACGGATTTTGAAGCGTTTTTTTTAATAGAGTGATTCTAGAGGAAGGTTTATATGTATAATACATGTACACCCGGACGAAGCCGGGGCGAGTAGCTAGTAGTTTATATAAAGAAGGAGTAAATTCTAATATTTTCTTTAATATACATAAAAAACACATGAATATATAAAATATATAAAAAATCATATACACTTTTCAAGATTTTTACGGAATTAGAAAATAAAGAAGTCATGCTAGCATGAAGCATGAAGTGGCGGTAAACATCTAGATATATAAGTACAATATTATTATATTATTGGTTCTTGCATCCATTCTTTGTCTTTGATGAAGGAACCAGAATACGTTCTATGAATGATTCCCTGTGGTCCTAACCATCTACGCCTTGTAGATAAATTAATAAACCAATTTGGACCACTTGACCTCTGAAGGTCGATGGCACACGTCGACCCTTTGATTCACTTGCTATCAATCTGTACTCGATACTCCCATCAATATAGCTTAATTAGATCTACTTAGGGGAAGGATGTCAGTAATGTAGTCCACATATTATAATATAATAAAGCATATGATTATCATTATTCTAAGCTAATTTCGCTTCTTATTCTTGCTTCCATTAAAAAATCAGTTTGAAATAGAAATTAACGTACAAAGTTTTTACATGTCGTCTAGATTTAAACTCGCGACCTTTTGTTAGTCGTATTAAACCACTACGTCACAATCGTCTCAAATCAAACCATCCGTTCGATCCCCTGGTCCAAACGTGGGTCGAAAGGACGACGGCCTGAACCGAGGTTCCAACATTTAGCAATGCGCTCTGATGATCGCAAGACTAACCCGAACTAGTGGGGGGAAGAGGGGGGAAGTAGACTGATAGTAATGTGGATTTCATGTTCCATTTCAGATTGGCCTTCACGCGGTTCCCCTGGAAACCATCGTGAATTCCTGGTGAATTTGTCATGATGAACTAACTGACCTGAATTCATGCTCTTATCATCCTCCACTGATTCCCGTTGTCATAAACCGTTAGCGTAGACGGGTACACCATTCTATTATCATCCATGAAAAAAAATTATATCCTTACATGCAATCACTAATTTCAATAACATCATATACTAGGGACCAAATGAGAGGTTGAATGCAGACACAGAGTCCAACATACAATACAATACAAAATTCTAGCGACGAATCAGTGCAAGTTTTTGTAAACAAGTGACCTGTCTTATTTTTATGGTTAACATGCGAACGACGCTTTTATATTATATATATAAACTCGACCCGAACTATTAAAAAAAACGAGTTTTCATTTTCAAAATATCTTTATTCATGTAGGTCTATTACAGACTCTTACTTGTCAAATCTACCGGCTATTTCGCTTGGGTGTACATATTTCATTTAAATTCAAATTTGGGAGAATACCAGCATATTATATATATAAAAAATCCTTCCTGAACTTGAATTACTCTTGCATCTATTAAAAAAAACGCCGCCACAAGTTTGAACTTTATAGCGAGCATGACTGAAAAATCTGTTGCGTACTTTTGCGTAGACTTAAGCATATATGGGGCAGACAGCGACTTTGTTTTATACTATGTAATGATATAAAATATTTAATATATAATTTTGATTTGATTTGATTTGATATCCATGTATATCTATATCCATATATATATAATGATCCAGTATTATATATACTTACACGTACTGCTGTTACCATCTTCACTGTCGTAGCATGAAAAAAGAACAGCATAATGCTCGTAGTCCACGTCCAGGAATGAATAGCTTTCAGCTTTTTGATCTGAAAATTAAAATTATATAGTTTATTTTCAACCGACCTACTTCAAAAAGTAGAGGTAGTCAATTGAACTGTATTTTAAATTATGTCTTTTTAACTACTTATAAATAAATTATTAACCTGAATAAAATAAAAATAAAATAATGAAGGAACACGTATTCATTCATTTATTTTGTTTTATATCATCATTAAATATTTAACAATTTACATTTACTGTTATGGATGGAGTATTATGGATTTCTCAGTTGGTTATTATTTGGGTGTATGTGAATTGTCTAAAAATAATATTAATAAACTAGCTGTTCCCGCGACTTCGATCGCGTGGAATTTAACTTTATTTCTCTACAATATAATATATTTTTCTAAAAATTATATAATAAAATTTTTCTAAAATAATAGTAGCCTAAGTTACTCCTTATTACATCAGCTACCTGCCAATAAAACTCCCGTCAAAATCGTTCGTCATTGCCGAGATTAGCCGGAACAAACAGGCAGACAAAAATGCTAAAAAATGTTATTTTGTTGTAAGTGCCGTATTTATATTCATATGCACGTAGTAAAAAACGTTTATTTCAATATTACAAACAGACACTCCAATTTTATTTATATATAGATATAATATTAAAGTTCATTTACCTGTATAAGTGATCAATAACAGATCTCCTATGGTTGTGCTGTTACTATTTGGGTCGACGGTGATGACCACAGATCCATTATAATAGGAAGCTGTATTATTGGATATCCAACTTATTGAGACATCTGTAGAGTTCATATGGTTGAACATAAGCGTGGCACATTCTGCCCCTTCTAAATCAAGTTCTGTGGCCGCCGCTGTTATGTACCATTTTCCATCAAGCTGAAAAAAACATAATATCTATACATTCATACTGAAAAACTTTACCCCTTTAATTGCGAAGACGGAGATGTATGAAATTTCACACATTTATAGTTTATTAGCTGTCCCGGCAAAGGTTGTTTTGCCTTGAAATAAAAAAAAATTGGGGGGTGGACTACCCCTAACATTTAGGGGGATGAAAAATAGATGTTGGTCGATTCTCAGACCTACTCAATACGCTCACAAAATTTCATGAGAATCGGTCAAGCCGTTTCGGAGGAGTATGGGAACGAAAACTGTGACACGAGAATTTTATATATAAGATATAGAGAACGAGTGCAGAATGCTAATATTATTTAAATATTATAAAAAATACTTTAAAGAAATAAACAAAATTACACACACTACCAACATATGTATTAACATATTATTAAACATATATGTATTTTGACACTCACGTGCATATGTACTCTTTTGATTATTTTTAAAGTCCGTAGTCAAATTTAGAATAGATTAATTTTGTTTACTTGTCCTAAATATAAAATTGTTTATCCTTAATATTATTTTTTTATACTTTATATGTTACTGAATGTTAAATTTATTTTTGTCGAATTTCAACTACTGGGCGATCATTAGTAATAAGAATATCGTATCTTACGAAACAAAATACAAGTCACACCCATTTCGGTCGCCAATCAGCTTACTGTATATGCTATTATTTTAATTGAAGGTTGAAGATATAACAGTGTAATTACAGGGTACAGAAAAACGACACAATAGTCCTTCAGAATGGTAACTAATGGCAAGAAATGCTAAACCATAGCCGTATGTATATGTGATAAACAAATAAGTGGTATCACGGAGGTCATGATGACGTGGGCCGCCTGTAAGATCCCTTACGTTATATATCATTCAAAAATATTGTATTAGATCATAACTTGAAATTGCCTTGAAATTAAAATGTTATTGTGTAATACATTCTATAGGAATCTGTTCTTATTTAATAATAACAACCTTTATATGTTATGAAGACTTTTAAATCGCATATGTGTTGGTGGGCTAAAGCCTGGGTCTAGGGTATTAAATCACATAACAGACAAATATGTAAAAAAACCGGTTTTGGTCGTCGAACAGTCAGCACTACGCTTTCAGACTATATCCGAACTCTATTCAATGCCTAATGAAGCCCCGTTCAGAGGCCAAACACATGTTTATGGGTATATGGGTGTAGTGTAGACTCAATAACGGTTGGAATTTGATCACCATTAGAGAATATATAAATCCATTAAGTATTTAAAACAATATTTTGCATCATAAGAAATTATTTAGGACTCGACTATCGCTAACACGCAAATATAATTCTTTCTGAAAATAGCCATTAAAGCAGAAGTAAATATTTAATTAAGAGTAAACGTTATTATTGTGAAATAAGAGATGAGGGTAGATATTCCTTACATTGTATCTTAAACCACGGCTACAATAACAAACACGGACGTAAATAATCAAACCCACCCAGCAAAATCAAATGCATAACACAGGCATCATATCCTCTGTTTGTACACGCGATTTTACATCATATTTATTATATGTTACGATCTAAAATGGTTGAATGGATATGACCTAAAGATAGAACTATGCCAATTGAATATAACAAGACACCTTTATGAATCAAGATGATACAAGACAAACATAATAACAATGTATGAAACACGCCTACCTATAGATTCTCGTATAATGTCATTAGTTAACGAATTATATCATTATCATCATTACATAGTATAAAATAAAGTCGCTGTCGCTGTCTGTCCGTCCCTATGTATGCTTAAATCTTTAAAACTACGCAACTGATTTTGAAGCCGTTTTTTTAATAGTTAGAGTGATTCAAGAGGAAGGATTATATGTATAGTACATGTACAGCCGTGCGAAGCCGGGGTGGGTAAATAGTAATATATATAAATGAAAGATATATGAGGAAAACTCTTATAGGGAGATTTTATCAATGCGTAAAGATATACGCTGGCGGGACAACAGTGGAGGATGATGTGAGGTCAGTTGATCCTGAAACCCCCAGCAAAGAACAACTGTCACTATCATTTCCAGATCGGACCGCGTAGAGGTCGACTTGATATTGTATATTGCTAGCGTTTGTGTCAATAGTCCTTATTACTAACAATTCTCTTTGGGCCTAAGACATAGTTCATATGAATGTAATCTAATACATCCTTCCCAGTCAGTATGTTTTCATCTCAGGATTCTACTTCATCATGTACGTGGCCCAACATTGTTTCAGGACTTAAAAACAGTTGATGGAATTGTTATAGAAACTTACAAAGCCGCTTGCCAAGATAGAGGTTTGCTAGAAGATCAGATAGAAATAAAAAAATATCCACCCGTGCGAAGCCGGGACGGGCCGCTAGTAATGTATATAGAACTTTTATAAAACCATTGCATATAAATGCAATTATTTTATTAAAGTAGGTGTATAATAACCCTGGACAATTCTAGTGTAAAGTCTCAAGCTTACCAGAGCTTGTATTATGGTTACTGAACAACTGATCAAAACAAACAATCATAGTCATGAATACAAATGGTCGAATGAGGAATCGAACTCGCAACCATTAGAAATAGGACTAACTAACAGCTAGACCATCGAGGCCGGATACAAATGTATGTCTGTCTGTTATGGAACGTTTCTCAATCGATCTTTATGGATCATCTTTAAGAGATGTTGTTAGAAATAATATCCAAATAATAAAAGTTATGATTTTTTTTTATCGATCCAATATAAGTATTGTTAGTATTAATGTAATTCATAACTATACATCTAATTTTATAAATGTGGAAGTTTGTGAGTGTGGATGGTAGAATAAATGGATGTCTGTTACTCTTTTATGCAAAAAATTCAATAAAACTTTATTACTATAATAAAGCTACATCAGAATAATATATAGGTTATAAATTACACGCAGGTGAAACCGCGGGCACAGCTAGTATGTATATATATGTGTAACTACATGTTTGTGATTCTACATACTGCTTTCCAATCGAGCTCCCTCGGGCTGACTACAGGACAACTGACATTTAGCTGCACCGACTCAACACTCAGAACACAAAGACAAACAAACAGTCCGTATAGCAACATGGTCTATTAGAGTATGAACAACGAATGCCCCTCAACAACTGACTTGTGACGTGCCACGCTTCCTGCTTTATATTGGGACGATTTTTTATTACTATCGCTCTTGACACTGAAGATTAGATGACTCCGCTGCTGTAGGATGCAATTGTCACAAAGTAATGCAGGTTCAGTCCCGGATGCATAAACTCCCATAGGGCATACCTATAAGAAAATTATCTATGATTTATTAAATGACTGCAGAAACGTAGGAAGGTCTGTATTTGGTTGTATTGTGTTGTTGTTTCTGATTTTGTAAGAATATTCTTAGATTTTTTTATCGATGATAAGGGACTAATAAAAAAATCTAAGAATATTCTTAAGGGAAGTTCAAGTATTAGGGGGGGAGTCTTTGTTTCGCTTATTTTGGGAGTGGGAGTAGGGGAGAGATTATGATTACGTCATCGGTAGTTTTTACTTTTTTACACGAATGGCAACCCTCACATTATCTTTGCTAAAAAAACAATAAATTAATTGAAAAATCTTTACATAAGCATGGAGGGAGATAAGAGCTTTGCTTACTTTTGCTGACAAGCGGGATAGGGGGGCAAATAATTGTAATGAATCTGCTTACGTAATACGGCCCCTAATGGAATGGTGCACCCGCCTGAGCTAACGGTTTACACTGGCGAAGCACCAGTTGAAGATGAGCATATGAACATCAGGTTGAGTCATATTATCATCAGTCAAAAATTACCGTACCGTACCGTAGTCAACCCATCGTCACAAATTATCAGAAATTGATCACGTTGGTTTCCAGGGGGAATCCCGTGGAGGTCAACCTGATATAGTACATTGCCAGGGGGTTCACTAGTCCACATTTCTGACAATTTCCTTCGTCCCTATTCTACGCTACTCTACCGAATTTGATGACATTTCTATTGGACTTATATTTAAACATAAGTCCAAAATCGGTTGAGTAGTTGCCTATTAGTAGTTCTATCTAATCATCTATTCTACCTCAATTATTTAGTTCATGAACGGGTGCTGCTTGTAGGGACTGGTCTGATCTGATGACTGATTGATTTTGTTACTCAGCTATTATATTTATTTAATTTTGTGAATCTTGCTTTTTGCCAGTTTGTATTCACAGAAAATCTAAATATATGTATGCAATGCTGTAAACAATATTTATTTAAAAGAGCAACACGCAAGCTTTTTTCTATTTAAAAAAGAAGAAAATATGTTTATTTCATACACATCATAGTATCATAGTATAAAACAAAGTCGCTATCGCTGTCTGTCCGTCCCTATGTATGCTTAAATCTTTAAAACTACGCAACAGATTTTAAAGCGGTTTTTTTGGTAGATAGAGTGATTTAACAGGATGGTTTATATGTATAATAGTACCCGTGCGAAGCCGGGGCAAGTAGCTATTAAAATACACAATACAATTTGGATCATTCTTCTTGTGATGAGTTACTACTTTCCCAATGAATAAAAATTATATTACATATATGAAACAATTTAAGGAAACCCTAGTAAACGACTGACCTGACTTCATGCTATCTTATCATCCTTAACTGGAACCTTGCCAGTGTAACTTACTCGTGATGGACCAATCCATATTGAACTATTATAAAATAATTAAATGATTTACAATCAATTGTGAATAATTTATTGTCTATTGCATTTGTTGTTTTATACAAAAATTTACTTCCGTTTTTCCAAGGTTTGATCCTAAACAATAAATGACATCGAAGGAACTACATAAATAACAAACTATTGTAATATTTAGTTCCGTAAGACTAATTTTAGAAAAATCTACACTATTATTAGGAAAAAATAAAATTATGGTTACGATATTTCCAGTATGACATTAACAATTTTTCTCTCTTTAAAACCCTTGAATTTTGGAAAATTGAGCAATATTTGTACATAATGATCTACTGACAAGATTTCTTGCCTCATCTAAGTCAAGAAGCATAGACTGAACGATATTTATTACTGTTGAAATTTGAATTAAAATAAGAAATATAGAAATTATTCTTTTGATTACATTTTCCTGGTACCTATACAATACACGAGCAACCTACTGAAAAAAAAGTGTACTGTTTTTAGTAAATATTATATTAACTATTTATTTAAATGAGGAATCATCTCGTGTTACATATCAATTCAAAAAATTAGATATGTACAGAAGATCTTTTATCAATTTATCTCCATACCTTATCAGTATTGATAACAAATCTCCAGCTATACGTTATTAGTCATACAAAATCAGTAAATACAGTGAGTAGTTGAAAGAGTAAAACAAATATGTTTAAAACAATATATTTATTTATCACAATAGTTTTAAATTCTATGTTATCATTTTCTCAAGTTATAAATTTTGGAAAATGCCCACAAGTGGAAACCATGCAGTACTTCGATTTAGAGAGAGTGAGTGAAATATTAAAAAAAAAAACAAAGATAAATACAAACCTATTCCCTATAAAGTACTATGAGACCAGAATTATGCAAGAGTAATTCCATTATTTATGCGCATAATTAGTAAAAATCGCTGAATCTTACCACCAGCCAGCAACAGTTTTACCCGTGATTATGGCGGTTGAAACACTGCCGAATAATCGGGAACTCAATAAAAATAAAATTTGTAAGATCCCGTAATTTTTACTAATTATACGTATGTATAATTACCGGGTCAAATTTAAAATAGTATATAATTCCATTATGGTAAACAATTATAATTGACAAAAGTGGTTCTGGTACCATATTATGTTATAATACCTCCTGCATGTTTCAACTCTCCTAGTACTTCATGATATTTTCATCCATATTCTTTAGCACTGTCACGCTTTCAATGGTGTCGCATATGTTTTGCAGTTGAATTGCTTCGTTGCCATGTTAATCTATATATGCCTATATTGTGATATTAATTTATTTAAATACATATGTAAATAATACATTAGCTATAATTTACATACATCTCCACTAATGGTAGATTTGACATACCGTAAGTGTCTATAATACACTTACAAGACATAAAGATATATTGATTTAATTTGAGTTTAAATATTCGCATTAATTAATTATTTTATTATATATTGCCACAAACTTGATTATTAGAATTAATCCCTTTAAAAATTTGTTTTTGTTGAAATTTGTAATTATAGTTAAATATTTCGATACTGCATATTTCGATATTTCGATGCAACTATATATTGATTTGGTGGCAGTACATGTGCATGTACGTTTAATAATGAAAAAGCGTAAGTTTTAAAAAAAATATGCTTATAATGAGTGTTTATAAGCTCTTCTAAAAATATTCTATAAGCATCCGAAAGATTCTAGAGATTTCTACAACATTCTGTGAAAACTGTCAATTGTTATTTTATTCTAATATCATATTTCTACGATGGATTTGATTGTTAGTGTTTAGTTGCATCGATGGCAGTGTGTTTGTTATCTATAGTATTTTTTTATCATCCGTCAACACTTCCTGTCCGCCTGCACTAACTACATGCGGTGTCGAGGCGTCAGTGGAGGATGCTAAGATGCATATCAAGTCGTATCACCTAGCCCATAATAGTGAATGCACCTGAATTTGACTAAATTAAACGATGGCTTCAAAAGGGACTTTATGAAGGTCAATAATGATCTATGAGTACGTCATATATTCTTAGCTGTGATATCACTCCAGCTTCATTGTTAACAATCTCTTTCCCATTACGTTACTATAAGAGTCTGTATGTTGTAATGCCGATGTACATGAAAAAGATATGATTCGATTCGGAATTTGCCTACCAGAAAACAGGCCTTTTATCTAGTAAGATATGAACAATAGTTTGATCAATAAATATCTAAGGCAGGAGGCACCTAAGATGGTGCAAGAACATTGGAACTCGGCTGTATGACGCCTCTATTAAATGAGATGGCCAATTGAATGTGACTTATTTAAATCAAGGTTGTGATTACGTCATTATAAAAAGAAACAACGAAAGAATCCTTAGTAATTTGTATTGTTAGGAATTGATTATTCTTTTAGTCAAATTTGCAATTCATAATATATCCTTATATATTTTTTTGTATACATATATTATCATCAATTTTATCAAAAGCTCTCGCGTTAATTGTATAATAAGTTAGGTAAGCATATTTTTTTTAAAAACATGCAATACATATTTCGATATTAAATTAACTTATTCCGATTCTAAATTGTTGTTGTATTCCATACATATTGCTTTTGTGTTGCTTCCACATACATTCGCATATTGTTGTGATAAACAAATTCTTATACCAAGCAAAGATTCGAAAATAATGAAATTTTCTTTTTAATTTTTGTCATTGAAGACAAAAGCGGATTGAGTTTGAATGTAGATTTTTTACAGTAGCCTTTTTTATTGCAAAGGCGATTAAGTGCATATACTTCTCTCTGTAGCAGGTACTACTGTAGCAGGTAGAAATGTATGCACTGTCTGGTATCAGGTTTAGATCCGTTAAAACTTTGGAAAAATAATTAAGACGATTTACGTAATCATTTTTTTAATCCCTAATACATAAATAAATTTATGAACATTACGATAATTTTGTTCCCGTTAATTTTTATTGGACCCCTCTCTTGTGACTTTTTTAATGAATGGAGTAAATTGTTAGAGCATATCTACTATTTCTCATTACTAATAATCCCTCCCCCACTCTTGTTTTTCTTTTTATGTACTTACTACTTGTACTTAAGATACTTAAAAAATATCTGACTTCGATATTTTTGCTCTGACTTGGAATCGATACCCTGAAGGCGTGACGTAAATCATTACAAATTACAATGGTATAGCGATCTTAAAATGTTCTTTTTGATATTACAGTTCCAAGGTTTATGGTATGAAATCGAAAGATTCCCCCCATGGGGCGAAATACGAGGTGAATGCGCACACAAAAGAATACAAGCTTGTGGCAGAAAAGTGGAAATAGAGAACGACTTCGTTAAATATGGTATACAGTTCACATTTCGTGTGAACAGTACGTACGCCCCCGGAGACGAGGCTGTTTTTGTAATTGAAAAAAGTTATGTTGGTAAGTATTTTTATTTATAAAAATTAAATGGCAAACATACTGACGGCGTCCCTGCCAACATAGTAAATAGAATTTTATTAAATCTATAGTCTATACATACAGACAACTAAATCTTATGAAATTAGAATAAACCATTTTTATCTGTACGTTCTATACAAATTTTAACTAAAAATAAATTCATAATAGTAATATATTTTGTATTTGACACACTCACGGTTTAGGACTCTGTTTACTTCCGGATACGATTTCTAGCATGGTGCACACATTTGTATTCATGAGTATGATTATTGGTATCGGTCTGGGTATTTTCTATGTATATTATGTATTTATAAAATAAAACAATCTAAGTATTTATATTAATTGTCTAGTACACATAGTTTTGCTTACCGTGGGAGTAGATAAAGCTGTGTTAATTGTCCATGGTTACTTATTTACAGTTTTGTATTAAATTTCAGATCCCTCCTCCATACCCATATCGGTAATAACAACGGATTACGAAAACTATGCAGTAATCTACGGTTGCGAGTACAATGAAGAATGGAACCTAATGTTTAGTGAGTAGAAAATGATTTCTAGTTTTTTAGATAGAGACCGTCGCGTAAGCATCTCTTTGTAGTTTCGAATATATTGTAATACTTATAATATTGCGCTGGATTCAGAAAATCAAAAATATTAAAATATCTTAAATACAGTTTTAGGTTGGGTATTATCAAAAACGCCGACCCTATCGCCGGAACTAACCGAAGAAGCGAGAAATCAGCTGATCTCTATACCGTTTGCGAATGCCGCTTACCTGGAGAAGGTTCACCACGGACAGAAAGACTGTGCACACCTCTGGGTTGCTCATATAGAGAATGCAGCTATTATCGATACTGACGAAGCAGATAATGATTGATGGAATATTAAATATTATAAAATATAATAGTGTCATTGGAAATCACAATACTGTAGCAACATGATCACTACTCGACTATGCAATTATAATTATTAAAATAAAACGGTGCACATTGCACTGTTTTATTTTCAAAACTTTAAATTTCATATAAAAAAAAAGATAATGAATGCACTATAGGTAATGTAAATAATTAATATTACTAAGAAACACATGTAAATGTAGAGATAAGGTTATCGATTAAATTTGATATTAATATAAATAGCAAATGGTATATTTCGTTTACGTCAATGACATTTTATAATTTCTGTGATTTATTTTTCACTACCTATCACCATATTTTATCAAATGTGGTGATAGGTAGCGGTGCTATTTTAGGTGCTATTTTGCGGAAGTCCATTTCATTACTTAATGGATTTATATTTTCACAGTTTGTCGCCAAAGAGTTAACACTAGGCTTTGAAGCTATATCCAAACTCTATTCAATGCCTGATAATGCCTCGTTCAGAGGCTAAACACGTGTCGCAATATGGGTGTATACTCAGTAACGTTCAGAAATTTTATCACCAACAGAGAAGATTGTAACGTTTCCAATAGCGGTGGTCAGGTTTCCGTTCATAATATTCGCAGTCTCGTACATGCTAATAGTAGCGGAATTAAATAAAGTAATATAAATTCATTAAGTAATGGATAACTTATCAAAAGTACACTAAAATCGTTAAGTAAATATGAAATAAAAAGCGTCAAATTCAACAATTATATATAAATATATTCAACATACAAGAAATTAAAAGGAATTTTATATAGGTACAGGATAATTAAAAGTAGTCGGTTTATTTTCGAAGTCATCATAGTATTTAGGAGAACAATTTGAAATGTCGTCTTTAACTATGTCCTTGAGGGTCAATCCAATTTTCGATAAAGGTTTTACTGCTAACTCCAGAGATACATCATTCAGTATCGGATTCCTTGAGAGAATCCAAACGTAAACTGTAAAAAATCAAATCGGGCTATTAATATCCTAATAATAATAAGCTTCTACTAATTTTCTACTACTTTAGAAAGACTTGTGCCTTTATGTCTAGTCTAATAGATATATGTGTGTATTATATATTTGATGTAGAAATATAAATAATCTTTATTTGAATAAACTTAATGTAATCACTTTTAAATAGTCATATTTTTTAGTCTGCCACTAATTCGGAAATCATCTACTACAAGATAATAAGTGATAAATATGTGCTTTATTCTTTGAAATAATTGTTGTTCTAAGTAAATACACATTAAAAAAGGAGGATCCATGCAAACTTCATTATAGCAACCGCTACTCACGCATTCTTTGTGGAATTAGATAATATTGTCAGCGCTATGTATTATAAATTCTTCAATTTTATAATAAGTTTGTTTACAAAGAGAGTGTTTTATATGACATTAGAATCTTCTTCCTATTTATATAAAACATAAGTCGAAAATTATTCTAAACTTTAATATCAGAACGTATCCTAAACAAAGAAACATTACAATTGAATGCGATATAATTTATATATCCACCATAAAGTGTCCGTTTCGATGCATTAATACCAATTTTATGAATTGGATAAACTAAGACATCAACCCACAAATTACTTTTAGTGAAAGCGTTAGGCAATTTTATTACTTAATGCTATCGTGAATCGCAAGTTAAGACCATTTTTAGTTTCATTATTGTCAGCGAATGCATGATTTTCAGTAGTACCAAATTTGAGTAGCAATCGAAGCAAGCAATTGCTTGCATATGTTAATTTTGGATACTTTGACCCCCTATGTGATTCATTTAGAAGAGTTAGAATTCTTTTTTTTTTGAGTCTATGCAATGTCTTCGTTTTTTATATCATTACAGATATATATATTCAATTTTTGGTTTCGTTCTCATAAGGGCATTACAAAGTCAAAAGTGTGAATTGCACTTTGAACATTATTAAAATAACTAGTGTGAATAATCGAAGTTTTTCTTAATACTCCATGTTTCCTGCTAGTTGTATATTATAAGAAAACGATTTACTTACTATAATGTTTGTTGATCAACGGACTGTACTGACAAGTGTAAACGGTCGCATAGTAATTGTAGTTAGTAGCCAACACACGAAATGGGTATATTCTAACTTTCACTGTAATAAAGAAAGAGAGAAGATGTAGGTGACATTTTATTATAATTATAGACAAATATTTTATTTACAATGTACATTTAAGAAATAACCTGACCTCAGACTTTGTGATTCTACAAATTTCAAATTCTTGCAAGCTTTCTTAACTGTTAAAATTATATAAAAATATAGATAAAAAAACTTACATCTTCTCGGTGCATCGTTAAAAGTGAACTTAATATTCATATTAGCTGCGTCTTCAATCCTGGTAGGTATATTTATCTTCGCTATGCTGTACCTGTGGAAAAGGCCTCTGTCTACCCTCGATTGGTTCAAATATATTCCGGAAGGTTTCGTGTCCAGTGTTAATTGAGAGCAATTATTTCTCATTTGACCATCACTGGAATAATGGTAGGCTTGGTACCATTTTCCATAGAACTGAAAATTAATATGTATATATATATACTAATATTATAACTAAGAATTATTGGACATGTATGTTTATAATAAATTCAATATCTACTAGAGAGAGTTCAAAATGTCGTTCACCCATATAGCTACATCATCAGCGATTAACATATGCATATTTCACCTAAAAATTGCCGCGAATAACTATTTGTCTGTCATGAAATATAAAAAAAAACAAAATATATTATTATATTGAAATTTACGTCTGTGGTCGTTTAATTCAGTAGAGAAACCTTTATAACAAAAATAAATAAAACGTGGTAAGAAACCGTAATTTTTCCTATTCTACGTATAAAAAAAACAAATATTGACATAGATTTATTAATTCAAAGAAATGCCAAAAAAACTATAAAGGCAAATAATTCTACTAATAAATTTTTTACACGTTTTAAGCAGTCTTATCTATACATTATGTATGTGTTTGACAAACAGTCTTTAAGTATTTCTATCACTTGTTTAGTACCCATAACACAAGCTCTACTTAGTATGTTACTGAATGGCGCTATGTGAATTGTCCAGGGTTGTTGTTATTATTATTATTATATTTATAATTGTATATAAATTCTAAACCAATTTTAAATATCTTTTATCTAATATTGAGTAAAATTAGGTGTTTATATAAAAATATTAAAAAAATGAGATCATGAGCGAATACGGAGCTAATTTAATTAATTAGATCCGTCTTCGCTCATGATATTGTACAGATCTCATTTTTTTTATATTTTTATATAGGATATATAAGATATTTATCTATGTAGAGAGATTTATTGTAGTATTTATCTAAATAAGAAAAAAATATCCGATGGGTTCAAGTAACATTACATCGAAAATACATTAACAAACTCATACATTTTAAAAATTATTAATAAAATAAACAGACTTACATCGGCCAGTTTGAAGTCATTCGGCACGTCCACATTTTCAGGACATTTTCCAGGTAACGTAAAATAGCCAGATGCACTATACACAAATAAGGAAAAACATAATAGTTTCAACATTATTACACAGCTATATCTTACAGTAGTTGGCTTCCAAATACATAATAATTAAGACAACAACAATATAAAGACCCTAGGTCATCCACTGATAACCTGACATCCTATTTATAAACAATAACAATGTGTTCTTAGAATAATTGATTGATATGAAAATATTATATGTATCTTGGGCACGGTAGTGTTTAATCCAAATTTAAAATAACAAAAAAATAGTGCCTTGTACATATTTTACTACTGTAGTCCCGCAGCATTGTCCGCCCGAAATAGCCAATGTTACTCATATATAATATGGCTAATTACAAGCGAGAATTTACAAAATATGTATTTGAGTTTATCCATTACTAACAAATATCCCAAAATGAAATCTTTCCTTTTCTAACATCAGTATAGATTACTATTATAATATATAGAATATATAGTTTATAATGAAAAAATATACCTATAAGTATAATGTATAAAATAATTGTTACTGTATAAAGAAGAATTTGCAAATAAAAGATACGAATAGTATAAAGAAAGAAATATTCTCACTCTTATTAATTATATTTTGACGACCCCGATGGTCTAGAGGTTTAGCATACTGCCTTACCTCCGATGACTGCGGCTTCAATTCCTCGCACGGTACAAGCATTTCCATTCATTACTATGATTGTTTATGTCGGTCTGAGTGTTTCCTATGTGTATTATGTACGTATTTATAAAATAAAAATGTATCGATGTATTTATAACAGTTGTCCACCAGTTCATTTTAGCTTGGGACTAGATTTAGATGGCGCTGTCTAAATTGTCCTAGGATATAATTTATATTATTTTATAATATAGCTGATTTAGTTAAGAAAACTCCGGAACCACTGCACCGATTTGAGGAAATTTTTCACAGTTTCAAAGTTACAGAGTTATTTATTCCAGGGATGTACTGCAATGCAATAACTTTCAAAATAATACATAATTCATAGAGCATAATGCTTAACCATATGTATTACAAAGTCACAAAGTTATCACTAGCCAGGCGCATTACTAATCAAAGTTATTATTATACTCCCAATATTTTTTAATTTCCTGTATCTGTAACGTATGTAAAGTATAACATAACATGTTTCTAAATAATTTATAATTATTGCTAATTCGTGTTAACTTTTACTTTCGTAGAACTGTTTATGTACCGAGAAATGTCGTGTTGACAACGGAATCTTGGGTCAAATTCTGTGACCTATGAAATAAAGACTTGTTCATAAACATAATAATTATTGAATATTTATGAATAGAATAGAATAGAAAATTCATTATTCAAATAAATTTAAATTCAAGTACTTTTGAATAGTTATATTTATATCTTTTTTTAAACTACCGCTCATTTACAAGGAGGACTTGAAAGAAACATGCGTGTTGCGCTTTTAAATAATATTATAACTTTACATTCTTAAGTTGAAATGTTGAAACCAATATAAACAGTTGTGATCGTCCAGAGCAGAGGTCGAAATTCTACAATACCGATATAGAAACTCATTATTTTTATTTTATCTCTTTCTTTAGTGTTTCAGCCAGTATTTACAATAGAATAAAGTTAATTAGGATTTAAAAGCCGATTTAAATTATTTAGGATTGATAAATCTTTGTCATATAATGTATATAATACGAAGTTGAGTCATCTGGTTTGCAATAAAAAATAACTAAAATAACTTATCCAGTAAATCAAGTTTTTAAATAAGTTATAACGAATAATAAAAAAATATAACCTTGCGCATTCAATGAATGCAAATAAGACAATTTGTACGTATATAACTATATCTAAAACTAACAAGAGGATGCTCTATATCGTTTGAACAATTTCCACTGCAATGCAATACGCCTTTACAAAAGATACATATTGGATAATTATCGCGTGGGACACGTCTCTGTACCATTTGACATCGACAATCCGCACCGAGTACTTGTTCTAACATGTTCATATTATTGCTGTGCAGTTGTTTTGCTGGAAGCCTTGCAGCAGAGTTTACATTGCCAGGGGAATGCCCTAATGTCAAATTACAAGAAAATTTAGACCACACTAAGGTAAGAATATCATTATACATCTTTTAATAGCAAAATAGCAAAATGACGGTATACGCTGATATTATAAGATAATTCCATGTTAAAAATTTTGAGGTACTAAAATATCATAATCAGAATTAATGTCATGCCTAATGACGACCATGAAATTGAAACCATGAAATTTCACTACCATATATCATGAAATTTAAGAGAAATCATGCGTTGCCATTTGTAGGGAGGATGGTGTTATGGGGGTATGTAATGTCACTGTGATATCTGACCGAAATATACATACAAGATATAGACAAGTGGCGAGGTAACAAATTGACTTGGTATGGCCATATCATGTGGACCGAGGACCATCCCTTAAAGAAAATGACATGAACGTGAATGGATAGAATGGGAGAGGAAGACTAAAAAAACGATGGATGGACTATGTGAAAGATGATATGTATAAAAGGAGAATATGCTCAAATATGACGATCGATAGGGTTAAATTGAAGAGGATAACACTGACTGACGTGCCGATCCCAAAGAATGGGATAATGGCAAGACAGTGATGATATCTGGTCAATGTATGAATCAAGCTAATTAGCGGGTAAATAGGTAAAAAATTGGTACACATGCAAACGACTCCACTTAAAGGCTGCTACGATACCGCTTACTTTAAATATTATACGATACTATCTACTTTAAATATTCTTGTATCGCTTAGTTTTCAGGAGTGTGGTACAACGTTGCGAGTTATGCCAGCGATGGGAGAAGCACCTACGATTGTGCCACCCTTGACTTCCAAGAGGATAACTTAGGATATACCTTGAGAGAGACCTATGTGACCGATGACGCTTCGAACAGAACTCAGAAATCTTACTTTGCAAGAGTCGATCCTACCTTTGATGCAGGCAATAAAGCGCAATTCATTATTAGCCATGAAAATGAAGGTAATTTTTTTTTTTCAATTATTGGTTTTTATAACCAATAGCAGTGTGTTGGAATGATATGCATGAATCCCAATAACATCATATATGCTATTCATAATGTAGTTTAGTCTTTAGGATATAGTCTTTTTTTATTATTGGATAATATTAGAATCACATGCTCTCATTCATCAGGAATAACCACGATGGTTTCCAAAGAATACCTTAGTACTCCACTTGTGGAGGTCGACCTAGCTTATTCATTGCTATGTCAATGGGGTTACCAATTCGCATTATTAAGAATCCCCATTATGGGATACGATTGTCTTGAAGTATTATTTTATTTTTAAAGATTAGTAGGGCGAGTAACACAAATTAAATATTGTATACTACGCACAGCACTGCACGAACCGTGTCATCCCTCTTTACATGTATATTTCGTCAGTTCACTATTTAATATATTATACATCGCAAAACACCTTTCTGATCTATATGCAATGGTTACCACTTTCTATCAGCATTATCATCAGATTTTGTACCTATATATCAAAAACATGTCTTATTAAGTATCATCCGAACACAATTATCTATGACTCAGATACACAATCTACGTAAATAGGTCTAATTATATTTTATAATTCTCTAGGTATAATAGAGTATTAGTAGATAGTAATATTGATATTGATAAGCAGAGCTAATACTTATACATTTTTTAATTATATTTACAGATCAAGTACTTCAATTTCCTTTCTTCATATTGTCTACGGATTATGATAATTACGCCATAGCTTATACTTGTAAAACTTTAAAAAAGAAGCAACGGACACATTATGGTAAGGCTATTAAAATAATAAGTACATATAAATTTGAAAATCGAATTAAAATTTTTAATATACACCAAATTAATATTTTTTTAGTATTCAAGTGAGTTGTTGTAATAGTAACCTTACACTCAAACTTATATGGTGCAAAACAAATGTCTTTTGATTAACGTATTCTATACATGCTTTCACAGCACCGTCTAAAAGCCAAAAATCTTCGATTTAAAAGCATAAAGTTTTGTATAAGGTTTGTAAACAAAGTAATAATATTTAATGGATACCAATCATTAATAAATTAAAAAAAAAATTGGTTAAATTATAATATCGTTAGAACCTTATTTTTTATGGGAGTAAGAACTAAATGATTCGGTATACGTAACCTATTATACCTATATCTAAAACCGAAACAGTTGATTTAAAATGCAAAATCAATCCCTTATTCAGGTACTTGAAAAAAAATTGTATAGCTGTGTCTCCAGAATACTATCATTAACCGGCTCTATATACGTATGATATGCTATTCTTCAATATGCAATCAAAGACTAAGCATTATTTCTTATAAAGTTTTGATTGTTTATAAAACATAAACCCATAATTTTTATTGTAAATGTGAAATTGATTATTTTCGCTTTTAGAGTTGATGTTCGTGTAGAGCCGAGACTACTAAAGTAGATAACCATCTTCTACCACAGTTTTAATTCAATTCCATATACTTTATACATATAATATGTAATTTCTAAACCTACAACCATTTTTAAATTTTATATTTCTTGCCGCTTCCGCCATGCACTTTACACGTGTTTCGGACATAAGATAACCTACCTGTTTAATAAAAACTCGTTAATAATTATCATATAAATACAATTTCACGTCAGAACAGCTATCTACTCTATTTTTAGATAAATTCCAATACACACATAGCTAATAACTCACTTGTAATTTTGCTAGGAATTTAATGACAGGCGTAACGTGAAGTAATCTTCAGATTGTACATTTTGCATTTATTTTATTTCTAAACTAGCGACTCCTGTAATCATATATCAATATCAACCGACACAGGACTCGAACTTGCAATCTTAGGATATATCACCTTTATATAATCCTTTCGAAAATGTTTTTTCAGTGTTCACATGGGTATTATCCAGAAACAAAGAAGCATTGCATGGAGATACGCTCAAAAAGGTCGAGAGTTCATTATCAAAGTATTCGGAATTGGCTGAAAACCGAAAATCATTTGTGATGAAGGACTTCTCTGAAAGTAGCTGTGCTTTTACCAATGAATACAAGAGTAATTTCTTCACTAGTAATTTTTGGTGAACAATAAAATATTTTGAGAAATTAATAGTTTTACTGAATGATATTTGTCTCAACATATAAACTTTATTATGTTACCTAAACTACAACCTTATGGTTCATTTTATTTGCAGTGCAACGCACAAGTGCTATGTAATCGTCAAATGATGATATTAGTGGAGATTTATATATATAAATACAGGCGTTGTTATAACGAAGGTCTAGGAAGTTATTCCTCTGTGCCTACACTGTAATTTCCCTGTCACAGTTCGGCCTACTACCAAAAATAAGCCGCTTGATGGTTGAATTAATGGAAGCATTAGTACTCACGCAGACGACTTTACAAAGTCTATCTCTGATAATTTCATGTAAATAGTGCACAAGGTTGACTATAGATTCAAATAAAACCTTAAAAACAGCGACAAGAGTACGTTTACCGGCAATATTAAAAACAAACTTGAGTGTAGGCATTCAATAACAATTTCCTCGTGGAATTGTCGTAACATATATTTTACTTCCTAGCACACACGTCTCTTACTTCCATACTCTCATATACTCACTCATCTACACACACTAACACCCACCCACCCACACACACACACATATACATATACACACACATTTACACAAACTCGTGGACAGGCTTACCACTCTCACTCATATTCTGCCATTCTCCTTCCCCTATAATGTACTTACAAACCTATTATTATATTAATTACCTATAATTTTTTATTAATTCTAAACACTATGATTATAATTTATTTGGTTTAGTATAAGCATTGTAATTTATTTAAAGTATATCACTTGTTTTTCGGTTGGAGGGCCTGGTGATCTGTATTACAGGTTGTAACCTATTTCAGACACCAGCTTTGACAACAACAAACACAACAATTGATTGTAATGGTAAATCTATACAATGTATTATCTAAAATACTACATGTATCTGTTCCCAGTGTGACAATGTTTGTGAGAAGAAATAAATAAAATATTATTATTATTATTAATGGGCCAACTGACCTATTTTTATACTCATCAACCAACGTTAGTGCCCCTCCAGCGTAAACCGTTAACTCAGGGTGGATACTACTACATTATTATCTAATAAAAAATGTGTAGGTAGGGACTACTGTAAGAACGGTGTACTGTGTAACTTTTTTATGTATGGTAATGGTGTAGTTCACCCGCCTGCACTGACGGTTTAAGCTGGCGGAGCACCAGTGGATGATGATAGGAGAACATGTGCTTAGGTCAGTTAGCACAGCATAGCACAGATAGTACACATTCACTTTTACAGGAATTTATGTTGTAGAAATATGTAGTAAAAGGCTGTAGCAGCACACAAGATAATGTCTGCCATTACAGTATAGTGACATATATAATTTTGTTTTATAGTTTTGATTAAAGAATACAAAAAGTTTATTTTTTGTATAGAAAGTCTTTTAATATATATTAATATCAAAATAGTTTCTCAACAATTCATTAACATGGTTTCCAGGGGAACCAGGAAGTATATTGCTAGCATTGGGGTCATCAGTCCACATTATTAACAATCCCATTCCCCCCTGTGAACAAACAGTTGGAAGCGACTGGTGAGAACTATCAGATTTAAATCAGCTAGAGCTCATGATGAATGAATGATATAAAAACAATATACATACGTCCCAATTGTTTTTATTATGTAACTGGAATGGCAAGTAATTTGCCGGCCAACGGTAGTAAATGGCAACTATCAACAATATATAATACATCTCTACGTTGCCATTCTCGAGGACTAAGATATTATCATATGTCATATGCCATATCCTGTAATTTCACTGTTATATCTTTTTTTTTTATACTACTATGGTGGCAAACAAACATACGGCCCATCTGATGGTAAATGGTTACCGTAGCCTATGGACGCTTGAAACACCAGGGTGTCACGTGCGCATTGCTGACGCTATCATATCTCCGCCATCACACAGCTTACAAAGAACTTGCTTTGCGGCTGACTGAAATGGATGAAGCAGTTTTGAGATAGGTAGGTTAAACAAAGTCTACATCTGGTAAATATGGAAATTAACCACAGAGTTTTAATTGTTAGAGTCGAGTGAGAGAGCTCTTCTAATCGTTAAAATTTTTATCTATTTGAGCAGTTCCAACTTTCTTTACTTACTCTGTAATGCACTGAAGGTTAGAATTTCTTAAGAAAGAAATACTGACAATAGAGTGAACAAATTATTTTATGATAGACACCAAATATTACGAAATAGGTATTTAGTTATAGTTGCTTAAATATCAAATTTCCCTCTCAATCCACCCTGATGCTCAAAATCATCGTGGTGATTGGATTGACATTGTAACTATATCTGTATTCAGTATTTCGCATTACAACGCAGGTTAAACTATAAATTGTTCAACTTAACATTAGTAAAATATAACTTTTTTAAGAGAAAGAATACAGACTATAAGAATACAGAATACTTATATTTGAGACAAAGACTGAAGTATCTTTTTTTAGGAAATTGGAATTCCATAATAACTGAGTGCCTACCAGGTTGTAAGCAATGAGCGTTGCCTATACTTATATACATGAACAGCAACTATGGAGATTACGTCATGTAAGAACCGCGATACCACTCATGAGGACTAAGATGTCATGCCTCTTATCCTGTAATTTCACATTTACCAAAACATTTCTCCTATGATAGACAGAGAGAGACATAAAATAATCAGTGAATTGATTATTTTTCATATTTAAATAAGACAGGATATATATCTGCTAAAAATGTATTTAATCCAATAAATAATATTATCCAAAAAAAAACTACTTAAAACATTTTATCACAAACCATTTATGTAATAAACTTGAAATTAAGTTGACATTTGTTTAATATTATAATGAACTATCTTGTTATGCAACTAAAACTATAACAGCTCTAACTCTAAATGGAATCGAGACAAAACTAACCAATGAATTAGTTCGATTAAATTTATTATGTCTGATGTTATTTTCAATTGAGATTCTGCAAATATTTTAAAAATTAATAACTACGCACACCATCGACTTCTCATCAATGTAGAAGAAATACAAAGGAAATTTACAAATTTGAATGTAGAAATAAGCATGACTATAAAGTACCTAAATATCTACGATAGATCTAATCTAAATAATAAGAGTAATTGATGAAAGTTGATCGTGTACATTCTACAATTAATATCATTATTATCGATCACACATTACACTTTAATTATTTGTGGCTACCCATAAATTACTTGACAAAATATAACATTGTACGACAAGGTGTGAGAAGTGGGAAATTTAGGAACTTTTACAAATTCAGTAACGTCACCTTGAGTCTTAATGCGGAAAATAAATTCCAACATACGCTACATCAAATTTGATCAAATATAGATACTACACGTAATTTAAACTATTAACGAAATATTTTAATGATATTTATAAAGTTGCATAATATGGACACTACTGAGTATTATGTAATTTATGGATATCCCTTTTTTAGTAATATTAAAACAGATAACTAATACAACAGATCCTATTAGCGCTATTCGACAGAAACATTCTTAGTCTAATAATAACATAATTCTAATTTATTGTGCTTTGATTAAAACACGACTTTGGTTAGTAAACAGGTAAACAGTTATTTCTTAATCACAAATTATTGTAGGAATGGAGTTACTATTTTTTAATATTTGTAATATGGTAAGTATTCGTCATTAATAATATAATATTTATGTAGGATAATTAGCTCAATTAGTGACATGTTGGAATAAACCAACCATGAAATTTATAATTCGTAATTTGTCAACTCTAACCTAAAATATTATCAGCAAATTTAATTATTGTTTGTTTGTTTGTAGCTCTGTCACTGCGCTGGAACTTGTGAACTTGCAAGCTTCATCTGAGAAGTCGGTTTGGACAAGTTTAGAGGCATCAATCTCCTTAGCGTGCTCCTTCAGGAAGTTGTCAACGGCGGTCTTCGCGTCGCCTTCCAATTTCTTAGCTCTGGACAGGACCCATACGGAATCTGCAAACAGAACCATCATGGTACATTCTGAATAAATTACCTGTGGTATACGGTATTATGTAGCTTTACGGCTATTAATAATCCTTAACAGCCAATCATATTGTCTCCGTTGATGCCAGATTAGTGGTTTTCACCACACACCACAAATTTGGATGGAATATATAAGAATATATGAAATTTTTGGAGGGAGAAAAAACTAGGCCAAGTGGTCTAAAAAATAGATTGTCTGGATACACAAAAACTATAGACGTATTATGGGGAGGGGGGGGGGGGATTTTTCTTCAAGTTTGGAGAATTTTGTACTAAATTTGGAGAACACTAGATAATCATCTAGCAATACTGTTCGTCTTTAATGTCTAAAGAATTACTTCACTCCTAAGTTTCTTTTTCCTCACATGAGTTACTATTTTGAGAAAATCGTATGTGACTTACCGTTATGTGCTTTGCTCTTCTCGTCGTATTTACAAGTATATGCAATCGCATAATGTTGGTAGTCTGTGGCGATTATGTTGAGAGGGGATTCCCTGTTGACAGCTACAACAAAAATGCACATTAAAAATCCATTTAAAAATATATTTTTTTTCTATATACATTTTTATAATGTAAACAGATCTGTCTTCCTTATATTATGATTGTAAACAAACAACAAAGTTCAATAATAAATTACAATCTGTTTCATATTTATTTCTTTCTATCAAACTCTATTCGCAGGTACAATTGGAATATCTTTAAAAAAACTTCAAAAGCATTTGCTTGGTCCTCTTCTTTATTTCTGCTTGTTTATGTAACGTATGTTTCCGTTGGTGAATCAGATATGGTAGTGAAATTGTAGGGTATGGAGGCAGTAGAACATGTTAGTATCTTAGCATATGCATAGCCTGTGAGGCGTAACAAGCTGACCATATTGGTGTTCATGATGCTATTCATAAATAGCTATGTTTCGTTTCGTAAATGAGATATAGCAGTGAAATTGTAGGGTATGGAAGCAGCAAGACATCTTAGTTCTCTGGAATGGCAATGTATGTTATATCAGGAGCGTTACATGCTGGTCTGATGTCCATGTTGCTGTTCATGTATATAGGCAACTATAGTTAAATACTATCAAGTAGGGCGTCAACATCCTTATCATTTCAAATGCAGAAGATACAAGGTGAAAAATATATGGTTTTACTATTATCTTGTTACATTCCACTGTATAACCAAAAGGAACAATTACAGGTAAAGGAGAATTTATATATAATATAAGTATTATATAACAAAGATGTATATCTAGTGCATACAGATTGTCTGCTTTATTAGACGGCCTCGGTGGTCTAAAAGTTTAGCACACCGCTTTACTTTCGATGGTCGCGCGTTCGATTCCTCGCACAGTACAAACATCTGTATTCATGAGTGTGAATGTATAGTATCTATGTTAATAGTTCTGTAAAAAAATGTATAAAACTATTTCTGTATAGTTATCTAACCATAATATAAGTCTGCTTAGCTTGTGTCTAGATGGCGCTGTGTGAATTGTTCAATGTCATTATTATAAAATAATATAAGGATTAATTAATAATTATCATGGATGAAATAATTTAATTATATCAAGATTTATCAGTGCTTCTGTATCTCTAAATGATGATTCTTTTTCGTATACTTTCAACATATCGCAAACATATACATATATCCATTATATTATGTTATTAACTCTACCTATATGTAATAAAATTGTAACTGATCTTTGTCTGTATATGAAAGATATATGATAAAATATTATTATAAGTGCACTTTAACAGCATAATAGAATTCAAAACAATGATTGTTAGAATTTTTGTCTGTCTATGTTTGTGCCTGCGAATCTGAGAAAACAATTACTAGAAAATTATGAAATTGGTTTTAATAGGTTTTCATTATTTATTGTAATAAACTTTACTTAAAATAATGTTTCTTTTACTGTAATAGGTTCACACAGAAAAAAATATCCGGGAACGAAGTCGCGGGCTGAGCTAGTTCATTCAACAAAAACCTGTTGTGGAATGTATTTATGTGTAAGCATGTCGCTTTAAAGCGGATATTATTTTATTGGCTTTTAAATTATCAGTACAAGAATTACATGAAGAATTATAGAAAAATGTTGAAAATTTACTAATCTTTTAAAATTGAAAAAGTATAAATATAACGTCAATATGAAAAGAATATTAATTAACATTTAATGGTTTGGTTTCTTATATTTTACATTTTACAATTATTTGTCCGAAAAAAAAATTATAGTTAATTGGTATTATATTTCATGACGCTTGGTCGTGCTATAAAAGTTTACCAAATAGAGATTGTAAAAAATCTACGTGGATACCTCATTCTCAGCTATTTTAGCCGCCAAGCAGCTTGCTATATAATGTTTATTTTGGTTGTAAGTGCAGTTTAAAGTCCGGCCACACAGAGTTTATGTTTCTTACAGTTCGGGTTCGACCAATCACCTGTTTGTTTTTGTAGTGAAGGGACCAAATAACAGCGTAATTTGTTGTGGTTTGAATTTTAAAATCTATTTTATATTTGTTAAGCAGATAATAGTTAATATTTTTTTACCTAGTTAATTAAATTTTTCATGTTATCACTCGTTAATACGGCAAATAATAGATATTTAAAATTTTGCCGTAAATTGTACGTTAGTTCAAAGTTACATTCGTTCCCGATCTGTAACGCAAACTTTGAGCGACCGTACTGTAGTCAGAAATTACAGGATGATAGGCATTACTTAGTCTTATAGAAAGTTAATGGTAAATTATGCATAGCCATGGTATAACGGGTATCACATGTTAACATGATGCTGTTCATATATATAGGCGACAGTTACAGCTTACCTGCAGTCAACATTACAGTAGTCAAAAAAAATTACCATCAGATTGACCATCAGCATGTTTACCATTCCAAATTACATGAAAATAAATTCTGGTCTCATTTTCTCTATTAGCACAGGCGGCTGAAGCCGGCCCGCTATACAATAGTATACTATGTCATTACTAATTAGATAACTACTCGTAACACATATTATTAATCTTACCTCCATAAGTTAAAGTTACTAATAGCTTAGCACTCTTGTTCGCATCTTCAGCAAATTTGGCGATGCCCTCTACGTATTTCTGCACGCCATCTACCACGTGACTATTCTTCACTTTCACCACTTCTCCATCCAATTTGTATTCCGCTTGTCCGCACTTGCCATTCTTCTCCGCATCGTTGGGCGTCTTAGAAATCTCGTACCATACTCCTTGATACTGTATAAAAAGTTTTAATCGTTAGTACAATTAGCATGTCAAAGGTTTTAATTATTTTATCGATTTCAGCGGATTTTATATCACATATTAAAATATTATCTTTTTCTGTAGGTGCTATCTCCTATCGGAGGTTGGCGGTCTTTATTTTGTCCACGGCGGTTCTGAAAAGGGACTCAGTGTTTATACTAAAATACTGCCTGAGGTTTTTCATTCCGCATTATGTAACCCAGGTACAGCAATTTACGGCATTTCATGGTGTTTACATATTAAATAAGGACATATTTGTACTAATATAATAAATACGAAATTGTATATGTCTGTCTGTCGTGTTCTTTTTACACGACAGAATCTCAAAGATGACTAAGTTTTTTTGTTTCTAGAATTGGAAAGACAAAACCACGAAGGCCTATCTGATGGTAAGTTGTAACCGTCGCCTATATAGATGAATTGTCTGTCTGTATGTTTATTTGTTACTCTTTCATGATTAAATAGCTGAACTGATCTTATTGAATTTTTACGTAAATTGCATCACAAGAATGACAATCATGTCTTAAAAAAGAATCTGTAGTTGTGGACGAAGTAGCGAGTATACGGCTAGTTTTGTATAAATGCATATTATAATGTTCTTTCTATATATCATGATAGAATAATGCACTAACAGTATGACCTAAGATCATCAGAGAAAAATTAGCTGAGAATTCGAGATAACTAAATTTAGAAGTCATGACAATTGGGCCGTTGTAGCAAATTCTCCAGGATTAACCATTATTCGCCATTGCATTCTAAGGAAACCGCAAGGTCCACCTGCCATGGTAAATCGTTAGTCCCCTTTACTACTCCCCTCCAATCTATGGTACCTGCGTATCAATTAAATTAGACTGTCCATACGGAACAATTGGTTTGAATGTGACGACCTTCACGATAAATTAGATTTATCGGTGAATCACTTGACGATGCAGCGATACGGTTAAAACTATTGTGCACACAACCGGAACATTGATTGTTAAGGTATTAGAGTAATTGCCCCTATTGTGGTATTTTACTGAGGTACACTTTGTACAAAGTCGTCATCGTATGTACCCCTATCAGAACGAATTCTAACACCAATTAGCTTGTTTCGTAAGCTGAATAGAAAATACCTAATTCAAATAAACTTCATTTAAGTACTTTTGAATAGTCATAGTTTTTTTTAATCTACCGCTCATTTGGAAAGCTGTCTTATCACAAGAACCACGAATTACTCGCGTCTTGCTCTTTAATTATTCAAATTTAATATTTAAATATTCCTTACAACTTTACATTTTAAGCCAAAATGTACAAACTATCAACTAGTACTAATTTATTAAGGTCAAAATAATAAATACACGATAAGATTAAATCAGTCGTAGTGATTAGAGCAGACCAGCTGAGTTTAGATTTTAAAGGTGAGAAATATCAGTTAAATTACAAGATATTTTGTTTGGTCGACTACGAACGTCTCGTTACAGACTCAACCCATTAGCATTGCGAAGAGACATTACAAATTGTTGGAATTTTTACCAGCTGCTGAAATTTAAATACCATCGAGATCATCTGGATACACCTTGCGATTTATTCCAGTAATTTATTGCCACGCACAATCACATTATCGAAAGACCTTCCTTTGCACTTGTATTGCTACATTCTAACCGATACGATATTGAAACTTTAAGGAAAAGAGTTCATTCATTCTTAAAAAGCCAACCACGCACTTGGAAATACATTGGTTACCTAATCAGTGGAGGTAATCACTCAAAAACAGATGAGCTGTAAGCTCGTTTGTCCCCTATGCTATAAAACAAAGATCGCAGTAGAATGTCCCGCGCTACCGCGACCCCGACACTATTGTGGTGAGAACAAACACCATGATAGTTAGTCGTAATAGCCAATGCGGGCGTAAATTTGAGTTGGATTTTGACCACGCAAAAAAGGTAACGATGGCATTACATACTCATTCGGAATGGCAACATATTCCTGAGGAGTAAGGTGAAGTTGCTATGAATTTTCACGAGAAATAATATGAGAATTGTTAGTAATTACGTTACGTTACATAATTAAACCTCTAGTAGCTGTTATTGAAATTATTAACCGGGTCTTAACACGAATAAGTTTATGGCTCTAGTACCTACCAAGTACAGTACAGGTATAAAGATAAAGATATATGCTACACACAAAACTGATGCACCAAATTCTTTTCTCCAAGAGGAAAATATGAAACCAAAATCAAAGTTTATCAATAAATTATGACACATAAAATAATAATCCCCCAAATCAAAAACATAATAGAACTATTCAATTTTAAATGCCAACGATTTGATAATTATTTATCATTCTTTATATCTCAGATTAACTGTTACCTACCTGTTGTCGTATTTCATAATATTAAAATAAAAATTAATGCAACTGAATGACATTTTTAAAGAATTTTGATGAAATCATATAAAAGGAATTTTTCAGCAAATATAAGATAACCTACTTAGTGATTTACTATTCCGACTCCAAAGGCTAACTTGTAGTTCGAAACCGACCGATATATGAAAATTATTTCACGCAACAGATCATTTAAAAACAATGTATGCAATGAAACGTTGACAATAAACCAAATAAATCCAAGAGATGGCAGTAGGCTGGTTCTCTGATACTATGAATATATAATATTCTATATATCTAGTACCTCTTAAAGATACTTACGGCTGTCACGTTGAAATTCTCTACAGGCTTGATTTCCGGACATTTCCCCTCATGGACGACGCTAGCGGACGCAGCCGCAACAAAGGCAAATAACACCATACGCAGCATTTTCAATCAGTTTAAGAAAAAAAAAATTAAGTCCTCAATGCCAACTGCACACCACAGGAGACGGTGATGTACTGATCAGTGATGCTGTAAATTCACCCTTTTATACCTTTGCAACCGGGGGTCAGGGACAAAGTCCAATTTTCGCAGGATTATTTAATTGAAGGATTCATCGGCTCTCGAAACTTCTCGATCTAGTGAAGCAATGTGTAACATTCCATTTTATTCTCTACGGCTATATGCTATTCAATTTCTGTCTACTTACAGTTTGTTATCAGAACATCCATGTAATAAAACCAGTATTTGTTAGCTGATAGTGGCTTATCGCAAATTAGGAAGGAATGTAAAGCATTGTACTTATATGACGGCATAAATATTGGTGTGATTTGTTGATAAATATATGTAATTGCACGGATAAAGTTTTTAGTAGTCTTTTGAAATAATACTATATTATACTAGAACTTAAAATTAATTCCACAGAAGTTTATATACTCTGGAGAAGATATCGAAATTAATGACAATAAATTAAAACATATCGTAAGTATTTTGCATACTATCCCATCACAATATTACCACTAATAGACAAAGGTCGACGATATAGAAGTGGATGATAGTGGAATGGTGAAATTGTAACTTCAGTTGAAGATGATATCATTAAGACGAAGTTAGGTCGGTTAGTCCATCGTGGCAAATTCGACAGGAATTATCACGATCACTTCCAGGTAACTTATGAATGTCATGAATTTAAGGGTCATTTTTCAATAATATTACCAAACCCCTTCCCGTATAAGAAAAGCATATTAATATGCAATTAACATGTTAAGATCTATATTGATAAAACTAGTGTAAATGAATATAAAGATCTTAAGAAATTATGAGTACGATTAAGAATCCATATATATAGTTTTATTTCTGAGTTTTCCTATAAGTGGGGAATGCTTTTTGAACCTAATCTTAGCACTTATGATATCCTCTGAATGAAAAAGAGTAGTATCATATTTCCTTACTCTTTCAAAGTATTTTTACTAATTAAAAAATAAATTATTATTATCATGAAGTATAAAAGTGTTTACATATAATTATAGGTGACTACGTATCGATAAGTGTAATCAGGAAGATAAGTATAGCATTGAAAATAATATTAATTAACTAAAATTTGCATGCTCGCAATGTAGCTAAAGATAGGACTATTATTACTTAAAACTCATATATAACTCATAATTTTCATATAAATATACTGTATGTGTAACTGACTATTTGTTCCCTTTCAACTACTGAACAATCACTACAGGTTCTCAACAAAACTTGAAGTAAAAAAGGTTTGAATCATGAGGAAATAGAAATAGAAACAATATTTATTTAAATAAACTTAATAATTACAAGCATTTTTTTTTTATTCTACGACTCATTTGGTAAGTTAATTCAGCACAAGTAGTAGAACAAGCAAAAAACTTGCTAGTTGTTCGTTATAATTGTGTGTACATAAATGTGAATGTAAAACAAACTACCAAACGGCACTAAGTGACTGGTGTAAATAATTAGTTAACTAACGTAATGTCCAAAGAACGAACATAGAGTATCTTGAATGCAGTAGAAGAATTTGCGGGAAATAGTGGTTTTATAATTACGTTGATCTCGTAACAACTGCATCCATTTGCACTTATCTAATAACCATGTTGCCATTAAGACTACTTATCTATAAATACTTTTAACTAATCATAGCAGCCACTGGATTATATCCCTGTAATCTGGCATAATTTTCTGTATTCAGAAGTACGCACAGATTGCAAAAATTAAAAGAATAAAAGACTGTATAAATGTTATATTGTGTTTATAAGTCTTATTGAATGGAAAACTGGTCTAATATATACGTATCTTAATAGCTATAATAAAAAAAATATATAAATAAAATTGTCTCTCTGTTATTTCTAATCTTTGAAACAATCGGACCAATTTTGACGAGACTTTCAATCGCAGACAGCAGTTAATATTATCAGGAGTAACTTAAACTACTTTAATTTAGAAATTTTATCTATTAAAGAAAATCACAACAAAATCCGTTGCGTAATTTTAAAGATTAAGCATACATACGGACAGACAGCGACAGCCACTTTGTTTTATACTATTTAATGATAATGATGAAGAAGAAAATAATCAAAAAGATGAATAGCCACTACTTTATCCACGTGGATGAAATGTATAGGGTAATATTTAGTTATATATAATATTAATAATATATAACTGATCGTAAGAGCATGGTATATCATGACCTTTTAGGTTTCAATGCACAAAGGGCATCATTGATCATGCAGAGCCGATTTGTAAACACTACAAGTAGAGCATGAAGTGACAATAGCGTCACTAACGAACTTCATGAAATGACTACCACAGTAACTACACCACTACTACAAATAATACCATTAAATAATTACCACAATCATAAATACATACAGGCAAAACAGCTCAGATAGGCTTATAGAATATACTTTTATTTGTATTTTTTTTATTAATCCTTTATTGCACTATATAAAATAATGTATACAATTGGCGAGCTTAATGCCATATGGCATTCTCTACCAGAACTCTACAGAATTTTACAGAAAAGAGAAATATTACACTTAAACGTTTATAAATACATTAGTATAACTGCAATACGGCGGCCTTATGGCTAAAAGCAATTTAATGTAATACGAGGTCTACTTCGTTTGGGACTAGATGGCGCTGTGTTAATTATTCCGGATTGTTAGTACTCCTATTATTAAATATTTCTATTAAATACACTTACCAATTAATGGTCATTAGAGGAATTATAACATAAGGGTGACCTACCCCAAAATATTTTTTGACAACTTTTTTTATTTATAACTGGCTACTCGCCCTAGCTTCGAACGAGTGGACATGTATTATATATATATAAATAAACCTTCCTCTAGAATTACTCTATGTATTTAAAAAATCGCTTCAAAATCCGTTGCGTACTTTTAAAGATTTAAGCATACATAGGGACAGACAGCGACAGCGACTTTATTTTATACTATGTAATGATTATAATCATTTAACATTTCTCCTTTCTGCCATCATCTTCTATTTTTAAAGCGATATAGATAGACAGACAGCGACAGCGACTTTATTTTATACTATATAAAGATTGTAATCATTTAAAATTTCTGCTTTCTGCCATCATCTTCTATTTTTAAAGCGATATAGATTTATGTGGCAAAACAACGTTTTGCCTGGTAAACTAGTATGAAAAGAAAATAAACATGACGTTTCAATTTATCTAATAATACGGATATAAATGATAATTTAATAAGATAACGTAATATCCAGCACTCAATTTTCACCTGCCTTGAAGAATCGTGCGTTACTTATGTTATAAACGCGAAACTTAGTATGTTTGTTACTCTTTCAAGCAATAACTAGTGAACAGATTTTGATGAAAATTTACAATACTATATGTAGTATATGGGACATCAGAATAACATAACATTTTGTCGGCCTAAGTGGTATAGTGATTTAGCCCACTGCTTTACTTCTATTGTTCCGACTCCTCTCTCGACGCAAATATTCGTATTCATCAATTGTTTGTAATTCTCTGGTGTACATTTTGTATGTATTTACAAAAACAATGTACATAAGTATTTCTATCACTTATCTAGTATTAAGAATAACCCAAGATTTACTTAGTTTTGGCTAGATGGCACTGTGTGAATTGTCCTGGGCTATTAATCGTGATTTAATAATGGTTATGACATTATTAATCCGAGTAATCTTAGTCCCTATGTGATATTCATAGTATACAATCATTTTATCTAAATCACATTAATCCACTCTTCGTAGTTCTGTTATAATTGCCGTAATAGATTTTTTTATCGTAGAATATTACTGCCGGTTGCGGTAACGGTATATGCTATCGGAACAATAATAGTATTAATAACATAAGCAATATCAGAATCAAATCAGTTATTAACATGATAAAGTTACCGGAATTTAGTAAGAACTAACTAGAAAATTTTATTACACATTAGACAAGTGTATGACTGAAATGAAGTCTTATATATAGTAGACGTAGTGGTTAACCCATAATAGGTTGGTATGTAATAGGATATTTTTTATAAGTTATGTGGGTATATCTGTCTCACCTTTTTAGCTCCCAAACTTCATGTAAAGTAAGAAAGGGCTGTTTCTTTGTAGGGTATGATATAGTAGTGATATTTCAGAATGCGCAGGTATGACATCAAAGTCCTGCGGAAAGATAACGCAAGAGAGGTACCGTAGATGTTAGTTATATTCCTATACAGTTCCCTCATGAACAATGAAGATTATACAATTCCACCAGACGGGACAGGCCAAGTAACGATCCGCTAGATGCAAATTGGGAATCGTTATTTAATTAATTAATACAGTATAAACTATGTAATATTATGTTATCTGTGGTATAAACTTACAGCTAATTCCCAACACGTTTATATCTTAAAACTGTATATAATTATATACACATAAGCATAAGAGAGGAACATTCTAATTTTATTCATTACAGAAGGCAAGCCGTATACACGTCAGCATCTTAGAGCTAACCCAAAAATGAGTTCAAGAGATGCAATGCTCGAACAGTGGGACAATTATTAGCGTGGTTTCTAACCTGACGACGGGTGACACTTCTCACATAATTCGGTGGAATATTATTATAAATCCTATACTTTCTTCAACTGCGGGATTTTCTATTTGTTTGCGCAGCAGCAAACAATAATAAACTAGTATTAGTTTCGGCCTGAGTAGTAATTTTTTATTTTATTTAATATTTAAAGGCTACATGACCCATATTATAAATACCTGACTGGCATACATAAGAAATAATAATAAAGTATAAAAATAAATTTTCTCTGTGGTCACGGCACTGACAACAACCTGCCTCGGAAAATCTCTTCGGCCAGAAGTCCTCCTTCATGAAGCTGGACTGCATGTTGGTTACAAACGCTTCAAACTCGTGTTGTGACTCGACTCTAGCTGCGTCAACCTCTATGTCAGGTTACTCCTGGACAACTCCGTATGTAGTCGACAATGTCATGCTCGTTATTGACGTAGTATGGTCGGGACAGGTAGGTACATTGCTGTGGTCGGTGTAGCAGCACGCTGTAGGAAGTTGGGTCCAGTGGATATAGTGCCACAATGGTTCCGATTGGTCATCTTCGTTCATTTCGTTCATTTCATGACGAAGCCATCATCATCACCATCACGGATAGTGATGATGATAGCTTAGCAGAGGTAGTAGCCATGTTCGGTGACATCTTTGGTACATGCCAAGTAATAAATTAATGAAACTAGGTCTGTCATTCCTATCATTACTAAAATTATAAATGCGAAAATAGCTCAGTCTCTCTCTCTGTCATGCTTTCACGCCAAAACTACTCAACCGATTTAAATGAAATTTGTGATATAGATAATCTAGACATCGAGAAAGGACATAGGCAACTTTTTAATGCCGAAAAGGGTTGTACAGGCAAACCGGTACCAACCGTAACAACACAACTCTCCTTTCAAAAAAGGGTAGATGTAAGAAATATGTAGCAGTTTTACGGAAATATCATCAATATATATAAGTATAACGTTCAGAGTTTCAAATATATAATAGGGGATGACAGATTGTATGGAAATTCATCAGTTGTCGTCTAACTCACGCGAGCAAAGTCTCAGGCATCGCTAGTTTCAAATAAAGATGGAAACACCAATGGATAATAGCTATAATTTTTCTATTTCAAATGGTCTATAAAGAACAAACATTATAAAGAGATCATAACAGTAATACGTATACAAATATCTGCGCGTCCGTCGTGGAAAGTTTAGAGGATGACGCCCATTCGATAATTTGGCGATGCCTCAATTGACTAATGCCCACTGTCGCCACGCAGGCACCGACGGTCCTCTACACATACGGATGTTACTCCTTTAACTTGTTTGTTTGCTCAGATTTCTGTACATACACTAAATACAATGTCACTATGTACTAGTGCCGCAATTACTGCAACTCTACTAGGTAAGTATCATAGATTAACCACACCTACATTTTAATTATCAAATTATTGCACAATTATTAAAAATTTTACGGAGATAGAGAGAAAAGAAATAATCTTCATTCAAATTAATTTAATAATGAGCAGTGTTGAATGGTCACATTCCAAATTTTAAACCCCATGTAATAGAGAAGTTAAATACCTTATTTGTATTTACTGTTAATGGCTTCCGCTGCTTTTGGATATTGCAGTGAAATATCGGGAAGTAATAAATTCTAGTATATGATCACGATAAATATCCTATTTATATAATATTTACATTAATGTATAAAAGTCTAAAAATTTTAAAATAATTACACACAAAATATAAAAAAATGTTAATTTTAAAAGTTTAAGTAATATATCTACATATATCATAAGACTATGACTATACAGAACAAATAAAGCTTTTTGTATGATCGTGCTAATCTTTGAAACTACCTACATATTGATGTTGATGCTTTTTTGACATTTTGTTAGTATAAAACATAAAATAATTTAATTTAAAGAAACTGTAATGTTTCCACTACCGTTTAGGGTCCGTGGTTAGTCCTGGTACAACGTATGTAGTGTAGTACCTAGACGGCGGTTACCACTTTCCGTCTGGGTCCATCCATAGCTTGTTTACAATTACGTTACACAACATACTATATAATGCATTTTTCATCTGAAACTGACGTGTCTATACTTTATGTTGCAGTTAATACGATTTAATCGTTTAGTTGCGAGTACTTTGTTTATAGTGATGACTGCTAAAGTCTTGAGAGATTATCGGAACAGCTAGTTAATACTAGCCAAATTTATTGCTGTCAATAATATAAAAATATAAACCCCTTTGTATATATTCCCCACATTTTAAAATCCTTGTCTATGTCATGTCTGTCAACCTGTTACATATATTTTATTATACATGTATTTTACTCAACCACTATTTTAATTGTAAGCTAACATGTGTTGTGTTGTCCTTATTCTTAGCATTCTCAGCCAACTGAAACAGTCCTTTCTACGAACACAGTCAAGAAAACCGTAAACCACACCACTGTGTCTCCCAAACCACGACGTTGGCAAAATCACCGACCTCATTTGGTGGAAGCCATTTAAACTAAAAGAAGAAGAAGAAGAAGAAACAGCTATTTTATAAAACACAGACAATATATGTATACATGTATCGATCCAATACCAAAGATAAACATATTTAGATTACGGTTTTTATAAAATCATGGCCACTTTATTTCGTATGAGCACAGATAAAAAAATCGATAAATAAGTAGTGCACAAATCAGGTATTATTGCGATGATGGTATGAACTTGCCACACAATATTATCGTCACTATATCATATTATCTATAAACATAAAGTTGATAATGAATTTCATTAAATCTAATTTATGATAGAGATATTCAGTGGATTACATATATAGTAGTAAATATAATTTATTTCGTTCCGATTGCAGTTGCACGTTACACACAAACTGTTACTTAGCAACAATACTTATTTTAAATGTGATGGATTATACTTTTTCTACTTCAATCAATGTGCCTAATAATTTGTAACCTTGCAGACTCTAAATAACAATAATATCCTAGGACAATTCACAGAGAGCCATCTAGATAACTAATTCAAATACTTTGAATTTTTTCATAATATATTACATCCAGACCAAAACAAACAATCATACTTATGAATACAAATATTCGTACCGAGAAATCGAACCCGCGACCGTCGGTAGTGAAACAGTATTCTAAACAGGTAGACCACCGAGATTTATATAGAAATTACTTACTTAGAAATTTTTATTTTTGTCTATGACACACATTTAATAATTTAATATCTGAATTATCTATAATATGCACAAATCTTATAGGTATATTATTATTGAAACTTTGTATAGAATTGTATGTTCTATGTTCTAATTATAAGTAAAGATAGTTGTGTACTCGACTTTGTTCGTTTGGTATTCGCAATAAAGTTAGATTAACTTAACTTCAATGTTTGTGTTGACAATTACATATTACAAGAGGTTTTGTTCTGCATCAATGTAAGCTATATTGAAATTAAAGTCAACTATATTATCATTGTTAATTGCAGCTTGTCCAGCATTATAAATATATGGCAAAATAAGACATTTTGCTACTTTTGACTTCTTGCCCTTGACATTGTGAGCCCTCTTGGAAAATATACATACGTGTATATATGGGTATTACCGCTATTACAGTTTTTTAATAATGTAATGTAGTAATGTAGTATTCCCGCGCTACTCACAATTATTTTATAAGAAGTTTTAATTATGTACCTTTGTATTCAACCTTGAAAATGAATATGGTATCAGATATAAATAATTTTATTTATAATTCTATATAACCTATTGATCAATATAGTGGATATTAAACTTGATATATTAAAAATCATTAAACTATTGTGTTTTTTTTTGTTTATTAATTTACATAATCAATAGTATGCGATTCAGTGTAATGTATTCAAATAATTACCATAATATATTTGCCAACGAATAAAAATAAGAGAATTTTATTCATACTAAATATAATCAAATAGCTTCGTGATAGCCATCGTAATTTATATATTTTATATATAACCTTTATTCTAAATACAGAAAATAATTAAAATATTAACATAAACTGATACAAAATGCGTTGTGCTCAAATAAAATTTGTGACTACCTTTGGGTGGACAGAGAATTAATAAACAAAGAAAAGATTTAATAACCAAATAACTCCAGATATTTGTTGACACCTTTTTTAACGTTAAACTTATTTCATGATTGTTTTTAAATGTAGAGTACATTATATACTTAAGAATAAATACTCTCTTACGGCGCTATCCCATCCTAATTGGAGTCAGCTTTTCTACTCTTCTTCTATAAATCTTCAGAGGCTTTTAGTCCTAATCATCCGTCTTCAGAAGCTTCTTCTCTATGTGGTCATAACATTTGTTACAACTTTTTTGATCGCAGATATTTTCTGACCTGCTATTGAAGTTATCGTACCAACGTTATCTAGACTCTAATTTAAAACCACTTTAGTTCTAGGGGGAATCTATTAATTTTCATAAACAATATCACTGACCGTCGGCCTTCTAGTCCCGAGCTAAGTAGAGCGTATGTTATGGGTACTAGGCTGTTAATAGATACATTTTTGTAACTACATACATAATATACAAAGAGAACACCCCGACCGACACAACTCATGTATACAAATTTATACCTTGCGAGGAATTGAACCCGCAACTATCGGAAGTAAAGCGGTGTGCTAAACCGATAGATCATTAAGGCTCTTTTTATTATGCAAGGCTCTTATTTTATGTAATTGTTCGGCAACTAAAAGAGCATAACTCCAGCAGACTACTTGGCCATCCGCCAATTCAGAATTTCAACCAATTTCCACTAAACTTTAATGAATTATAAACTTAAACCTTCCTAAGAAACTTTGTTGATGAATAAAAGTCACCTGAAAACCACATTTCAGTAGTTTTTGAGATTATAGCAAACATACAGACAGACGCAGAGGGGGCTTTTTATATGTTTAAATTATACATAATAAGAAGTTTACATAGTAATGTAATAAAGAAAAAATATGTCTATCATATCAAAAACTTTTTTTATTAACTATTTCTGTTTACCCCGTAAAATAATTGTTATGAAGATATATACCAATAAAACAGCAAACCAGTACGACCTGTCTAATGCTAAGTATTAAGTATTTAATGCAAATTAACTTAACCTTTATACAGATAACTTATTTCTATGTATATCCTTGAGAATCTATTATAAATGAAAGTACTACCTTATATGAATATCCAAATATAACTAAAGGAGGGGATTGTTAGTAATGTGTACTAATAACCCCATTAGTAGCAATATAGTACATTGTGTCAGGTTGACCTTCTCGCGGTTCCCTCTGGAAACCATCATGAGAAATTATTAGTGAATTTAACACGATCAACTGACCTCATGGCTATCTTATTATCCTAGACTGGTGTCTGGCCAGCATAAACCGTTAGCACAGGAGGGGAGCTCTCCATTCCATCATCATACATTAAAAAAATTGCTATAAATGAAAGAAATACTATTTTTTTTTTGTTTTGTACTTATTGTCCTATGCACAATAAAGAGTTATTGTTATTATTCAATTTATTTACTTCAACTTGAATGTGTACATAAATAATTTAAAATTAACATTCAAAATCATCCAAATATGCTCTGACGTTTCCAGCTTATAAATTACATTAATAATATAATAATTTCGTGTTGTTGCATTTCGTGGCAACACGTAATACCTTATCAACCATTCTTGAAATTCAATGAATACTTTTTAAATGAATCTACTTACGTATCTCTTAATCTATTCAATTTAATTATAAGTACTACCTACAAAATTTTAAACTTGTGCAAGGCAAAACTTTTGTTTGTACAAAACAATGTTCTAAATACAAGTATTAGTTATGATATAAAAATGAGTAATTCCCTTTTATACATAGACTACAAAAGAAATTCTCAGTTCTAGTTTTTCTTACTTTACCATATCTAAGCCTATTTTTTATGATTTTTTTATTGTTTTGTTTTACTATTAACATAAATTTTTATGTGGAACAAATTGAATATAGTATAGATATATTATTTGTCATTTTTATTATTATTATTTGCTTTCCAGTGTGTCAGAAGCAGAAATAATATTAATTTAAATAAACTTAATATAAATACTTTTGAAAAGTCATATTTTTCTATTATACCTACCACTCATATAGAACGCAGACTCATCACAAGAAGAATGCGAAAACTTGCGTGTTGCTCTTTTAAATTAACGTCTTTAGTAGGCATGTATATTCATAACAAGGAAGTCTTTGTAAAAGTCTTCTGCCTGGGTAACTCTGTTGTACTTATTTAAGCCTACAAAATAAGCAAGGCGGGTTCCTTACTTTGTTAGATATGTTTCGGTTAAAGGGATAAGGAAATGCAATGAAATTAAACTAAAGAATATGTGGACATAATATGCTGGCCTCGGTCCTGGGTTATTAATAATATAATATGTTAGTTCTAAATGACATTAGTGGTGTCACGGGCTTCACATGATAACGTGATGACCGTGAAGTGCATGTATGTATATAGGCGATGGTTACACCTACCTATGAATGCGGATGGTTATAAGGGCAGAGGAAAGTTGGTTATAAGGGCCAAAAAAAGAAGAAAGGCAGTAAATCACAAGATGACTGTGAACAGGGACGAATGTAAGAGGAAAACATATTAGAAGGATTAAGGATGAAGCGACGATGATTGACCACAATTACTTAAAAAAAAATTGTTACCTTAAAATAGAGAAACAGAACGCAAATTATTATGGACTATAACTTTATAGTTATTTATATTCATAAAACGTCTTATGGTATTGAATTTATGAATATAATTATTTACTTGATTTCGTTGTTGTATATTTCGAGTTGCGATCTTATATCGGCGATATATAATTGATCGATAACTTCGCATATATATATGATAAAATGTATAATGTATCGTCATTTGATTAGTTTCTTCGTGCAGTGGATGGACTAGTGATAATGTTATTATGATGAAGTACAATATAGTGTTAGTGATAGTCTCATTTGAACTATTATATGGATGTTGGGCGGAATTTGTGCAAAATGGCCAGTGTGAGGATATTAATGGAGTCGTATGGACATTAGAAGACGTAATTACCTATATATATTTTAAGGATAGAACATACCTTCACGGATATAATCCCATTTGTTGCAGTCATTGTCATTGTTAGCTGTGATCGTCAATGCAAAACATTTTACATTTCGCTAAGAAAACAAATGTAGCTGTCAAAATCGTTCAAAATCGAAAATATACGTACTAACGTATAACGTTAATTCAATCATAATTTAAGAGCCACACTCTTGTCGGTGGAACTCTTGCCATTTCTTATGGTTTTCCGTCGACTTCATCTTTTCTCTTGATCCGCTTAATATAGTGTGTTATCTCCCCTATCCCCTCTTCTATTCTTTATTTACCAAATAATATTTTATCGAAATAAGCTTAATGAGATTCTTAAAAGATTCTTGCATCTTCGTCAATTTCATATTTGACATACTCACGGGCACATTTCGCTGAGTAAATAAATTTAAAGATCTTTCGGATTATTTTAAATTGTTATACGAGTATATGTTTCTATTATAGGAAATAATTGCTGATAACAAATCAAATTGTCTTAAAGTAAATTCTACCGAAATTAAATATTTTATGAAAACAAATAATAGTACCCTTTTTCCTTAAAACATAATTTCACAATTCATAAAATTTCAACTAATATATGTATATATTAGCCGTGCCCGCGATTTCATCCGCGTAAAATTTATAACCTATATATTATTTTGATGTATAAGCTATATTACTGTAAAGTTTCATCAAAACCTGTTCAGTAGTTTTTGAGTGAAAGAGTAACAAACATCCATCCAAACTCACAAACTTTTATAATATTATGTATTATTACTATATATATACTAATTACCGTGAACCTAAAAATATCACGATAGAACTGGGGTACCGCATTGGCTAATTCTTTAATGTCGTAGGTACTTGTAATTAAAACAACTTTTGATCGTTATGTGCAGAAAATATTTCAAACTAAATTTGGCCATTTCATAATATTCTAGATTTTACAAGAAAGGCTAAATTAAAAATACTAGTACAACTGCTATACTAATAATCACTAGTACGGCAGTACAAATGTGGAATGGATATCTATAATAGATAAGCAATAAAAAAACAATTTTACAACAAAGAAATAATAACTAGGTACTTGCAATATACAACTAATTAGGTATAATATGTACCTACGTAACATATAGAAGTATATATAAAGGAAATAATTTATATAAACATACGGATAAGGGTGAAATCCCGTCTTCTTTGTGACGTCTAAATAATGACAGTAATAAATTTAGGTATTGCTTAAAAATATATATAGTATCTCCATATATATTTTTATTATATTTATATAATTATATATTTATATAATAAAAATAATATAGATATCTCAAGGTAATATAATAATTTAATATAATAATTTATTAACCGGGTCTTAACACGAATAATTTTATGGCAAATAAAGGTATTTACCTCTCTCGACGTTTCGACTAGGTTGCACTAGCCGTGGTCACGAGCTGACGAGGAGGACATATTCAATTCGATGTATTTTATGTGTGTACTTCAGAACTTTTTTTTACGTGACCGGTTTTTTATATTACTTGAATGTTGATGTTTTCCGTATAATTCACATATTCATTTTATCATATTTATAATGTAGTTTTTGAGTTTTATATAATGCGACTATCGAGAGTGTCATTCATAAACACAGGCAATTATGACAAATAAATAAATCCTTACTAATATTATAAATGCGATATATATATACAAAGACATTTATATATATATATATATATATATAAATATATATATATATATATATATATATATATATATATATAATGTCTGTCTATCTGTCTCGTAAATCATATGTACATAATACCCCTTGATTACAACCGTGCGAAACTAACGCTGGGACGCTAGTCCTTGTAAATATAAATCAGAAGGTCTGAATATATGTATCTTAAGTTTTCTTAATTCTTTAATTACTGAATAGAATGTAATGAAATTTGTTTTTAATATAGATGGTATTACAAGGAGGGACTACACTTCATGTCTTTCAACCTAAAAAAATCAAATAAAGTCGCGGGAATTTGCTTGTTTTGTATAAAACAATGCCCAATATTAGTCACGTGTAATAAGTATCCTATCAGGTTCCTAAATATAATTACAATTAATTAATTTAATCGATTTAATGAAATGAGAATTAATTAGTTTAACTGCCGAAAACAAAATTCATTAACCTTCACTAATATATGGAACCTTCGTATTTATATGTAGTGGTATGTTACGAGATAGGATTCAAAGAAGCTATTGCATTTATTAAAATACTATCAATGACGATATGATAATATTAAAAAAAATAATCCGACGATAAATAAAATCTTTGATATACGTATGTAAATCAAAACAAAATTACCATTGGTTATCTTGGTAGCAGTAGCGGTAGCAGCGGTTTGATGTTTAGCACACTACCTTTCTTTCGAAAGTCGCGGGTTCGATCTCTGCAAAATGCAAATATCTGTATTTATTAATCTACGGTCACGTTGGATACAAATAGGCCCAGCAAAATATGGTCATATCAACTGTTGCATTATATATACACTTGTGAGCAACTAAATCGACTCAAGTGCTACCTCTACATTCAAACATTGTTCTAAATAAAAGTATACAACATTTAAATAAAAAGAATATGTCATTTGAAAACTTGAAACCTAAGTTTAAATAAAAAACATCAACACCATAAAATAAAACAAGTACCAACATGTTAATATGTGCAATTAGAGCGTATTCATCCAACTAACCCGATTGCGATTTATCAATTTACTTTTTATCTAACGTGTGAATATTGACAACATATAAATAAATGTATGATTTTGTTATGACATATCTTTTACAGATCTCAGGAGAATGGGAATTACATCGTCAATTAGGAGCCGATATCAAGGATTGTCCGACAATAGAAGTCGAAGAACAAAGCGGTAACACAGCCACAATCCTGAGTAGGGCGGTACAGAATAATTTTAATGTGGAAGAAAATGGTATAGTAACTCCTCAAGATAATAATTATGCGACGATACAATGGGACAACGCTAATGAAGGTATTTCATAGTTGTACTATCAAGACTAGATTATAAATACAGAATAAATAAACATATAAATTAAAACCTTCAAAATATCCTTGAACACTACTCGAAATTTCTGTAACAATATTCAGCCAAACTACTGTCTGAAGATATATGCCATGAGACCATATATTTTGCTTATTTATGTAATTATATAATTTTAGAAGTATATTATACATATTGTATGTTTATATATATGTACATCTATATATATTATTTTTCTGTATTAATCTATTTTATACCTGTTAAATCGCACCGCCATACTATCTCTGATCAACGCGACGGTGGTCTGGTAAAGAATGCCATTAGGCATTAAGTCCGCCATGTATACAATTTTGTGTGCAAAAGAATAAATAAATAAATGTAAGAAATGGAGGTAGCTATATGTGCCGCAAAGTTTAATAGCCAACCAACTCTATATAAAGTTACATATAAACCTGCAGTGCTGATAATCTGTTTGCTACATACGAGTATATATTAAACTTCGAGCTCGTTAAGAATGTATTCATTAACGACATTTAATGAATACATTTCTTAACGAGCTCTTCTCGGCCTGGGGAGGATCAGGGAAATGCTTATTATTGCGATTGGAAAGATCCCAAAGAGCTGTACTAAAGGTAATGATTAAGAAGCCTATTTATTATCCCACTAAAGAATTGTATTCCCTTTGTAATGTACTGGTCTGGTAAAGAATGCCATTAGGCATTAAGTCCGCCATGTATACAATTTTGTGTGCAAAAGAATAAATAAATAAATGTAAGAAATGGAGGTAGCTATATGTGCCGCAAAGTTTAATAGCCAACCAACTCTATATAAAGTTACATATAAACCTGCAGTGCTGATAATCTGTTTGCTACATACGAGTATATATTAAACTTCGAGCTCGTTAAGAATGTATTCATTAACGACATTTAATGAATACATTTCTTAACGAGCTCTTCTCGGCCTGGGGAGGATCAGGGAAATGCTTATTATTGCGATTGGAAAGATCCCAAAGAGCTGTACTAAAGGTAATGATTAAGAAGCCTATTTATTATCCCACTAAAGAATTGTATTCCCTTTGTAATGTACTGACCGTAAGACAGACATACATATTCAGGAGCGTACTCCATAGACATTCAGATATAGCTTTCAACCCTAACTTTCATCATAATAAACGTAGACCTAGTATAGTTTGTCCAACTCAATCATCTAATCTTGCAGTAGTGCGACGGCAATATCAATATCTTGGTTCAGTGTTATATAACAAAATTAATAAGGTAGTTTCCATTTATCCACATACACTCCGCGAATCTAAAATATTGTTGTTTCAATGGCTTCAGAAATTAGATTACGACGACACTGAAAATCTCGTAAAGGTTTGAAATACATTTGAATATATATAAAAAAACTAACATCCATACCATCCAACATATATTTACACAGATACATATACTTACAGATCTATATAATAACACATCAAATCGAATTATGCTCACTACAAATCATAAACATTAAATTACATTATAGCATTCGTTCGTTCGTCTTAAGTTTTTTTTTCATCGTAATATTTTTACATACAGGTAACCTAATTAGTGAATATTGGCTAAGAAATTTGTATTTAATTTAACTTGTTTATCTTCCTAAAAGTTATGTTGTAAACGTAATCATGCATGCCTTTGCTTTGCTTTTTATTATTTTTTATTATATAAATTTATTGTTATACTACTGGAACCGTAACGCTCTGTCTTAAGGAGGTGGGCGTTGATGGCCACGACACAGTATTATTTACTAATGTGACTGTTATTGTTACACTACCCTACTTTGTAAAATATTATATATTTTTAGTTCCAATAAAAGAATTATTATATTAATTATTAATTTATTTCATTAACGAAATGTTCTCATAGATGATGGTGTTCCTTTCATCAGACATTTATTAGTGATTTTTATTGTAGCTTATAAATTATTTCTTAAGCCAGACTTTATATGAAATCATCTTCGTTGGCACATCTATCACAATTATTGCAATTGTCAAGTATAACTTAAATGGATAGAAGAATTTTGTAAGTTGAAGGATAAGGTATAGCAGTGAAATTACAGGGTACAGAGGCATGACACTTCAGTCATTCGCAGTGGTACTGCATAAGAGCAAATATTATACAACATTTAGAAATAATAACAATATTAATTTAAGTGTTAGACCTATGTAAAATTATTTATAAATAATTTTCAAAAATTAAATTACACAACCTATTACATTGTATCTGTTTATGTTTCAGATTTGGAAGTGTTGGTTTTAAATGTTATATCCATGTTTTTTTTACTGGTCGTTACCTGTAAAACTATAGATGAGTCAACAAGAGCAGGTAAGTTTCTACCACAGATCTCCTTGTCAAATTCATCATCAACAAATCTTACAAAATAAGTTCTTGTGTCGAGCTACTGGCGCGCCGTGGTTCGTTTGCAACGCCTATCTCCACCGCGGTGTGTCTACCATTAAACACTTCATGAAGGAAACGTCTTAGCGCTACTTCCACTTCGCCCAATGGCACCCAAAGCTGCTTATAGTCAGTGTGGTCGACTATACACTGAGGAGATCCTTACGCGATAAACAGATACAGATAGACAATACGTGAAACTGCGGTTGTCTTTTATACCTTTACTATATCTGTAGCTTCAATAAAATAATCTTTATCACCAAATTTCCAAAACGATAGCGCAATTTTTTTTCTTTTTACAGTAAACATTTGGCAGTATCAACGACTTAACATGACGTTACAAGGTCCAGCTTTAAGTGCGATTAATCACACACTGCAAACACAATTGCAATTGACTATCGATGATCTTGACTTGGTGGATCATAGTGATTATGCTTGTTACCGGTTACCAGAGATTCTACCTGGTCAGCCTATTATATTACCGTTCAAATGCAATGAAAATACACCCGTTGTATCAAACTTCGACATCGAAAGGGTAAGTTTTAAATATGTTATTCTATCATCTGTAACAAATATCTTTCTGTTGTTAGGCATAGGCACTGACGTAAGCATAACTTTATGCCTATAAAAGAATAGTTAACCTATTACAATACTTATTAGGGTGCTAATTATGAGTATATCATTTAATTCGAGTTTTTCTTCTCTTATCAAGCAAACCAGTTTTGGTGACAAATGATATTCGATAGTTCGTTTGAAATCTTTATAGCATGTAGCATATCAAATAATAGCTGTTCAAACGGAGTATCCGTAAACAAACTTATACTTGCAAGAAACTAATTCCTACCAACGAAATTTGAAAGTACTAAAATTTTTAATGCAGAGTATTTATTTGGTTATTAGAAGACCAACAGTTTACAATCTAATACATTAAATCAACAGTACATACCTGGAAAAAGTTAGATATAATTAACTCAAAATGAATTCATGGTATGTTCGAAACCGAAACGAATATATTTGCAGAAATGCTTACCTACATGATCGACGTAGTCCAAAGTAATAGAAATCCGACAGAGCAGAAAAACTTGCACTTCTAAAAAAATTATTGCGCTGTTTCGCAATTTCGAAATATATCCGTCGTCATCTTCAACAGCATTATCAACATCTCTCGACACTGTTACTGCCATCTTTGTATATACACCAGATAGTGATACTTAATCAACCTTTTTATAGTTTTTAGGTCCTTGGCATGAAATAGCTAGTTACTACTCAGAACACGTGATCGGTACTTGTGCTAGAACTGAATATACCATCGTTGACGGTGTGGTGAACGTGCTGAACAATTACGTAATTAATCAAGCTCTGGGCACTACACCTGGTAACGCATCAGTCATTGGCGACAATAACAGTGGAAAGTTGAATGTCTTCTTAGAAATTTCACCAGAAGGTAAATAGCATCTATACTACAGACTATAATCACTCATTCCTCAATGCTGGCCATTCTATGTATTATACGATTATAATGAGATCTATTTAAACAATATTAGCATATTGTTGAATTTAACAGAAAAAGAAAAGAATGTCATTAAATATTATGTCGTATATCTCATTAATTTTAACAAGGAACAATCTTCCAAAATACATAGTACAGAACAAAGTCACCGTCCACTAGTGTCTATAACTCTGCTCACTGCTTCCCTACTTCTAAATCATAGAATAGATATTGATTGTATAATAAGTAGTAGTTTATAAAACATTATTCGCTTTACATAACATCTTTATATGCATATTTTATCGGTATTACATCCCTAACTATCTCTTCGTCAATTCAAATAGTTTCAAAATTAATGTTATGGACTATCCCTTCTTAAGGATATTTTATTTGCTATGGTCTCTACTGTGTGCTTGACTACTCTTATTTTTGCCTAACAATAACATTCAACGATGAATGCATATGAGATTTTTTTGGTGTAATTGATTTATCTAATAAGAAAATTCAATATTTTGCAACATTAAACAGAGCAGGCAAGTAGCACAACGTAATTTAGAATTCTTAATAAATTATGTACGTGAGCAGAGTTTCTAAAATTGTATTTGAATTAAATAATTATTATTATTCTATCTATATTTGCAGAATATTTGGAAAGAGAGATTTGGATTCTAGATACGGACTACGATTATGCGATCTTATATAGTTGTGACAATTTGCCAGATGATCAATCGAGAGGTAATTAGAAAACTGTTTTATTTCTGTCCCTTACAATATTTGCCTGTTATCAAACACTAGAAACTAGAAAGGGATATTGATTTTTACTAAGCCTATTGGACATTTTGCTACTAAATGGAGTAGAATTTGTAGAATCACCTTCCTGAAATAGTGTTTCCGAACTAATACGAGACGATTGAAACCTTCAAGAAAAGAACTTATTCCTATTAAAAGACTTACAACTCACTTGCAATTTCCTTGTTATGTTGTTGGAGTTTATGGTAGACGGTAATCACTTATTGAGTATAACTATTATACTATAAAAACATCAATATCAAAAATATAATTCTTTAAGTTGATTTATTCTTTTCCTTTTAGTTTACAGTTGGATATTAAGCAGGTCATCCACACTTTCTGTTGCTTCTCAAGAAGCAGTGGATAGACACATCAACTCTCAACTAGATCTCAACAACGTTTACTACCAAGATACACCGAGAAATGATGATGACTGTTTCTATTATCCTGAACCAAACCCAGGAGAACCCGTTGTGTTCCGAGGACGATGTGGTGATGTTCCGGTCATGGCTAATTTCGATTCTTCTAAAGTACGTATTTGTTAAATAAATCAAAGCTTAAGTTTGCGCTTGAACATGAGTTGAGATTCTTGCTAAAATTAAATTCATAGATATCTTGAATAACTTTCAAATACTTTTAAAAATATGAAAATTACCTAGTCCTTTATTCGCGCAATTTTTTAATTGAATATTTAACTGGAGATATTGAGAGTCACGCTTAGACAAAAAATCCATACGATGGTGATTGTTAAATCTAATTATGTTATGCAAAAACCGGTGAGTTGATAACTGCATTTTTTTATTCCAAAAAACAACACATACCTATACATTTATTTTTAAATTTATAAAAACCAAATTCAATGATGCAGTTCAACTAATTTTCTAGTAATTACTTATTTAAGAATATATACAAGTAAATACACTTTAATTCACAGTTTTATGGATTGTGGCATAATATAGAATCATATGCAGCCAATTTCCAAACCGGTACCTGCAGTAACGTACATTATACTGCCGGCCCTGGTGGAGAAATCGGTATATTTAACACTCAAGTTATTAATCAAACTTTGGATTCAATTAATGGAATTGCTTCTGTACCTGATCCTGATGAGCCAGCTAAATTCAACCTTACACTCCCCGTCGATAATGGTAAGGCTCGGTCAGATTATTTTTAGGTAACTGGAATAACGCTGATGGCAAATATTCCCTATTTACGATAACCAAACCTACCTAACGAAAACGCCCTAACTCTAGACCTCTAGTTTCTCTAAAAAGGATTATAACTCTAATATCTATAAACTTCTAATTTCACTATCATATCTTATTGTGATATTCTAGCTATTTTTTTTATTTTAAACTTTATATGAATGGCATAATTTCGTTTCATATAAAAATTAAATATAGGCAGATCTTTTTTAAAATTTATGCTTCTTCTTATCTAAAATCTGAGTGATTCATAATTTTATTTCCTATCTGTCTTCTATTTATTAATTTCCGCACATTTTGTCCATTTAATATTACATAATAGTAAATATCAAATTTCTGGTCTTTCAGGCGTTATATCTGTAGACTATTGGATATTGGACACTGATTACGACGCTTACGCACTTGTGTATTCCTGTATTAATATCGAAGATAATCAAAGATACGGTAAGTTACAATAACAATTGTATTATATAAAAAAAAGTAATCTAAAATTATTAAAAAATATGCAAAGACTTCACCCTCTTCGTTCAAAGATATCACATTAATCCATTACTAACAGAAAATTCATTATTTATTTGTTTTAATAAATTAAAACAAATAAATAATTATTAATTAAGACAAAAGTGTGGAAACGTTATTATTTTATTCAAATCCGTCAAAAGAAACATACTTAATCAACTGCCTAATGCATGCATACCTAATGCATTAAACGTGTTCGAGTAAATTAATTTTATTTTATAATTATAAATGTTAATAAAACGTTCAAATTTATAATTAATTTCATATATAAGTTTGAACATTATTAAGGTTCTATTATCAAAGACTATTATGCGTGTGTGGGTTTTTATTGATGTTATGTATTTTATATGCATAATTAAAAAATATTAACTTTATGCACTTTCTATATAAACTATATCTTGGATTACGAATCCTTATAAAGTAATATATAAAATAGAGAGTGGACTGTATTTATTGAAAAGAAAATAATTAATGGAAAAGGAAGCAGAAATACGATTTCGACCTGGAAGAACGTCTTCCACACTCCGAACACCCCAAAGTAAGCAATGTAATACAAACTCACCTTTGCTCAGGAACGTCCAGATGTGTTGTATTGTTTAGTCGCCACGCACTCTGGAGAATATACATATTTTCATAAAAACAATTATATTATGTTAAATAAATCATTAATTATCTTGTTTTATATAGTTAAAAATACGAAGCGTCCTTTTTATTCCAGTTCTTATTTTCAATTGTTTTTTTTATTCTGTATTAGAAATTTACATGGCCACAAATAAAAACATGTGTGGCCACATGTTTTTATTTGTGGCCAGTATTACCAAGCGCCTTTTGCAGCCTGATTGCAATTTCATTTATATTTTACCTTTCTACCTTCCTACCTTTACCTTCTTTTTCAATTTTTAAATGAACATTAATTTCATTACAATGTTTTAATTTCCTGTAAAAGTAAAAGTAATACTTTGTATTTTGTTAACTATTTTGTATATCTTGCTTGTGTGTTATTGTTATTATTTGATTTTGTTATTCTAGTGTTCAGTTGGAAATTGAGTAAAACGAAATCCCTGTCAGAAGAATCACAAGAAAGAATTAATAATACAGTCAATGAAATTTCTGTATTGGATCAGCAATACTATGAACCTGTTAATCAGAGTGCAGAAGGATGTTTCTATTTCCCTGTCCCTGTGCCAGATCAGCCTGTAGTCTTCCCTGGCCAGTGTGATGAGAATATAAATGTACCAATTTTGGATTTATCAAGAGTGAGTATACGTTGATGAACTATTTTGATATTAATATTCTTCTTATTCGATACGCTCTTGACAGAACGGTCGTGTTCATTATGTGATAGTATCTAATATTATGTTATCTGTGGTGATAGTGAGAGGCAGATGTCATCCGCCTTACGAGAGCTCGCTATTTCTCCCTACTGGCGAACATTCTGGTATACTCGTGGAGTGAACCAATATTAATATATTTAAATTAATGTAATAAATTTTCCTTTTTGTTCTCTAATCAAAAACTATAAAACAAATTCTATATATGTCACTTCACTGTCTCTACCATTACCATTAAATTATGTATCCCTTTATAAATCCTTTTATTACGTATTTCTATAACAGTATATTATACTATTATACTTTTTAGCGGCTCTATGTTTTTAAACGTTAATCGCAATCAAGCTAACTTCCATGTGATGGCAAACGGCAACGATCGTATATTCATCAGAAATACTACTAGTACACGTGAGTCTTGTGGTACCCCTTATAGGACAGTTCCCTATATACCCCAAGGCAATCGTATCAGCAATACTTATAATTAATTAAGGCTAACAAGACAAACTAAATATACTTATTATACAATGCTCAAATTGTGTCACTCAACCTTACGTCCATTTGCCGCGTGTTCGATTCCTTGCACGATGCAAATTGTTGTATTCACGAGTATGGTTTATATCAGTCGGGGTATTTTTGTGTATATTATTTTCAACGCACAGCACAAACCACTGGACGGATCGGGCTGAAATTTGGCATGTAGGTAGATGTTATGACGTAGGCATCCGCTAAGAAAGGATTTTGTTAAATTCCACCCCTAAGGGGATAAATTAACGCGAGCGAAGCCGCGAGCAAAAGCTAGTTTACAAATAAAAAGTATTTAAGTATTTCTATCAATTGTCTAATATCCATAACACATACTCTGCTTTGCTTGGGGCTAGATGACGCACAGCGTCATCTAGTACAGCCTAGTTATTATCATAACTCAAACTCTAGCTAGTCGGTCAGTAGATGTCGCTGTTTGAATTATCCTGGGTAAATTATACAATAATTTTGAATTTATTTCAGTTTACTGGCATATGGTATGAAGTAGAGGCTTACCCAACAAATCTGCGACCTGGAACTTGTATTAACCACGAATATACCACGGGAACAGGGAATTCTTTGAATCTGCAGTCAGGTCACGTTGATGATCGAACCTTGCACATAGCCAACGCGACTGTGACAGCGGACCAGGAAAATAGTGGACGATTGACTATATCTATACCAAATGACGAAGGCGGTATGTTAATTTAATTAATTTGATCTATAGTAAAAATATTTAATACTGGCTGATCCGCGCCACTTGATCTGCATCACACTTACTTAACATTTATCATTATATTCGCCTAATTTACGTATAAGCTATATTACTGTAAAGTTTCATCAAAATCCGTTCAGTAACTTTTGCATGAAAGAGTAACAATCATCTATCCATACACACAAATTTTCACGTTTGTAATATTTATAAGAATATTTACATTATTCAACCTTCGTGAAATAGTTCAACTTCAGATGTTTAGTTGTAAGATGGTAACAAACAGACAGATAGAGACACTTTGGTATGCATAATATTTTTATTGTAGATCTCTCTATTACATAAAAAGAGATCTACAAACTCATATTTACAATGTCAATTTTTACTTACAATAGAACATTAATCAATTATATACAACTATTTTTTTAAATTATATGTGTTTTAATAACTCGCATGGTAAAAAATATATTCATAAGTATGGTTCTATGTATCGGTCTGGGTGTTTTCTATGTATATTTACAAAAAATGTAACTTTTTAACACGACTTAGCATAGAGGGCAGTAAAACACACCACTATTACACTGCGTATATTCGTCACCACAGTGACCAAATTTTTTTTTTTTTAATTGTGTACTTAATATATTTACCATATGTAATAAAGATATGTAACAAAGCTTATAATTAATTACATTAATAATTACATGGTAAATATACAATAAAAAAAAAAACAAAAAAAACCTAAAAGTTAATTGCTAAGATTGTCCCGTATCGTACCTGACTTAAAGGTTCCCATAACGCTCGCACATCCACGTTGAATTACTAGGGAAATCCTTTGCGCCAGATACAAACCGGAACGTCGATCATGGCCTCTGTAATCAAATTAAAATTAATATAATTCCAATACATGGGGCAAAAGTCAATCGTGATACAATTTTTCTACTAGCGACATCTGAAATGAGAAACAAACCTAGTAATTTAAACAGTATCTAAATAATATTTAGTCTGCGAATCTTACTCTTATTGAACTGTAAATATAATCTATCCTACAAATCAATGGATGCCATTAAAAGCGTCTGTTGACGATTAATTATTCAACTATAGCAACTAACCAGTATGTTTATTTACAATAATATTTCTATCAATTGTCTAGTATCCATAACACAAGCTCTGCTTAGCTTGAAGTAGATGGCGCTGTCTGAATTGTTCTGAGATAATATTATTATTATAATTCATGTATGCTTATTTATATTGTATGCATTATACTATTATTTTCAGGAAGCATAACTGTACCGTTTTGGGTAATTAGCACCGACTACGACGACTATGCTGTGATATACAGCTGTATTAATCTAAACGAGGATTACAGAAGTGGTAAGTACTTTAATTACTTTAATTATTAATTTAGCACTTTTAAGTACCTTGAATTTATTTAAGCAATTGGAATGGCAAGTTGATATCCGACCATTGCCTATATCATGTTATCATGATACAAATGGGATGAATGGCAACGCATGTATATATCGAAAATAAACATACGTTGCCATTCCAGAGAATTTAGAAGTCATGTCTTTTATTCTGTAATTTCATTGGCAGAATAGTGAGACCTTCTACCGAAACAAATCAAACTGTTTTTTAGAAACTAGAAAAATATAATAAATTAATATAGATCAAAAAAGTCAAGCTCGATTAGAGTTCAATCATGTTGTAGTTTATAATTTTTCTATTCAATCTTATTTAGTCTAACATTACACTAGCGACCCACCACGATTTCGCTTGCAAATATCTGAAAACCTATACAAGGTTTCATATTTTTTAAAACCTAAATATATTAACTATAATATTACTCTCTATTATTATTATTAGTCCACTATTAATAGTATAATAATTATACTATTACTAGTGGACTCCATATGTAAACATTATTTTGGGATTACATATTTACGTGTAGATAAAGTTTGCTTATCTAGACACAAATATGTAATCCTATAAAATAAATATGTAAATAAGTTTTATCATTAAAAATGATTAATTAGTAATATATTACAGTAGTAATTACATGTAAATAACTGTGACAAAACAATAGAACAAAATCTTAGGTAGTTAGCGACTTAAATATTGAATTAAAGGGAATTTATTTCCTTATCAAAAATAACAATGTGATGCCAAACAACAAGCTTAATTTTTTAACGTTTCTAATACCCCAGATAAGATATATAATACGTATTTATTTTATATTCTATTACTTCTTAGGTTCGATTCCTCACACGGTACAAAAAATTGTATTCATACGGTATGATTATTTGTATCGGTCTGGGTGTTTTCTATTTATATTATTTAAAAAAAAAAGTATTTATGTATTTATATTAGTTGTCTACTACCCACAGCAAATAACTCTGCTTTTAACTTGGGACTAGGTGGCGCTGTGTAAATTGTCCTAGATTGTTATTATTATATATAGAATCCTCCAAAAGTTTTATCATAAATATTACAGTGTACAGACAGCAATTCGTTATATTTTTATTAAATATATATATATTTTTTTATTTGTATATGTAGAGGTCGTCTGTCATACAGATCGTGGGTTATATGATGATGGGCTCAGGAGTCGAGAACTGTGAATGTCGTCAGAGTAATTTGTAACTGTAGAAGCTACTCCCACTTAGTACTCTCTACCAACCCCGTAAATGATATTGCATGATGATACAACAATAAATATTATTCCATGTTAGTTTTCAGCTGGAAATTGAGTAGAACAAAGCAACTATCTTCACAAGGCAATACTGCGATTGACAATGCAATTTCTAATATTGTTGTATTGAGGAACGATTACTACGAAAGGATTGATCAATCAGATGAGGCTTGCTTCTATCTGCCTCACTTGGAGGCTGGAGAACCGATTATATTACCTGGACAGTGTGATCCAAACGTACAAGTTGTACAAGACTTTAATACAGCTGATGTAAGAAAATAATCATAAAATATATTATAATAGTTTGACGACCTCGGTGGTCTAGTGGTTTAACACACCACCTTACTTCCGATGGTCGCGGGTTCGAGTATGATTGTTTGTATCGGTCTGGGTGTTTTCTATGTATATTATGTATGTATTTACGAAAAAATATATATCTATGTCTTTGTATCAGTTATCTACCCATAACACAAGCTTTAGCTAGCTTAACTTGGGACTAGATGGCGCTATGCGAATTGTCCTGAGATTATTATTAACATAGTTGTCTCCTTTTCTCCGCCTTTGCTGTTTTTTTATGCTTTGTGGAGTGTACCGTATTATTATTATTATTATATGTTTTATTTTCACACCTTTTGCTGGGTTATACATATCATTATTATTATCATTATTGTCTTACAGTTCTTAGACCGATGGTACCTGATTGAAAGCTACCATTCGGACCTCCAAACCGGCACTTGTAATGATGCATCGTATAGATTGCTCCCTAACGGCGATATTCAAATCTATAACACACAAGTCATTGATGAGACACTAAACACCGTCATTGGGACAGTAATCCCTATTGCTAATGGGAAGCTACGAGTGGAGTACGAGGGAGGTTAGTATTTTTAATAATCTTCACGGTTCCAATACAGGACAGGATAGTTAGAAGTATTTTGTTCATTTCTGATATTTTTCATTCTACTATTAGGATGTGTGAGACCAATATTCAGTGCTGAACCTGACCACCTCTACTGAACCTCCTTTATAAGTCAACAAATTCCCACTATTATTGGATCTACCATATCGCCTCTGAATGAGTCGTCATCAGGCGATGAATAGAGTTCATATATAGCTTGGAAGCATAGTGTTGATTATTTAAGTCGAAGTCTAGTCGCCGAAACCGATTTGAGAATTTATAAACATTTGTTTGAAAATAGCACCAATCATTTCTTTCTCATTGTTTATGACTGTATATGCATTCTGAATGTGACGTTATAATACAAAATAACTGGATATTCCAAACTAAACTTGAATAAATATTATATCCATTTTACGGAGTATATTTTGATTCCAAGTTAGCAGATTTAGACACGAACCTATTTATTTTTTTGGGATTAATTAGTTTAATTTGGTTTGTTTGTCAAGTCTTTTGAATATATTTTATTAAAATTAGGACTTAGTTTGGTAAAAGATTTGAACAAATACAAGTCCAGAGAGCCTAACATTTGCTATGGTAAACTTTCCTTGCCAAATTATCACACTTGTCACATAGGCCGTCGAGGCCTCCAGCCAGTTTAGCACTTCGCCGTATTTCCGATGATCGTGGGTTCGTTTCCTCGCACGATGCAATATTATATTCATGAGTATGACAGTTTGTATCGGTTTGAATGTCATCTAATGTATATATAAAGTATTTTTATGAGTTGTTTAGTACCTATATGTTTAGTATATAAGCTCTGCTTAGCTTGAGATTAGATGGCTCTATGTGAATTATATTATATTATATAACAAATCATATCAATGAAATAAAATAAATACATATAATGACTTCAATTCAAGTCTATACTGAAACTAATTGCTCATTTGTTCACAATTCTTAATTAATTATGAATATATTTTACTTTTCATTAATATTTATTGTTTGACGTGTACGTAAAAGTGTTTTATATTCATTATTTTTTCAGTTGCGGATCCTATTGAATATTGGGTCTTAGACACGGATTATACTTCTTACGCCCTCATTTACAGCTGTGTTAACATTAATACTGATACAAGAAGAGGTAATTTTTTTTATCGTATACATATCTTAATAATATTATAAACGCGAAAGTTTATGAGTATGGATGTTTGTTACTCTTTCACGCAAAAACTACTGAACGGATTTTGATGAAACTTTACAGTAATATAGCTTATGCATCAGAATAACACATAGCTATATTTTTTATTGAAATATACGCGGGAGAAACTGCGGGCACGCCTAGTTACCTATGAAAACATTTGTGATGGTAAAAATTAAATATATTCTTTTAAATTTTACCTTATACTTTAATTACAAAATGTCTCTTGTGTTCAAGCAAACTTACATAAGATTTTTTTTTACAATTTACAAAACAAGAAGTTTTTTTACAACTATAATCATAATTTATTTTCGCATTTATAAACAATATATTATATCATATGCATTTGTGAAAAGCTGTTCATTTTTATTTATTTGTTCTCATTCTCAATTGAATCTGTATACTGAACTGAACGGTAAAATTATAATATAAAATATTTAACGTTCATGAGCGCCTAAAATGAATTGAATTTGATTGATCATTGTGTATTTTCTAATTTGTTTATATTTCTACTAGTTTGGAGCTGGAAATTAGGTCGCGACAGATACCTTTCCGATGACTCTATAGCATCCATAAACCGCACAATGGAAGGAGTGAATGTATTGCATTACCGCTACTTCCATAGTATAAGTCATACTTCCGACGATTGTTTCTACTTCCCCGAAATCACCGGTGAACCAGTGTTTTACAGAGGGCAGTGTGATGAAACCATATCAGTAGTGGCAAATTTCGATCCAGTGCTTGTAAGTGGACATTAAAATTTACCTGGTGAAGCTATATACTTAATAAATACAATTCTGAACTTAGTTCACTACTGTTTACAATTGTATATGGTTTGATTCCTCGCATGGTACAAATATTTTTATTCATGAGTATGATTCTTTGTATCGGTCTAAGTGTTTTCTATAACTATTATGAAGGTAGTTACAAAAACAAAATAATTAAAAAAAATCTATCAAAAGTATTAATTTCATATTTCTTATCCTGTAATTTCTTTACATAGCATAACGAGAATCTACATCTAATCTAAATCTTCTAAATTTATACATATAACTCAAAGGTGACTGACATAGTGATCTATCAACGCACAGCCCAAACCACTGGATGAAATTTGGCATGCAGGTAGATGTTATGACGTAGGCATCCGCTAAGAAAGGATTTTGATTAATTCTAACCCCAAGGGGATCAAGTAGGGAATGAAAGTTTGTATGAAACTTTGTCAATTTTAAACCGATCGGGCTGAGACTTTGCATGCATAAAGCTACTATGACGTAGCCATCCCCAAAGAAAGGAAACAAAAGTAGAACCGCAAAAACTATATCTACGTAATAATAATACTTCTTAACGCGAGCGAAGTCGCGGGCAAAAGCTAGTTTTATATTTAAGATAAAAAATCGCCGCCACTGTTTATTCACTTATATCGTTTAAATGAAACAACTTATTTGAATGCAGTTTCAGCAATAGATAGAGTGATTCAAGAGGAAGATTTATAGGTATATACATAATGTTTATATGTACAATACATGCGTATTATAGAATAGAACAAGCCAAGAAATTCAAAGATTTGTATTGTTGTTGTAATTTGTAATGCCTCTGTGCGAATAAGAGAATAAGAGTAAATAATAAAAATATTATTCTTACAGTACGCAGGCCGATGGTATTCAATACAAAGTTATCCAATAGAATTCCAATACGGCACTTGTCTAAGTACAGAACACACATTGGACCAAGCATCAGGAAGCTATGATTTATACTACAGTCAAATTCACTTACAAAGACAAAATATAATGAATGCAACAGCCGCTATAGACAGCGATGGTACAGGCAAATTGAATGTCTCCTTCCCACTACCTGGATGTAAGTACCACAATATCTAACCTAATAAATATGCTGTTTTAAAATTTTCTTCATCTTTCTACACATTATACAAACCCGTACCGTCGACGGTCGATCACCACTTACCATAGGTCAATTGATTTGACATTCCATTATATAACAAAAAGAAAATTATAAATCAAGTGAGATCACAAATATATTATATTTGTGTATACTATTTTTATATCCTCCATGCTTAATCCATTGCTGTATTTTTTAGATATCTATCCGGCAGTGGATGTCGTTATTCCATACTGGATCTTGGACACTGACTACGATAATTACGCATTGGTGTATTCTTGCGACAACTTTAACAATGAATATATGCGAGGTAAGAAGCTAGGATTGTATATATTAAAACTGCCAATTTAGATATAAATAGACATAGAGACGAACTTCTTAGCATTCCATGGAATCGCCGTGCGGGTGCCAGGTCCATTGTGTGGCAGAGAGGTAAACTCCAGTTCCCGGGACTTGTGATCCGTGTGTGGGTTTAAGGAGCTTCTTCGCCGACATACGTCAACACTCGCCTTTACCGCTCGTGTTTCATTCCCTGCCCAGCCAAATCTGGTAGGAGCCTGCTAGTACTGCTTTAGATACACGTTCTAGAACTTACTGCAGTTCTATACAGGCCAAGATAATATATATAGTACATCATTTAATGGTTTTTTTTTTCAGTGGGATATTGGAGATTAAGTAGAAACAAGACTCTGTCACCAGAATCCATCGCAGCCATCGAGAGTGTCACCAATAATTTAAAAATTTTGGACGATAGATATTTGATCACTTGGGGTCATGATGATGAAAATGACGATTGTTTCTTCTACCCTGAATTAACCGACGGTCAAGTTATACAGGAGGGACAGTGTGCAGACAATGATATAACCGTTGTAAGCGGATTCGATCCAAATCAGGTAATAAAAATATACCTTTACGATTATTAATCCAGATAGGATAGTCATTGTGAACGCTACACACTTATAGACATTTCGCTCATTTGAACGATGCAGCTTTTTTGTATATATATTAAATTACACAATATATTATACAGTCCACAGCTATTATTCATAAATCAATAATGACGAATAGTCCGGCTCGAAGGACTATTGTTGTCATAGATAGCTCAAAACATCAATGGACAGCCATTTAAGTTTTTATTTGAGCTATCCGGGACATATATAATGGTCCTTCGCGCCGGTTCTTTATATGTTGATGATTGTAATTCGAAAACTGTTACTAAATTACTAGTAGTTTAGACTTTCAAATAATGAATGGGTTAAGTAAGACGCAGTAACGACTCCGCAATACTCGGTGATGGTCCGTAGATACATTAAACAAGCTAGTCAAGTCCGGAATTAATGCTTTTGTATAGCCACAACATTGGAAAACGGTGTGTAAAAGACACAGTACAGATCAGAAATTTACACAATAAGATGGTTTATTCTGTAAATTTCTGATCTGTACTGTGTCTTTTGCGCACCTTTTTCTAATGTTGTGGCTATACAAAAGCATTTCTTAAATTGAAAGTTCTTCTGTAATACTTTACTTTTCAGTTCAAAGGAGTTTGGCACGAACTTGAACGGTACCCATCGAAAATCCAAATTGGAGAATGTTTAGAAAGTGACTTCATATTAAATACAACGAACAGTTTTAACGTTATCCAAAACCTTGTACGTAATGAACGACTGAAGACTTACACCGGACAGGCTTTAGTAGCTTCAAATGGGTCTGGAGTGATCACTGTTGAACTTAGGGATGAAACCGAAGAAGGTCAGTGTTTTTTATGAAATTCGAAACAAAGCGACAGCCAAATGGTTATAAAGTCGTATCCGTTGCTTAAGTACATGAATATGGCGCACGTCATAAATATCTATACATGTATAAACTAGCAATACCCGCGACTTCGTCTGCATATAATAGTGACTTGAAAGCCTAAGAAAAGTTTCATAGCTCACTTTAAAAATGTAAATTCCTCCATACAATCTTGCATATCCCCTTTTAACCTGTACAACCTTTTTTCGCATTAAAAAGTAACTTATGTTCTTTCTCGAGGTCTAGACTACTTGTGTACCAAACTTCATTTAAATCAAGTCACTATTTTTGGCGTCAAAGCTAGACATACAGATAGACAGAGTTACTTTCATATTTATAATATTAGTAAGGATAACTAGAATGGCAAACTAGTTGGTAGTCCACCTTGGTAAGTGATACACGTCGCCAATATACATGAACAAAGCTACGAATGTCACATTATCATGTGACGCCCGTGATACTGGTCCTACAATTATTATGCAAGCCATTTCAGAAGATTAAGATGTCGTACCTCTTATCCTGTATTTTCAATGCCTTTCCATGGCCCATTACAGAAACGCAGCGTATAAAGCAAACCTGCTTTTAGGATGGAATAGGTGAGGTTAAGGTACCCCGCAAATCACTTTCTACGTGGCTGGATTTAATTATACATTCACAGAAGTGCTGAGTATTAGGTCAAGTACGATATCTAAGAATATCGTGTGTTGCCGACGTATGGGAAAAAACATTTCGAACTAAACTCTGTCACTATTTCTCATTATTACTTTAAATAAAAATAATATTCCACGTATTTATTAAACACGTGAATCTTAAACAAAATTATCTTATTTACCCTCAACTATAACGATACATTATCGGGGGGAGGGGAATATTAAAAAAGAGGATAAATTACCTAATAGCTAGCAAAGGAGTATATCAACTTCGACTCGGTCCCTCTAAAAACCATCGCGGTTAATTTCAGATGAATTCCCCTAGTTGGACTAACTGATATAACAGCAAAATTTACTGGTGCCCAGCCAGCATATACAGTTAGCAAAGGCGGGTGCAGCTTTCCATTATCATTGTATGACATACAGTGGCTTGTCTGTCAATATACTATACTATAGACTCCATTTCGGCGAATGTGCTCAGGAACTGCACAAACTCATCACTACAGCATTGTTGCACAACAGTACAAGACGTAGAGTGCACTCCACATATACACTGTTGACATCCCTGCTGCTCATAGCAACCGATTTGCATCATCTTTACTTATACGAGCAGCTAAGTAGTGGAACTCTCTGCGTCTGTGTTTCCTGTCTCTTACAACACTGGGTCTTTCAAGTCAAGAATGAATAGGCACTATTTGAGCTTGCGTGTAGTAGCTTAGACCGCATCTTCACTTAACGCGTGAGATTGCGGTCAAAAACGCTCAAATTTAGATATAAAATGAACGATGCATTATCCAATAAAAAATTATACAGACGTATTTTATGTACTTGCAGAAATAATCAATCTGAATTTGTACGTTCTGGACACCGATTACACAGAATTTGCATTGCTCTACAGCTGCGAGAATATCAATCAAGAACAAAAACAAGGTATGGAAATCATTTTTGTAATTTACAATTTTGAAATCGGTAAAAGTGTACCGCAACAAAATAGGTTGAACACTTGAAACTTGGGACTAGAAATGAACCCTTTTAAACATTCTATATATACTAGCTGTCCCACAAACGTTGTTTTGCCATATAAATTAAAATGGCTATTAAAAAATAGGGGTTTATGGTAGAAGGGTGAAAATTTAGGGTTGTATGTATTTTATTGTCACATTACAAAAAAAATAAAAAAGATTGTCCAAAAAATTACAATACATTTTTAGGGGTGGAAAACCCTTATCACTTAGAGTTATGAAAAATTTATATATAATGTATATCTTCGCAGTGTTCAGTTGGAAACTAGGACGTCACCAGTCAGAGCTTTCTCCACAAGCAAAAGCTCGTATCGACGAAGCAGTCACTAACAACAGAAATCTTTGGGCCGGTTATTACGAAGACGCAGGCCAAAACAACGACGCGTGCTTTTACTATCCTCGATTTAACGAGTTACCCGACTATATCACTTTCCGCGGCCCATGTGACGAGAGAATAAGAGGAATCAGCAATTTCGATGTCAATAGAGTAAGTGTATATAATCCATTCTGTAATAATTATTTTAAGAAACGCACACTTATTAATCTTTGACGCCCCTGGAAGTCTAGCGGTTTATCATACCGCCTTACTTCCGACGATCGCGAGATCGATTCCTCGCGCGATACAATCGTTCATCATGAGTATGAGTGTTTATATTGTGCTAGGTGTTTTCTATTTATCCTATGTATGTATTTGGAAAGAGAATGTATATAAGTATTTCTTGCATTTACTTCATGGCGCAATATAAAGAAATTCAGAATGTCAGATCAATTACAGAATAATAACATATTGCTTTTAAATCGGAATGTATTGTAATCACACTGTGATTACCTTATTATACAGAAAATTCATAATAAATCTCTATACAACTATTGAAAATTCAGAGTCTGTTTTGTAATACACATTATTTTATTTCTTTTTAAATTAATAAAAGTTATGCCTCGAATTAGCAGTGGTATTAATTGTTAATATTATTTAACTATTATTATTTATTTAATCGATAATAAAAAAAAAAACAAAAATAATTGAATAATATTATTTATATAAAAACATTGGCCATTTGTTGGTACATACATAAATTTATTTTATATATATTAAATCGTAGGAAATGACACATATTTTACTGTAAACAAATTTACATCATCTCATCACAAATCCCAGTTTGGATTTGTTCAAATTTAAAAACATTTTTGTAAATACAATTATTTTATACCAGCTGTGCCCGCGGTTTCGTTTACGTATGTATAATCTATATTACTGTAAAGTTTCATTAAAATCTGTTCAATACATTTTGCGTGAAAGAGTAACAAACATCCATCCATACTCACACATTGTCGCGTTTGTAATATTAATAAGATCTCAGTAATTACCACATATCTATTGTAATTTAATATAAGTTGATCAACATATTATGTCTCCGCCTTTTTCTATATACATTAAAATATTTAAATATTTTTCATCGTTTAATTCTAAATGATCGTTCTGGTCATATTATATTATTGTAATATTTACTGACTTATATTAAAATGGAGTTTTAGACATGTTCTTTTTATTTCAATACATACAATTTTACAATTTATTGTCTTGACAACTTATTGTCTTAATAAACATTATCCTCTGCTGGTATTATCTACGCCATTACCGTACATTTTTTAGTGGTTTATGTAGTCCTCGACTATTTCTTCTATGACTAGTTCTTCGGGAGACTTCTTCCTAAGACAAACTACATAAATAGTTCGCAGATTTCCTGTCCTTAGTTTGTATCAAAATAATTTAGAGATCTTGCTAACAAAATTAGAACTTATATTTGAATATTAGTACATTTAAGTAACTTATTGCGAGATATAGGCGACCTATACAGGTTGACTAACCTGTAAACTAGTTGTGTTAACGAACTAAAATAACTAACTAGTTTGTAATAGATCTGCGAACTTAATTGGCCGTTCTGAGTTGCGAACTATGGTGTGGTGCAAAAGTACTATAGTCTTAAAATCCTAGGTCTTTGGACTCATAAGCTAAAGAACATAAATTTTCTAAATATATGGGTCCTGGGTTCAAGTCCCACATTGGATCCCATATGGCATGGCTAACTCGGTCGATAGACCATGAGACTTTCAGGGTTGGGTCTTGGGCGCCAATATAGCAAAAGTAGCTTAAGTATTTCTAAAAATAGCTACCGGAACTTGCGATTTTGGTCTGACAATTTAGTGGTACATTTAAGGCGCTAGCTATACGCTATACCACTTACAATTATGGATGGATTGAATTTTGGATTGATTCAGTCCCCTATTAAAATTAATAAACAATGCTTGGAATTTAGATGTTTTAAAAATAGCAGCGGGTTTCCAAAGTTTTCTTTGTAACTCTACCAACGACAATTAAAACCTATATATTTAGTTTTTCACTAGCAGCATTTTCGCGGGATTGATAAGCAACAGAGATCATAAAAATCAGGATGCCGGTAAAACTATTTATTTGTTTTCATAACAATTTATTTCTCTCGAAAGTGGCTTCTGCCTGCTTTTGCTTGCAGAAGTCAATGATAGCTTGTTCTATTGCATGTCATATTTTCTTTTATTTCACGTTTTATTCGTTTTTTTGGCTACAGCTGCTTTTTCAATGAATTCTTCATCTTTATTCTTGTCTAATGACTCCTTATTGTCTCTAGTTGTTTATTTACTACTTATACTTCATTACGTAATATTTTCATCTATACGTCACTTTTAGCATGATAATTTGTATAATAACAAATAGGTTCTTTTACATACGCAATCTAATTATACCTCTAAACTAATGCTACTTTTGTCTTTGCATTAAAAAATACTTTTCAGCATGTGTAGTTGGCCTTGATTGATTTAGAAGTAATATTTCGTTCTATGTTAAACAGTATGCGGGAAGATGGATCGAAATAGAGAAGTACCCTCAACCTTTCCAATTTGGTACTTGCCATCGAAGTGAATATGACGTAGTGAATGGCATATTAGAAGTACATAGTACTCAGGTGTCTAATAGGACGCTATTGTCGCTGCTTGGATCTGCAACTGTATCTTCTGATGATGGCAGTGGAATGTTGAGTGTTACATTCTTAATTGATGGTGGTAAGTGTCACATTATAATAACAGATATTATCTACATTAAAGGGGTTAATTGTAAAAATTTAAGAGATATAGTAACTCTCAAAAACTACTCATAAATATTATAATGTGAATATTATGTTAGACACTATTTGAACGATAAAATTGACTTCAATATTTTAAAAAATTATCATTTTTTAAAATAACTTTCCATTCCATTTAATTGGTTTTAAACCAATTAAATGGAAATCCATCAGTTGAATTTTTGCGAGTTTATGCACAGTTTTGAATTTAGACATTTAGTAACAACCTACAACTCAAATCGACTTATAAATTTGAATCATTAAACAAGCGAGAGAAATTTTATAATAAATTTTCATCTTTTCATAAACTATCACTGGTTTCAGCTTAGTCACGATTAACCCCGTATACCAGAAACATAAAGAAACTCCAGTTTTATAATAAACAAATAATTTAGTAAAATAAAAACTTATAGAAGAATAAAAAATAGGCAGAGTTACTTAAAAGTGGCTTTATAATTAAGCTGTACATAGCATTTTAATCAAATATAACGTTTTTAAACGTAATATTTGATTAAACATTTATGTCAATGCTTATTTTATATTTTACAAGGGAAGTTGTTATGTCTTAGCTATGAATATTCAGCGCTGCATTCAAATTTACAATATGCAAGTATCAAAGGTGTCTAAATATTTCTAAGGACCTTATACAAATATTACAAAATAAGGAATATAAAATAATGAGATCAGTTATAACGTTTTCAAGTGAAGCCATATCCAAGGGAAAAAGGGATTCATTTTTGTACTAGTGTACATTTATGTTTTAGTTTACATGTACATTTAGAATATATTTTTTTAGTGGAAACAGTGGCCAACTATTATATTCTCGCGACTGACTACGACAGCTATTCTCTCGTGTACACCTGTAGCAATATACCTGATGGAAGAAGACAAGGTACTTTTTTTATTATTTTATCTATTACAAGCGAACCTCCCCGGCTTTGCACACGTATTCCAAGACTATAATGAATACTATACACTACACTATACACAACCCTTCAACGTATTATACACCTAAACTTTTCTCAGAAAATCTGTTGATCTATAAAAACTAAATCAAAATCCGTACAATACTTTTTGAAATTATCGTTAACTAATAGAAATGTAATAATGCCGGAGCGTTTTTTGATTTGATTAATGAAATATTAATAATAATTATTATAATAATATCTCAGGACAATTCACACAGCGCCATCTAGTCCCACTATAAGCAGAGCTTGTGTTATGGGTACTAGACAACTGAAAAAAATAAATGGATACATTTTTTTTTAATACATATTATACATAGAAAACACCCAGACCGATACAAACAATCATACTCATGAATACAAATGTTTGTACCGTGCGAGGAATCGAACCCACGACCATCGGATAGTAAAGCGATGTGCTAAACCACTAGACCACTGAGCCTGTCAATTATTTTTGAAACATAACGCATTTATGTCTTTGAACTTAAAAGGCACTACTTTTTAAGTTACTTGTCAAACAAGATGTTGCCTTATCTGACTGAAAGTGACAACCCTCGGTTGTTATCATATATAAACAAATTATTATATATCACATAATCAATGTAGTATGCTAAAGTATCACAGCTTGGTATACTGTATTTCTCTCAAGAAGTGAAGTTGCTAGCCGAGCTGATTTAGACGGTAGAGATAGTGATAAAAAATAAAACGTGGAAGGCTCTATGTACACAAATAATATTAAACTAAGTTTGTAAATACACGCTATGAGCGTGCAGATTAGTCAGTCAGCATTATTTTAAAAAGTAATATATATTAATAAATTATTTATGCACTGAGTTCAATGGTGAGGTCGCTCCGTGAAGCCTGTGAAGACACCAGGAGTCTTCTGCGCTTTTAAGAGGAGCTTGGCTGGATAAATTAGTCTCGGATCTACACGTACAACGACCCAGATGAGAGACTGATTACCGAAAATGGTGTCCAACTTACATTTATAACCACCGAGATTTGTTTGTACATTTTTTGACTGTACATTTGTCACCTCATTGTGGATACCTCAGACTCATCTATTTCAGACACCAAGTAGCTTGCTTCATAATGTGTTTCAGTTGTAGAATGTGATAAAGCAGAGAATATACAGGATTATATAAATACAAATAATTTTTTAAGTAAATTTATTATTTCTGAATAATCATGTAATATATTTTTCTACCGCTTATTCGGCTAAGAAACTTATGTGTTGCTGTTAAAAATGAATGATGTTCAGCATTACATATTTCTGATTTTGTGTGGTTGGAAGTATGACATTTTAGTCCTCCAGAATGTCAACGCATGAGGGGTATCGCGGGCGTTACATGATAACGTGATGTCTGTAGTAAAGTTCACATATATATAGTATGTTCACATAATAAACCGCATGGTTACCACTTACTAATAGCCACGAAATGGGCCTTCAGCTATTTGCCATTACAGTGACATAAAAAACTTATTTTTTTTAGTACACAGCTGGAAACTTAGCAGAACATTTTCCTTAAGCCAACAAGCTAACAACATTATCGACCAGACTATTCTAGACACTCAAGGTCTCATAGAAGAATATTATACACCAACGAGTCAAGACGAGGAGGATTGTTTCTACGTACCAGAAGTGGATCCAGAACGTGCGCCAGTGTTTAGAGGCCAGTGTCAAGATATTGTTGGACAAGAGAATTTCAATATACAACAGGTTCGATTCTCAATTTTTTCATATAGCATCTAAATTGTTATAAACGCAAATCAAAATAAATAAAACTTATTTCAATCTAGTTCCTTGGTTGGTGGCACGAAATCAAGAGTTATCCGAGAGATGGAGGTGGTGGTGAATGCACCAGTTCACGTTACCAAAGTTCCGATGGCCAGTTCCAACTGGTTGATACCGGTATATTTGACGTCACTGCACAAATAACTACTGGAACCGTACAGGCTAATAGTAATGGTCGCTTAACTAGAACATTAAGTAACGGACAACAGCAAGGTATGTTGAAAATTCTTAAATTAAACGTTACAATAAACTTTATCACTCCTGTCCATTATGAGATTGCCTGGAAGAAATGTATAATTACATTCTATATATACGTATAATTAGTAATTACGGTATCTTACCACTTTTTATAGTTTACTAGTACTTATATTTCGGCAGTGTTTCAAAAACCATAAATAAAATATTTTTTATGGGCAGACATATTCGTCTATCTTCACACGTCTCCGTTTGTTCCTACTATTAAAAATATAAAATTATTATATGACTACAAAAAAGTTTTACCATAAAAATTATTTACCATCTACCCACTGTTCTTCAGTTTACCAGTGATCATGGCGGTTGAAACACTGCCGAAATATTGGGAACTCAATAAAAAAAATGAGACGTAGTAAGATCCCGCGATTTTTACTAATTATACGTATGAATAATGACCGCGTCAGATTTAAATATTATATACTTATATTCTATATATATAATAACATTCTTGTTTTGCAGAAATTTGGGTGCTGACAACAGATTACGAAAATTATGCGTTCCTGTACTCATGTGAAAACATCGACAATGAACACAGACGAGGTAAGCTGAAAGTTTTTATTTTATTCATCTAGGCAGATCTAGATCTATAGGCCCAGATTGCAGGTTTACGGGGATTTTGATGCGATAGGGAGAATATTATGAATCTTAAACTAAGTATATGTAATCGTATCTATTTCCAAGAATATTTAAGTTGTTGTTTGTCCCTCAAACTTTGTAATAAATATGTATATTTAAAAAAAAATTCGAAAAAATGTAAAAAAATATTTTGGAGAGATCCACCCTTAACACTTAGGCGTATAAAAATTTCTTATAAACCTATTCTCAGACCTACTGAATATATAATACACATAAAATTTCATCAAAATCGGTCAAGTCGTTTCGGAGGAGTAAGAAGACAAAACCTGTGTCACGAAAATTTTATATATTAGACTAGCTACTCGCCTGGCTTCGCACGGGTATACATGTATCTAAATATATATAACTCAAAGCTAACTGACTGACATAGTGATCTAACAACGCACAACCCAAACCACTGGACGGATCGGGCTGAAATTTGGCATGCAAGTAGATATTATGACGTAGGCATCCGCTAAGAATTTTGTTTAATTCTATCCCCAAGGCGATAAAATAGGGGATAAAAGTTTGTATGAAACTTTGTCAATTTTAAACCGATCGGGCTGAGACATTGCATGCATGAAAGCAGGTATCCCCTAAGAAAGGATTTTGATAAATTCCACCCCTAAGGGGATAAATTAACGCGAACGAAGCCGCGGGCAAAAGCTAGTTATATATAAAAACCTTCCTCTAGAATCATTCTATCTATTATAAAAAACGCATCAAATCCGTTGCGTAGTTTTAAAGATATAAGCATACATAGAGACAGACAGCGACAGCCTTTATTTTATACTACGTAATGATGAACTAGGTAGATTGTTATGTAATAAGATATGTGTTATAATGTATTTAATAAATATTTTTAAGTATATAATGTACATAAAGTTATTATATATTTAAGGTGCTCATTTTATTTTTTTCAGTTTGGAGTGCGTTGCATAGCCGAAATCGTACAGTCGAACTGCCCGCGGAGGTTCAAACCGCAATAGAAGAATTTATAGAGGAGAATGAAGTACTCTACCCAAAATTCTACCTCGATGTTGACCAAAGTGACAACGCCTGCTTCCACTACCCTGAACAGTCCGGCCAACAAATAATATTGCCTGGACAGTGCGATGAAAATATCCCCGTGCAGCAGAACTTTGAAATCGAAGAGGTAATAATATTATAAATTAAATTGACGGCCTCGATGGTCTAACGGGTTAGCACACCGCCTTCCTATGATCGCGGGTTCGATTCCTCGCTATGTTGATATATGATTGTTTGTATCGGTCTGAGTGATTTCTATGTATATTATGAATGTAATTGCAAAAATGTATCTTACTGGTATTATATAGCGGAAGTTTGTGAGTGAGGATGGATGTTTGTTACTCTTTCACACAAAAACTACTAAATAGATTTTAATAAAATTTTATAATAATATAGCTTATACATCAAAATAACATATAGGCTATTCACGCGGTTCACCCGCGTGAATAGCCTATATGTTATTTTGTTACCGCGGGATTGATAATGGAATTGTGATCTCTCTCATAGCCAATATATGTTATTTTGTAGTCTGAAGCATCAGCCTTAGACGTAGCGTCGTGGTGAACGAACTGGATACGCCCATTGATAATTATATCTTCTTGAAAATGTACAGTACATTTTCAAGCAATTATAGCATTACTTATATATAGAATTAATCTACACTAGTGCTGGTGGGCCGAGAACGACCTGCTATACACTGGAGGAACTATTGTTAGGGAAGCAATTCAAGCCCCCGCCGCGCCGCCGCTCCTGGTGAATTTTTATGGTTTTACTTACCGCAGCGAAGATATTAAATAAACTCGTCTTATCCCCACAGTACACTGGAAGATGGTATCAAACTGAGAGATATCCCCATGAAAACGAAAGAGGTACCTGTATAGGAACCGAATATAACCTGGATATAGAAACAGGTATCCTGACTGTCCTGAACTGGGCGGTAATCGATGACGAGCTAATAACAGTCGAAGGAAATGTCACAATTACCACAGATGATGGAAGCGCGAAACTGATAATGGAATTGCTAGATGCAGATACTAACGGTGAGAATAGTATTTTTATCTCTCTCACACTTATTAGTATACAGATGTTTGTAAAGGATGTAGACATTATAGAAGGTATTATATAAAAATAGCTACTTTTCAATATACGCTTGCGGTTACTATTTAATCTGTACTTCTCGGATTAAAGGAAACGAGAAATTAAACTAGTTTTGTACTTAATTATTTATTTTCAATAATGATATATACTCACGACTTTTACCCTAAAAATGATAGTCTGAAGCATCAGCCTTAGACGTAGCGTCGTGGTGAACTTTGAACTGGATACGCCCAGTTTTCGTTTAGTAGCCACCGTTATATCTCATACTAATTTAGATATTTGTCGCTGTTTCCGACACCAGAGAGTTAAAAATATCATTTTCCGCAATTTTTATTGTACCGAAAGACCGACCGAGATTTAACTCTCGACCTTTCGGTATAAGAAGTTAAAAACCACTATGCCGCAATTTTATGCATGCTTATTTCATGATATTTATTATTATTTATTTTCAGAAACCACAACATTGGAACTATACGTATTGACAACTGACTATGCAAATTACTCTCTGTTGTACAGTTGTACCAACATTGACGAATACAACAGAGCCGGTGAGTGTATTTATACTATATTGTTTTCAAATTAATAACGTTTAAAAGCGGAACATACACATAAAATAACGTAATTAGTGTACATACATATATGTAGTAGTAACGAGAAATATTATAGAAAATGTCGCCTAAAAATACCGGGGATACAACATCTCGACAAACGAGAAAAAAATACTAGTACGATATATTATTTTGTTTCTAAAAATCACGAACCTAACCTGTTTTGTCTCTTTCCTTCAAATAACATTTTAATTTAATTGAAAATGACAAAACGTTATAAATTTTATAAATGATATGTAGAGTACTATGCTTACATATAAAAGTGTACCATCTGAGGCCTGCGCAAATTCATCGAATCTTTTGGGGACTTGCCTTAAAAAGGTTTAGTAAGTTGTTTCGGCTATGCAGAGAAATGACAAGATAAAAGACATGACATCTTAGTCCTCTGAAATGGAAAAGCATGAGTGGTATCGTGGGTATCACATGATAACATCAGAATTAGTCAATAATTTAACACTTAAAGATTTGTACGCTTGATATAAACAGATTTTTAGGCAAGGCAAGGGCCACGTTTTCAATAACATCATACATATATGTAATGTACGTACCCAAAATCATTTACAAATAAAATTATATTATTATGAATATCATTAGGTTGGACGTAAACTTGTTTTCAATTCCAATTAAATAAAAACATAAGATCACCACGTATGTATATATGATAAACGAAGAATAATTAAACATTTAAAACAAAATCGTTACATATACCATTCATTCAACAGTTGGCGCGTGGAAGCTGAGTCGTACACGAGTAATGTCGCCAGAGAGTACAGAAGCCGTCAATGCATACATGAGCACAAGAGAAGAACTTCACCAGCCATACTTCATCGATATCGTACAGTACGAAGACTGCGATGAGCCCGATTCTTCTATATTAATCCAAAGCAGTAGTATAATGTTAATAGTTTGCTTAGCCATACAGATACTATCATTTGTATAATAAAATATAAATATAGCTAATAAGTATTAAGTTTTATATTTATACAATATAAAAATTACCTACATGGGTCAAAAGCAGTATTACTCTCAAGTTGTTTGATTCGTCATAAATAGGAACTAATACAAGTATTATTTATTGTAAATGATAACACGAAAAATTGTTTTATATATAGGTAATAAAAAAAATTACATCATTCTATTGTATTATTGTACTTTCATAAAAACTCAGAAATAAATACAATGCATCATTATTATACTAGTCGTAACCCCACGACTTCGTACGCCATCTATTGACAATAGATCAAACTACAACAGGATATAAAAAGCATCTATAAAATACAACATCGGAGAGATCTCATCAACACCTTTGAGATAAATTACCACGATGGGCTTATTGACCTAACCTGATGCTCAACATAGTCATCCACTAAAAACTTACATCATCCATTAAGGTTTCGAATGTTTGTTATAAGCGTCACTGTGTCTAAGAGTTAGTGTACTTTTTTTTATGTCGATGAATAAGAAATGCATCCATCTGCGCTAGCAGTGTACGTCGCACCTGTGGAGGATTAGAACTTGCATGAAGTCAGTTCAATTGGCATCATGGCGAATTCTCTAACGTACAACCACTATGGTTTCTAGGAGGGACCCTATATGGATCGACATGACATGGTATATTGGTATCAATCGGACTATTAGTCCCGTCTCTAATAACAAGAGATAATAATAATAATAACAGGATTATAATCCCACTATTAGTGTAATCAGGCAGAAATCTATAAATGCTTTTACAAATTATAGTAGAATGAATATCAATACTATGCCTATCTGTCGAATCATGACAAATTGCCACAAAACCAAATTTTCTACCTGATATGTTGGATCTACAGATGAGACACTGCGTAGTACATAGGCGCTATAAGAAAAAGAAAATCATTTTCAAATGCAAACAAGGTTTTAACTTTATTAATAATTGTAGATAATATTAATGAAGTTCAATAGTCAGTTAACAGTCACTCGATTTACCGATTAACATTGATATCTACATCACGTTTATATATTTTTGATATTGGCAACATATTAAACGAACTTCATTTCAGTCATTCATACAGAAAAACCACCACTCATTAATTCAACTTTCATTCATTCAACTATCATCAGTCATCAATTCATTTTTCATGAATTCTCAATAGCATTTTAATGGATGTAAGAATATTACATTTTTTATAATTAGGGCCATACTTCAATTTGTCACGCTTTATTTTATCGAATACAATAACTCGTAACAATGTCTAATAACGCGGAAATCACTGGTCCTGTGTCACAAGAAGACATAGAGGCTGCGGAAAAATTGAAAAATGAAGCCAATGAATTTTTTAAAAGTAAGTATATTAATATGTTAATTTTATCGGTATTGGGGCTATTAGTGTCGTCGGGGTCAGTGATATGTGTCGAATTGTAATATCGATCACAACCGTAATAATTTTATATTCACTGACATAACCTCAAAATTTCAGAACAGAACTACAACTCTGCTATTGAATTATATACGAAAGCAATAGAGAAGAACTCGAAAAATGCGGTTTTTTTCGCAAATAGGAGTATAGCGAATCTGCGATTGGAAAACTTTGGGTATGCCTTGAGCGACGCGTCGAAAGCGATAGAGTTGGATAGGGCTTATACTAAGGCCTATTACAGACGGGCGGCGGCTCATATGTTTCTAGGAAAATATAAACTAGCACTTAAGGATTTTGAATATGTAAGTATTATTATATATTTATTTTATTGAGAATGCCAAAGGAGCTGCATGCTTCAATGGACAGATAGTGGTAATTGACCATGTATTTACTTAAGTAATACATAATAATTTGTGTGGCCTTATCTTTTAATATTCCCAAAGATTTAGGTGTTTTATTTGATAGAAGGATATACCGCCTGTACCTAATGTACTGCTATTATGTTGTTATTATGTTAACAGTTGTATATTGTATTTGTAGAATCTATAACAGTTATATACTGATGTCACAAAATCTAACCAATTATTTATGACGATGGATGTATAAAAAAATTGAACCAAACTGATAGAGACATAAAGATGGTTGATGAAATTATACAGCTAATTGCATAATCACACAATATTACCTGATTTCACTAAGAATCACTTGTATGCTGATTATCGCATGCCTCTTTCTTGTTACTGTTTATTTATAAATATTTTTTATTGCACTTAAATACATTTGTAAGTATATTAATGACAACTAATGTTAACAAAGGAGGATTTGATTTGATTTGATTTATTTATTTAAAATAATTTTCTAACTTTACTCAAAAGAGCAGCACACAAGTTTCGTGCTCATCATTGTGATGGGCTCATCACAAAAAGAATGCAATGCAATCTGAAGGAGTGGTAGAATAAAAAAATATGACAATTTAAAAGTGCTTGTATTAAGTGTATTTGAATAAAGATTATTTCTATTACTATAGATTAGTAGATAGAAATAGTAAAACACTATAAAAAGTTCCAATTCAGATAGTAAAATTAGAAACTTATTAAATGATATGACTACTACTTGGACAATTATAATAATATAACAAAAAATGGTTGTGTAAATATGGTGCATATTACATATATCTACAAATCATATAGGTAAAATGTTATTTATTTTCCTTATGAGTTCGGTACCATTAGTATCATTTCAAAATTTATGTAGAATATATTTGTATAATTGTGTTATGATTTTGTATTTTCTGTGCATTATACTTTAGATCCATCCATTTTTTTTTATAATGTATATAATATTCATATTCCTTGAACTATCGTCTTGTTTGCTCTTCCAAATCCTATAAAATATTTTTTTTAAATGGTCATACATAAGTACTACATAATTGCATTATTTGTAAAATAAAAATAGAATTAAATAGAAAATCTTTTATTCAAATAAACTTAGTTAACAGCACTATTGAATAGTTATAGTTTTTTTTTTTTAAATCCACCGTTTATTCCGAAAGCACTCTCATCATAAGAAAAATGAGCTAGAATGTTGCACTATTAAATAATTATTGTAACTTTACATTTTTAAGTCGAAAAATGTGAATACAAACCACCAACTAGCACTAATTGTGGTATAAAACATTCAATATTTCTTTCTAATTTCTACTTTACTTCTTTGTGAATATGGTTCAGTTTTATTTATACCTGTGTTTAGTCTTGGCCTTACCCTTTGCAATCCTGTAGATGAAAATCAATTTCATGTATTTAATAATCTATGAGGCTTTTTTTTATAAAGTCTATATAGTAATATTATAAATGAGAAAGTATGACCATTTCTTTTTCACTATTGAACAAATTTTAAGTAAAGGTATATTGATATTGGCTATCTTTTATGTAAAGAAATGCAGGAAAAGTAGTGATTAATTGCTAATACAATATGAATATTATACATATATGTATATATTATGTGTTTCAGGTAACCAAAGTTAGGCCAAATGATCAAGATGCAAAGGTAAAATTTAATGAATGCAACAAAATTGTAAAAAAAATTGCATTCGAAAAAGCCATCTCTGTGGATAAGAAAGAAGTCAATTTAGCAGACTCCATTAATTTAGATGTTATGAGTAAGTGATAAATCATTTATATAATACTTTAATAACAATATCATAGATATAATATTTTCTTTATTATTTTCTGTAATTTTACTCATCTAAAATTTACAAAATGAATTATATAGTATACTTAACATAAATAAATTTAATTATTATATTATAATAGTTGTTAAATTATTATAAAAATATCGCTATTTCTTCTTTGCTAAAATTAAGTAATCTAAATCTTTGCTAAAAGTAAGTAAGTATGATCGCTTACATCTTTTAAAATATTCAACAGTGATTCATGAAGAATGTTTATATGTATAATACAGTATTCATGCGAAGCCGGGGCGGGTAGTTAATATAAACATATTACAACTAAATAAAATTACGACTAAGAATTACTTATTAACAGCAAGTATTGTCACAACATTTAATTCACTAAGTAAATGTTACTTCCCAATTAGTACATACTAATTTATGTTTAAAACACTTTTGAGCTTTGATAAAAAAAAAAAAAAATATTGCTCATGGTATTCGTGATTTTTTTAATTTTACGTATAATGACGGTGCCAAATTTTAAATAGTTTTTATTATAAACCAACTACTCAGGTCATATCACACTGCACCATCTATCAACTCCTAGAGATCTACTCCTAAGCAGAGCTTGTACTATGGCTACTAGGCAACTGATGTGAATACATTTTTTTTATAAACATAATAGACACTCAATTTAATAATGTAAAAATAAATGTGTTTTATTATCCATATGTTTGTATAATGTGTTCATTGCTGACCTAATTTAAATTCTGCTCTGTTGATAATAAGGTTGTTGCCTTATTAAGTAGATAAATGCTCTTATCATTCTATCTTAGGTGTGATTTTTATATCTGAAGATAAACCATTACATTTATATATGTTATTATATTTATAGTAATCTAATGAATTACTATTAATATATTAGTTTTGAATTTTATTATTATAGAATATATTATTATTAACCTACTTCAAAGTGGAGGTTTTCAATTCGATTGTTTTTTTATGATTGCTACTTCAGTCAGTCTTTAGTAAGATTTAAACATACATAGGGACAGACAGCGACAGCAACTTTATTTTATACTATGTAATGATGATGATGTACAAGTGTATCTAATCTTATTAAAGGTGTCTAAAATATTATTTCTCTACTCACAGCCATTGAAGACGAGTATGAGGGACCATCCCTGGAGGATGGTAAAGTAACTTTGAAGTTTGTTACTGAACTCATGGAACATTATAAACAACAAAAGAAACTACACAAGAAATATGCTTATAAGGTATTTTATATATATAAACTGTTTCTTGTAGTTATAAGAATGACTGTTATTCTTGATTCATCACACAAACTTAGACCATGATTTCTAAAAAAATAATCTGGAAGCTCCAACTCCCCCAGATTTTTGTGACAAAAGATAGCATATATTTGTGCTCGTGACGCCATTTATTTTTACGCCAAATCGTGGCCAGTCCCCATTACACTAACAATCTCTTCTCTCCCCATTTGCCGATATTTATATAACACTACCTGACCCCACCAACGTTGTTTTGCCATATAAATTAAAATCGCTATTCAAAAATAGGGGTTAATGGTAGAGTAAAAATTTTTTGCACAAAATTTTTATTTTTTTATAATGTGACATTAAAAACTATATCGGGTCAAAAAATTAAAAGAAATGTTAGTAGCGGCCCACCATTATCTCTTAGGGGTACGAAAAATAGTAGCCAATTCTCAGACTTACTGAATATACATATAAAATTTAATACAAAACGGCCAAGCCGTTTAGGAGGAGTATGGTAACTAACATGAGAATTCTATATTTGTATAACATTTACTTATACGCTTTTTTTTGTTGTCAGATCTTAATCGACGTTAAAGCGTATTTACAAAAACAGTGTTCTCTCGTTGACATCAAAGTGCCAGATGATGAGAAGTTCACAGTCTGTGGAGATATTCACGGACAGTTCTACGACCTGATGAACATATTCCAATTGAACGGACTGCCGTCAGAGAAGAACCCGTACCTGTTTAACGGTGACTTCGTAGACCGAGGCTCATTCAGTGTAGAATGTATATTCACATTGTTTAGTTTCAAGCTACTATTTCCTAACCACTTTTTTATGTCAAGAGGTGAGTGTCATATATTTTTTTATGTAATCATTATTATCTATAAATTACATAACACTTTAAAGGAGTTCGATGAAGTGTATCACAGTGTGACAAGGGTTGGAAGGAATCATAATGTCGTGAATCTTTTCATAATGTTGTGAGAATATATTATCAAATTAGAAATCTCAATTCCACGACATCACACACACATCATATTTAACCCAGAAAACCCGAGGCATTATAAAGCAATGAATAGTTTGGATTTAGTTTGGAAGCCTAGCCAAAATAAAATATGGACAAAAATAAAATTATTTTTTATTTACAAATGTATAACATAGTTCGTTACACAATAACATGTCAATATTAATGTCAACAGATAATTATGTCACAATTACAATTTTAATTATTTAAAATAATGAATTAATTAAATAATACTTTTGATTTTTAATTTAAATATATGTAAAATTGTAAATATGTTATGTCCTCTATGGAGCGAAAATCTTCGATACGGGAGATCAGCTGTGACGAGGGGAGGGGAGGGGGGGGGAGTTTATGAAATTCATGTGACGTAAATTAGCGATGGAATGACCAACAAGCTAACCTGATTGCAGTGGGCAACCGGTAACACGGTTATAACGTCGTCTTATTAGGCCCGATATACACTGAATGCATATTCATTTCACTTATGTAATTCCACTAACACATCTCATCGATAAATCAAAAACATAGTTTATAAAGTATCACGATTAGCGGCAGAAATAGGCGTCTCTGTAAGTAGGTACCTACTCGAGGTATAAGGAAAATGAAAACGTACCTATATTTTATGTTGGGTAAAAAATAGGTACGTGGTATTCCCTAGAATTCCAATAAATTGAACATCAATAAATTTATTACGCCAGGTAACCACGAAACGTTGGACATGAACCGCGCTTACGGCTTCCGAGGCGAAGTGACTTCCAAGTACACCGCTCATATGGCGGACCTCTTCACGGAGGTCTACAACTGGCTACCTCTAGCGCATTGTATAAATAATAAAGTGTTGGTGATGCATGGTGGACTGTTCTCCAAGGATGACGTCACGCTGGACGATATCAGAAAAGTGAACAGAAATACGCAACCTCCTGAAGATGGTATGGTTCAATTATTATTAGATGTCTTTACACGTATGCTCCTTCAGATGCGAATAGGCTTTCACGCAGGAAAGAATGTGCATTTAAATGTTGACAAAGAACAAGAAAGACCGCGCGTGCCGCCAGCTCTTGCATTCCCGCATTATTCCATTGTGCGTGCTTTTTAAATAATTAATTATCATAAAAAATGGCGGACTATGGAGCAAGAAACTTCATTGACGACCTCGGTGGTAAATGTAACTATTGTTTCACGAATATTTAATCCCCTGGCACTTTGAAGATTTGACCATGATGTTTTAAATACTAATTCCAAAATTGGCTAATTGACAATTGTTTTTATACAAATAAGTTAGGAGTTATTGATATATAGTATATAAATATTGATTGACACTTAATTTTGTAGTATAATGTAATTATTTCAAGTTAATAAAAAATTAATTGATTTAAAAATGTATTATTCAATAGATTACTAAAATTTTGCATGCCAAAACAATGGCGAAATATGTGGACTATTGTATTAATACTGACATCCTTTTAATCAATTTGCAGGCATAATGTGTGAATTACTATGGTCCGACCCACAACCGATGCTGGGGCGGTCGCCGTCGAAGCGCGGCGTGGGTTGCCAGTTCGGACCAGACGTAACCGAGAGGTTCTTGCAACACAACGGCTTGGAGTACGTGATCCGCAGTCACGAAGTCAAGAATGACGGCTACGAGGTGGCACATGACGGCAAGTGTATCACCGTGTTCTCTGCGCCTAATTACTGGTCAGTATTCAAGAATTACGCCCGACAGGTCGTGAGTTCAAATTCAGATTAATATAAATAAAATTGACAATTTATATTTCTGCCTGATTCTCTAATGAAGGATATAGCGATAAATGGCGTGGCTCAGATATGAAAATCAACTGAGCCACTGTACGTTGTATTTTTTATGGATGATAATGTTGATGCTAGTTAGCCTGACCTGACTGACTGACTTCACTTCATGCTCATTTTATCATCCTCCACTGGTGCCCCACCAGCGTAAACTGTTATCGCAACACAATTCCATTATCGTCGATTAAAATAAGAAAAAACAATTCCGACAAAAGGGGATAGGGGATTGTCTGTAATGTGGATTAAGAACCCCATTACTGGCAATGTACCATGTCAGGTTGACATCCATCCGTGGTTACCATCATGCTAAATCCCTGGTTAACCTTACCTCATATTTCTCTCATCATCCTCCACTGGTGCCCCACCAGCGAAAACCGTCAGCACAGGCTAGTGTGCCATTGCATAATCATACATTTATAAAATAATGCTCTAAATACATATCTGTGACGTGTCTGGACTTTGAACCCAGTCGTAACGGCATGTTGTTACAACCAACAAACTGAGTCTATTTTTATTTCGACTATAAACATGATAAAAAACCAAACTAATCCGAGATTTAGTGCTAAGTTCGCCTAGCCAAGTTGTATATAACTCTCTTTATTTATTGTTGACAGTGATACAATGGGTAACCTTGGTGCTTTTATCACAATGACTGGCAAAGATCTTACACCTAAATTCACATCCTACGAAGCAGTGGTATGTATTCATTTTTTTATATATCTTAATACGTGAAACAAAAATTTTGTATATACCTTTTTACGAAAATTACGCAAATTATGAAATTTTGCACACTTACGGCCTTATTACAAAAAGATAAACCTGGTTTAGCACTAGTAATAAACCATTCACCAATGTATTCCTTATTACAAAATGAAGTTTATCTCTAAATCGTGATTCGTCTATGGTCTAAAGTTAGACCTGCGATGCCCCTAGTTTAACAGTGGTCTAAATGCAAAAAGTCAAACTCCATTTTAAAAATTGTATTGTAAATTGTTGTTTTTCGAAAAATATTTTAACTAAATTAAAAATATATTAACTAAAAATATTTAAAGCTAATTTTACGATAATAAAAATATATAAAAGACGTTATTTGTTAATTTTTCACTCATTTGACTTTGAAATAGTCACTATTCGAATCGATCCAATAAAAATATCCCGCCGTTCCTTTTCTCCGTATAGGACTCCTACTTGTAATTTAAAACTGATTTTCAGCCTAATAGTACATTAACAAATATAATATATTAATGAAATAGTTATAATGAAGACATAGATAAATAGAAATAAATTTATTTTTAGTTTATACATTTTTATTTGAAGTAATATTATTTTTTATCTTTTCATATTTCTGGTAAAACGGAACGTAACAGACATGAGTGACTGATTTCTGTATGGAATACATAATGAACGATTTAACTGTAGTACTAAGTAGTCCTCTGTTAGATCTGGATTCGTAATAATGTTAGGTTTATTCCAAGTATTAACTTTAGGAATGGTTTAAACCACGACCATTTAGACCACGTTTCGTCCGAGTTTTAACAGATTTTTTGTAATAAGACTGTTATAGTTTATATAGAGAAGGATTGCAGTACCCTATTATTATTTTTTAAATTATACATAATGTATACTTTAAATCTATAAATAAAACGTCATCAGTCGTGTAATATAATGGTAGTGTGTGTGACACTACCATTATATTACACGATATTTAAATGATAACAAAACGTCAATGTCAATATTTTTTAAAATATTGATACAACAACAATAATAATAATAAAAAAAACTCGGAACAATTCACACAGCGCCATCTAGACCCTAACTTAGGTCTAGATGACCCTGAGTGAATTGTTAGCTAGCTAAAGCTTGTGTTATGGGTACTAGATAACTGATACAAATACATAGTTATATGGTTTTTTTGTAAATACATACATATTATACGTAGAAAACACCCAAATCGATACAAACAGTAATACTCATAAATAGAAATGTTTGTACCGTGCGTGGAATCGAACCCGCGATCATCGGAAGTAAGGCGGTGTGGTAAACCGCTAGACCACCGAGACGTCAAGTCGTAGCTGGTGTGAATAATATATTTATTTAATTATTTATTTTGTTACAGCCACATCCTGATGTCAAGCCAATGGCATATGCGAACTCATTCTTCAATTTCCTATGTCAATGATCGAACAAATTTACACTTATCCATATCTTTAATGAAAAAGGTATGAAGTAATACATTTCACGAATACTTGTAAGGAAAATATACAATTTTATACCCACAGGATTTGTAATGTAATAGTTTCACCACTCGCTTACTGCCACAGTGTCGTTTGCAGTTACTACTTGCGATCTCGAGCTATTGTGCTGCCATCTATATAAAATACTAGTGTTTAATTATTGAAAGTTTCATCCATTAGCGTCACATTCGATTTTGTATATCCGTTCTGTAAGGGTATACAAAATTGATACAGCATAGATACTTCAAATTATACGCGGTCGAAGGTACGAGCGGGAACGAGAGGTATACCAGCGAAATCTCTATAATCTTCTAAAAGATTTTGCCCTATCTAGAACTGCAGTAAGTTCTATATTAGAACTTGTATCTAAAACTGCACTAGTAGGCTCCTACCAAATTCTGGACAGGGAGAGATACGAGCAGTGAAGGTGAGTGTTGACGTATGTCGTCAAGGGGCCCCTTAAACCTACGCCCGGGTCACAAGTCCCGGGAACCGCTCGGAGTTTCTCTCACTGCCACACGATGGACCCGGCTACTGCACGGAAATCCATAAAGCCATGGAATGATAAGAAATTTGTCTCTCCGAATTCAAACTATAGTGTTCCCAAATTAGTAAATTTCCCATTGGAAGGCTCTAAGTAAATTTTAAAATGTAACTCTGCAGTGAAATACCAAAGAAACTCTTCAGTAAATTTCGAAAAGTAACTCCCAAAATTCCCAAAATTACTATACTGTCAATTATATTGGGATAATTCCTCATGATTTAATCATTGCCTTTTTTAGTTTATATTAATTACTTGACTACGCCCAGGCTGTATGTATGTGTATATAACTACATATATATATCACCGCGGCTCGTGTACAGTACAAATTATGAAAGCCGTATTACTATACTACGTGTATTATACATAAATGTCATAGTTATCCTTTTATTCATGAAAATGTCAAACATTATATTTTAGCGATTTAACTGTATCTGTCCAGTTTCTACAAGCTGGGATGATCGATGTTAGAAATCAACAATATCAATGTTTCGACGAATACTGAATTTCGACACAATATAAGAAGTTATTGCAAAAAATCTATATGAAATGTTGATAAATTAATATACGAAACAGCCACTAACTATTGTCACTGTATATAATACAGATTCAAACCCACCTTTAAGCGCATACTGTAAATAATCGAATTTTTTAAATTAAATTATGGACGCAGTTTATTAACAGAACAATGCAACTTCATATTTCTTGTACATATTATTTCATTATTTACAATAATACAAATGTAATTAATTGCATTATCCAATTTAAGAATAAATATTTAATACAATGGAGTTCAACAATACGCATTGTATTGTTAATATTAGAAGTGCTTATTAAAATAACGTTGTGAAAAGAACTTTGAAAGTTCATCAAAATATTGCTCATATTTTCATTGTTGACGAATGTTAGAATATGTTTTAGTCTTCCATCGACCATGGCTGATTGGCTCAATTTTTTTTTTTTTAATTGAAACAATAAACAAGACTGTCACCTGACGGTCAGGGGTAACGTCGCCTATTTACATAATAGCACTAATATCAAATGAAAATCTCCATACCGTAGTCTCTAGTATTGGGAAGTTTTAGAAATGATACGTCAATGCAGCGGTACTTGATTTTTATTTGTCTTCAAAATTACGCTCCACGATAGTTACGTGTAGCCACGTCCAGTTGTCTCGGCTGCCTCGGACAGAAAAGGCCGCTCTTTTTTTTTTTTACTACTCTAATGCTGCTTCATCGGACGGGGACGAGTGCAGATGGCACTCCAAACCCGCGAAAAAATTAATGGAGCGGCTGAAGGCCAACTCCCACCTGACGAATACGACTTTAGTCTGAGGGCACCGCTAGGAGTTCGAACCTCGGTTCAGGTTGTTGTAATTTCGATCCGTGTTTGAATTGGACGGAGGATCAATCGGAGGAGGTACCGCTCTCTTTCTCCTTCCCATCTTTATACCCTATGCGTATTGGTGGGGAAACGACAGTGGCGCCATCAATATCGCGGGATATTACAAATTATTCAAATAAGTACTCTAAATTTATATATCGAAACTAACACTAGAGGACCGATGTGAGTGTGGGTGGGAGAAAGCTGTGTGTGAATAGTACAATGATTTAAATTTATAATATTAAAATCTAAAGGAAAGAGCTTATTACTTAAAAGGCCGGCGATGCACTTGCCATTACCCTGGTGTTGCGGATGCTCATGGTCGGCTGTAATCACTGACTGTCCGGTGAGTCGCAAGCAGGTTTGTCCCCTATGCTATAAAACATACCATGAACATCACATACTGCTAATACGTTGTCATTTAGGAGAACTAATGTTTCACACCTATATACCCTGGATATTGTTCTTCTGTCGAAAGACAGCAAATCAAGCTGCTTTGAGGCTTATTGCCTTTCTCATCAATAGATGAGGTATCCATAATATGACTAGACGTCTTTTTAGGTCTACCTCAATAAATTATAGTGTTTTAAACGGAGAATTTGTACCAGACAATATACTATGAATACAAAACATTTTGTTAGCAAATAGATAACGGATAGAAACAAAAACACATTTTTAGTCAGTAGACTGAAATTTTCGTTGAGTTGGCACAAGCTAACGATATTCGCTATGTCATATTTTATTTTTATAAATTTTCACATATCCATTATTGGAATAGGCAAGTTACACAAATATCAAATATGTATTTTATTATGATATATATAATATGTTCACAAGACATTGATTTTAATAAAGTGTATCTTATTCATAGATACGTGAAACGTCTAATGAATGTATTTTAGCATTTAAAATGTTTTCTCTCTTTCTTTTCAAGTTAATATTTTAATATGATTGAAAGTGACAAGACACTAAGTGTTAAAATGTACTTTTATATGTATGTAATATATTGTATTAAGCCCAATTTTAAAATGCCTTTCTCTGTAACTAAAATTCACTAATTTTAGGAATATTAAATTTACATTTCCGCCAGATTGAATGTCTATATCAAATCTAAAAGATATATTTTTAGATATGTTGAAATTAGAAATGAGAAGTCTGCCTACCTTTCAGCCTTATTGTTACATTTTTGTGACTATACGACTGAACAGGTATTAATGAAATTTGGTAAATATAAATAGAATGTATTGCCAGTATGAATATGGGCTATTTTTTATCTTTTAAGATAATCTATATATAAGGGATGAAAGTTTGTGCAGGGGAATTCACGGATAAAATCTAATTTTTATATATTTTGAATATTGGATTGATTCTAGAGTGGTTATACTGATATTTTCTCATATTTAGTGGACTATAGAGACATTTAGAGAATAGCATTTTAGGATGGGCGCCGTTGTATGTTTTTATAATAGAAAAATACTTCTAAACTATCCAAATGTGATATTCTTTCATGGATTGTGTATTGTGAGCATGTACGTTTGTGCTCTACAAAATGTGCTCGAAACTATAAAAAAAATTTTTAAAACTCGAGCAGATAGCAGCCTATTATAGATATTAGAATATTTATTAATTTAACATTAGTGCCATCATAAAGAAGATCAACGAAATAAAACAATATTTTTTATTAAGTAACATAAAGTTAAAGTATGCTCAATTATATTTATTTTTAACTACGAACCAGCTCGCACGTGTAAATACACGTGCGAGCTGCGAATTAAATAATTTAATTTATTCAAAACCAATGAAGGCTTATGCACTTAAATCTTCCGCAGAAATTATTCTACCAATGAGTGAAAAACGCATGAAAATCCGTTCAGTCGTTTTTGAGATACTCGGGATCATGCAGACAGCCGCGGCAGGGTGAACTTTATATCATGTTAGTCTTAGAATTATTATATTGTTTTTATTAGTTTAAAAAAATATGGGATAAATCTTTCAGGGAAAATCAAGAAGTATACGATATTACTAACTTATTTCTAAAATTCTTACTTAAAAACTCGGGTATTTTAAACTTACGAGTCATCGTAAATCGATATTTGTATGGCGATTTGAAATCGATACATATATTAAATCGATTAATGGAATGAAATGTTATTCTGCCATCTGCTCGGGTCTGTATAAGGCCGTTCATAAAATAAATCAATCTATATATATTTTTAGTTTGTAATTGTTGTTGTTTTATTATTTAAGAGTAAACACATATTCTTTCTAATACCTCAAAATAATATGAATAATTTATTATCATCAAATTTTATATAACTCAACCTAGCGCATATAAACATACTTATAGTTGAATTGTTAAGTTAATAATAGCCAACATGATTTACATAATAGCCATTTAAGGCAGACTAGGCCCAAGCTTATCAGAGCTTGTGTGTGAGTACTGAACAATTGATAGGAATGCTTAAATACATTTTTTTTAATACATACGTAATATACATAGAAAACATCCAGGCGAGTATCGACAATCATACTCGTGAATATGTTTGCGTCGTGTGAGGAATCGAACTTGCAACTACTAGAAGTTAGGTGTGGTTACCTGCAAAACCGTCATTTAATCGTTGGCCCCTCATGAAAATTATGATGATTATTTAATAGGGTATCTGGACTTCATTATTATAATATTTACAATTATAATGCAGTTACAGCAAACGTTTCCAATAAGCATTTATTACAATAATATGTAGATATTTTGAAATGATCTTATGAGTATACAAGGTAATTTATTACGATCAATATTTAAATGCGATGATGTCTAGTCTTCTAGACTCTATGAGGTTTACTTATTATACTATCATAGATATGGGATCGTATCTAAAACAATCTATATACACAAAAACAGTACTAAGTTATAGAATGTTCTACTAAAATATCTTTTAATTCCTTACTTGCATTTATGACTGTTTATACATATGATCCTATGTATATGACAGTGTAATAGGCCTTATCACAAATAAATTGTTGTAAATATATTAGAGTTACTTTGATTACAATGCATAATGTAATGGTAATTCTTGGTATTTATTTAATTAGTACCATATTTTATGCACGGCCGCCGCACCAATGTATTAACTGACGTTGACGCATTTTAGTTTCTTTATTTTTATTATTATAGAACAAATTTTTATTTGCCACTGTACATCATCTGATGTCATGTTTTTTTAATAATAAATGTATATAATTGATATGTTTTATTTGTAATAAACTCACCTACATTTTGTGAATTTACGCTCCTTGTAAAACCCACTTTTTGAGTAATATTCTTGTGTTTATAAATGAAATTGAGTTTACATATTCAAGAATTATAAACATAGTACTAGAAATCGTTTTTTAACATTGGGAAAGATATACTTATATACTGTACAGGAGTAAACTAATAATCATCTATAGGCGAAAACTAGTAAATACTACAGATGTGTAGTATAAAAAATAACTCTTGGTATCTGCCGGACCTAGAACTGTAAATTTATATTTGTGACTGACTGTCCGGTGTTGGAAAACACATATAACAAACTGGCGGTATAAAAGGTTTCTTAAAGGTCGGTAACGCGCACGTGACACCCCTGGTGTTTCAAGCGTCCATAGGCTACGTTAACCGTTTACCACGTGGTATAAAAAAGTGACGGCATTGAACTCTCCCCCTACCACGTGGAATTCCAATATACTACCCTTACATTGATATGTGGGTATTTTTGTGACATCGACAGTGACAGAAATGTCCCTAACTACCCCATCTGGAGTAATTGTCGTGAAAGTATATTACTATGTTAAATGATGTAATAGATAGGTTTCACGTCACTATTGTAATTAGGTTCATTATTCAATAAATAAAATTGTTAAATTTGTACAATTTGGTTTCATTTTATTACACAAAATTCTTAAAAATGGAATATTGAACTTTTTTTTATATGTAACTCGCAAGTTTCTTGCTCATTCTTCTTGTGGAGATTGCGTTCGGAATGAGGAGTAGAATAAAGAAATATGACTATCCAAAATTGCTTATCTATACATATAAATAAAATTGGAGTGTCTGTATGTAATATTGAAATAACCGTTTTTTACTGCATGCATATGAATATAAATACGGTACATATATCAAAATAACATTTTTTTACAATATTTGTCTGACTGTCTATCTGTCTGTTCCGGCTAATCTCTGAAATGACGGGACTTATTTTGGCAGATACCTGATGTAATAAGGAGTAACTTACTACTTTTACATTAGAAATACTGGCCGCACCTACTCGAAAATTGGACTAATCCGATACCTATTTTGATATTATGATAATAGCTTATGTTCTCGTATCTTGAACTTAAATTCTATATTGACTTGAAATTTACACAACAATTTACAAAAAAATTTAAATAATAAATAAAACACTAAATTTTATATGTATTTATTGCAAAAACAAAACTGAATTGGTACAACTACAACATAAACGTTACGGTACGAGTTGCGTCAGTATTTTTACCACCGTCTTCTTGTCCAGCTTGCACTTCGGGTAGAGTGCGTGGCAGTCGCTGTCGACGGACTTTCCAGCTGAAATGGCCTCGAAAATTGATGTACCGTCCAACATGCGACGTACCAGGGAATTGCTAGGGAAAAACATTTATTTTAAATAACCTAAGAATAGTATATAAAAAAGACCTACCGAATATACCAACCACCAAGTGATGGTGTAGTGAAATACCAACCTATTTTACAAAAACAAATAAGAAACGAATGCTCTGACCATTAGTTTCTTATGTTTTTATACCCCTAAAGAATAAGGGCCCACCGCAAAAAAAATCTTTGACCATATTTTTATTTTTTAATAATATGGCATTAAAATACATACACTCCTAAATGTTCACCCTTCTACCACTACTTTAATTTATAATTTCTTTTATTAAATTTATGTAAAGGCAGATAATGAAGTGAAACTCACTTGGACAACGAAGAGAGCAGCGCATCGAAATCGGTCGCGTTACCAGTGATCATGTTTTCATTTGCAAGCTGTACGTAAGAGCAGGCCAAACGCTGTGTGCAGGCAGAGGAATCTATGTTGTATCTGCTGAGAGTATCGTCCAACTTATTTAACATATCTGTTAGTTGTCCAACATCTGTTTCAACGCCTGAGGAAATAGAAAATATAATAAATGTTATAAATTTCCTATATTTCTTATAGATTCAAACTACCTACAAAGAAATATAAGAACTATGTGTTATTCTGATTATAGGCTATATTATTGTAATATTTCATCTAAATACGTTCAGTAGTTTTTGTTTCAAAAAGTAACAAACATTCATTCATCCATCAATCCATACTCATAAACTTTCGCATTTATAATATTAGTAAGATAAGTTATAGAAACCTAGATGTGCTCAATTCCTAGATGTGAGAATTCTTAATGAGAATTATTACTAATTGATTGAGTATATCTTATGATAAGATAAACTCGATCAATTAGTAAAAATGATTAATTATCAATAAAAACTTTAAACGAATCTGACGTTAGTCTGGAATTGCACTGATTATACGAATAAAAATATCGTGTAACATTACATACTTACTAAAATTATTTATAAACATTATTGGCCGAAATTTTTACTTTTAAAAATAGGTACTTACTTCGCCCATAACCTCCTCCGTATCCATAGGATAATGCATTTATTATCTTGGGCAAGATGATTACAGCGCCAAACCCTAATATAGTTCCTACTAAAACTCCACCCAAGTCAATTTTTACAGGTCCATATAGTCCAGGGGCTGAACCACCATAACCACCCTGAAAAAAAACACAATTTAAAAAATCAACACCCAAGTTTCTAGCTCGTTTCGGTTTAATTTTAATAATGATTATATATTTCTCTTTTAATTTAATTTCTTGTCATCCGTAACAAATCAAATATCAAAATTGGTTGCAATCGCTTAATTCACATTTACCTGCGTACCAGTACTTCCATATGCTGATATCCCAAACCTCTGCGTTCTCTCCGGCGAGCTGTCCCTATCATCTCTACTCTTCTCGACTCTTGCTGAAGGTTCTGCTAACTGATCCTCGGTTCGTTGATATCCGGAGCTAGGCAGAAAACCTCTGAAATCCAAACTGAAATCGATTATCAACTTAGTCTTCTTGGATCTTAGGTTCTTATATTATTACAGGTATAAATGATAAGAAATACCTAATTATCAATAATAAAGTTCATAGGCCTAGTTAAAAGCCTAGTTTATATAAGACAGAGAGACGTCTATCCTTCTTCTTAGTATATTTATTTTAATTGATTTAAAAATGTACATGATAATATTATTAGTTCATACAAATGACGTTAGAAATAACATTGCAACATATTTTCTTCCTCCTTACTAACATAATAAATGAGAAAGTAACTGTGTCTGTCCGTGTCGCTTTGATGCCCAAACTACAGAACCGATTTATTTGAAATTTGGTACACAAATCCTAAAACCTACAGATCCTAAGAGAAGACATTGGCTACTTTTTAATGCGCAAAAAGGGTTGAAAGGTGAGGTGAAAGTTTGTATAGAAGTATCGTCATTTTTAGAGCTAGAGGCTTTAAACTTATTGGGCTATTGATTGAATATAAATAAAGAAAAGGATTATAAGGGGTTGTAACGGGAAATGAAGGGTTGTATGGAAGTATCGCCTGTTTTAAACCTAGAAGCTTCAAACTTACATTGTTACGCGCACGCACGAAGTCGCGGGCACAGCTAGTAATAAATACATAGCATCACTCGATGGCCTCGGTGGTCTAACAGTTTAACACATCGCCTTGGTTGCGAGTTCGATTCTCGCACGATATAAACATTTGTATTCATGAAATAAGAATTTGTTTTGCATTTTTCTATTCATATTATGTTTGTATTTACAAAAGTTCACAAAAATATATTTAAGTATTTCTGTTAGCTATTTAGAAGCCATAGTACTCTGGTAGCAATGGTAGAACAAAAAATATGATTGTTCAAAAGTGCTTGTATTGAGTTTAATTAAATCATTACATAGTATAAAACAAAGTTGCTGTCGCTGTCTGTCCATTCCTATGTATGCTTAAATCTTTAAAACTACGCAACGGATTTTGAAATGGTTTTTATTAATGGGTAGAGCGATCCAAGAGGAAGGTTTATATATATAATACATGTATTCTATTTCTGCTTCATTTCAAACTAAATAAAACTAGATGGTGCTGTTTGAATTGTCCTGGATGTTTATCTTACTAATATTATAAATGCGAAACTGATTACTGCTGAACGGATTTTGATGAAACTTTACAGAAATAGCACAGCTAGTTATTATTATAATTTACCATCTAATCTTACCCATCGCTCCCATAGTCGGCTGTGGTGCACGTCACAAAAAAAAGAATACCAACAATCAGTATAGTGTTACTCATCTTGTCTCCAACGTTACTGATGTCTTCCACAGTGTGTATACTATATAGATAGCGTTCCGGTGTCCGAAAACAATCGTATGGGGAAACATCATTGTCGTTTGTCGTCAATTTACGCAATACTTGTGGTCCGTTACGCTTTGTAGTTCAAATCAGCTCGCGATCATGGGGAAGACATTGTGCTGGTAAACAACTGCGGTTGTATACTACTGACTCAAATTCCGCATAACCGTTTGCATAAACACTTTCGTTTTGTTTACATGTAGGTACCTATTTTTGGTTTTCTTACTGTTGGTCTGGTTTTATTGGTCGAATAATAGGTGGACGATATTCTGAAGCTAAAAAGAAATTCAAATTCAAATTCAAATTATCTTTATTCATGTAGATCTATTACAGACTCTTATGATATGTCAAATCTACCGTCAGTTCGGAATGATATCGAGATGAGAAGAACTGACAAGAAACTCAGCTCGTATTTTTTCAAATAATAGTGGAACATGTTTATAATATACACAGTCATTAAAATTCAAAATTGGGAGAATAGAGTGACCACCAGCATATGCTATCGCAAAGAACAAAAAATTTAATCAGTGTTCACAACCTGAACAGACCAGTCCCCACAAGCAGCACCCGTTCACGAGTATGACGGATGAGCCAGCTATCATTGCACTCAACCACATTTGAGGGAGCACATCGACCCTGCCCACCACGCCGCCACAAGTTTGAATGAACGAAATATGATGCGGTGTGTGCATTATCCAGTGTTATTAGTATTATTATTAAATACTAGCTACTCGCCCCGGCTTCATCCGTCTGTACATATATTATATATATGCCTAAACCATCCTCTAGAATCATTCTATCTATTAAAAAAAAACCGCGTCAAAATCCGTAGCATAGTAAAATTTAAGCATACATAGGGACGGGCAGACACCGACAGCGACTTTATTTTATACTATGTAATGGTTGTGTCTAAGGATAGACGGGCCCGGTGGTCTTACTCTTGGCGGTTTAGAACACCGTCTTACTTTCTATTGCTCGTGGGTTCGTTTCCCCGTACGGTACTTACATATGTATTCTTAAGTATAATTGTTTGTATTGGTCTGCGTATGTTATGCATTTACAAATAAAAAGCGCATATATGTATTTATATGTAGACGACCTCGGTGATCTAGCAGTCCAGCACACCGCTTTACGTCCGATGGTCGCGGGTTCGATTCATCGCACGGCACAAACATTTGTATGCATGAGTATGATTGTATCGGTCTGGGTGTTTTCTATGTATAATATGTATGTATTTACGAAAAAAAAATATCTATGTACTTGTATCAGTTATCTAGTACCCACAAGCTTTAGATAGCTTAAATTGGGAGTAGATGGCGCTGTGTGAATTGTCCTGAGATTATTATTATTATTATATGTTGTCTAGTATCCATGACACAAGTTCTGCTTATCTTGGCGCTGTGTGAATTGTCCTAAGATAAAATAATCTAAAATTGTATATCTCATCTATATGACTAATACCTAGATAGATAGAAATTTAGAATAACCAACGATAAAGTTTTTTAAAGGTAATTATAAGGCAAACCATCTGTTGCATTGATGGTAAATGTCACAGCATTCATGTGTTGTCATTACATTTATCATATAATTTCACAGTCCAATCAAAGAAAGAAAAGAAAGAAAGAAAATTGTTTATTTATACACTGAAAATAATTTTTAAAATTTAATTTACATTTTATATTAATAATTAGAGTACCAACTAGGTCTCCGCTCAGCATATGTCGTGACGGGGTGCCACGACACACTACTCACTATTTAATCACACTAATCACTAGGAATCACACCTACAACCGATGCACAGGTTACAAAGCCTTTCGACTGAAAACATGAATTCTATTATTAATTCCAAAAAGCAATAAACTGTATCGTTTGCAAAGAAAATTATCATAATTTGTTCAATTTGGTGATGATATTCAACAATAAAATACTGTTGATTGTGAGTGAATTTAAGTTCCAACTTCTAACAATTTGTTTGTAAAACAAATTAATAGAATTTGTTAATACTTAGAGATTAATTATTATCTAGTAACTACCAAATCGGTTTCATCTCATCCGTCATACTCGTGAACGGGTGCTGCTTGTAGGGACTGGTCTGCTCTAATAACTATGACTGATTTCCTCTTATTAATTGTTTAACCAGTTGGTTATATATTCAATATTTTTACTTAAACTTAAAAATGTAAAGTAATAATAAAATAATTTAAAAGAGCAACACGCAAGTATCTTGCTCGTTCTTCTTGTGATGTTCATTTTATACCTAAAAAGGTAATAAATTAGATGAACTATAATTATTCAGACCTCTGAAGAAATATTGAAATATACAATACTATAAAAAAACTTCCCAGCCGACCTTATTTTTCTATAATTTCTGTTACTTCATACAGAATGTGACGTAATGTAAACCTCGCTGAATATTTAGAGCATAAAACGCGAACGTCGTATGCACATTAAGTCATATTATAATTACAGCGATGACTACGAGACGGGGCATTATTTACATGTACACACATAATATCTGTATCAGATTTACTTAACTTTATGAAACTCATACTTTAAGGTAAGAACAATGATTTTAATACAGGTATTGATCCCGAATATACCGAATATTCTAATAGAAAAAAACCAATCACATACAATCATCGCAAAAAAATTAATGTAAGATTGACGGCCTCGATAGTGTTGCGGTTAAAGCTGATTCACTTCCGATGATCGCGAGTTCGATTCATCGCACAGTGCAAATATTTATATTCCTGTACATGATTATTTTTGTCATTCTGGGTGTTTTCTATATATATTATGTAGATATATATGTACAAAAAATATTTAACTAATTAAATTAAAAAGAGTATGTATTGTGTGTTACAGTATGTCATTATTAGGTATATTATGTACCTAAACTTTATGTACTTTTAGATACAGTTACAATATTAATTAGAGACAACTCTAATATAACAAATATTAATAAAATAATCGGTAGCAATTACATCTATATACAATATAATTGTAACAGGTCGATCTACGTACATTATGGTTATTGAAAAAATATAATATGAGGGACATTCTTTAAAAAAATAGCTTTTAAAATTTCGATCTGTCTGGATGTATATTTGTATAGACATCCTCCATACTACTGTATGGAAGTGACTGCAGTGTTTCCTGATGGATGCTAGAGGTCTTCCTTAAAATATGCCGCTACCAGAACAATGAGGTTATTCACATATTACTAGGTTCACATTACTAACATTCCCTTTCCCCTAAGGCTTTTAAATTAGTCTGCCCAAGATTGAATTCAGTACTATTTGTGTAATCATAGTGTGTCTACCACTACTTAGTCATGGAGGCCGTCAGGATTAAAACATTATGTACCTACAAATTATGAATACATTCTAATAATGCCGCAATATTTGTATTGTTATATAACATAAAGTTACTATGTATATATGTAACTATGTTAGACACTTTTAGGAGCCCATAGTGAAATAGCAAAAGCTACCGAAAGTTATGTTTTATTCAATAAAGATTCGTTTATAATATCAAGTCTCGATGGTCTAGCAGTGTAGCACAGTGCCTTCTATGCGATGGTCGCGGATTCGCTTCCTCGCTCAGTACAAACATTTTGTATTCATGAATATTATGTATCAATCCGGGTGTTTATGTTATGTATTTACAAAAAAATGTATCTATGCTATGTATATCTGTCTAGTATCCATAACACGAGCTCTGCTTAGTTTGAAATTAAATGGGGATATGTGAATTGTTCTGTGGTATTATTATATTCATTATCTTATCGTCCTGCAAGCAATACAATTTATATCTGGCTATATTCCGCTATCAGCTTTAGTTGAATACAATCTATGTTACTCCTAGAGGTAGACTGTAAAAAGTCATCTTCGTAGGTCATTTACTTATTTCAGCCGCCAAGCAGCATGTGTTAGCTTCGGTTGTAAAGAACGAGACAGTGAATTTACAGAATCAAACGCTGACGTCTAGCCACCTGGAATGGCAACGCATGATAACGTGATATCCATAGACTTGTTCATTTATTAAGACAACGCTTACCCTCAGTCAATTTCAAAAACAATTCCATTACAAAATATCAAATCTTACCTGTTTATAATATTATAATAGATTCCTTTCAACAATTTAAACTAAGTTGAACGTGTTGTTCAAAAATACAAATAATAATCTTTACAAATTATCTATTTATAATCCCTGTAATATAATTTCTAATGTTTTTAATTAAGGCCCCTTGTAGAGTAGGCAGGAAAACCAAGCACTATAATTTTTTATCCAATCATAGTCAATGTTTGATGGATTAGATTAGAACCCTTAGAATGAGTGAACTGTGCAGTCTTGGCAGTTTTTCTGTAAAAAAAAACACTGCTGAAACCATGTAGCGTGTAAATAGTACAAATTGAGTGGGACTCATTATGATTTTGTTTCATGTAGACTTTTGAATTATTTAGACAGACCGTATTTAACAATATTTCTTTATTTTTTGCTGCACATAAAATAATATTGTGTATTGTGTAATTTAATTTTACACAAAGTGCAATCCTTTAGGTTTAGATCATCATTAGTTTTCATATGTTGTGTAGCAATTTGTCTGTTTGTTTATTATTATACAAAATAGATACATATACAAAATGTAAATACGTGTTTATTTAAGATTAAATTTAAACATGTTTCATTCATCGAATCTACTTTATCAACGATTGAGATTTTGGCTGTATTCGACGCAACGCCGCAGAATATAAGTAGTATTTCGTATTTTCAGTTTTGACCTTATGACCCACCTGCTAATGGTATTTTGCATAAATACAAAATCTTAAAATTTTTTAATCTTACTGATAATTATAAAATAAGAAGAGAGAGAGTAAGAAGAAGACCAACTAAGTTCTTTGACAATTTTAGTAGACTCAAAAATTACTAATAATAATTGCAAGTTTAAAGATTACTTTTTTACAATAACGTTTCCGACGTTAATTCGAAGGCCATGTCTAACCCTTTATAACTCACGACCAATGGTTTGCATGGTGCTAAGTGCTCGCACCTTACTCTATTGTGAGCAACAAAGCGCGGAAGCTTTTTCGTTTCCTCGACTTTTTCTGTAAATGCACAACAAAACTCGTAGCATAACGCAACTGTTTTTGGTGACAGACTGACGGTTATTGGCTTAAATTATTATATATTTTTTATTTTGTTAAAATACTTATTTATAATGAATATGATTGGTAAAACTGTTCTGTTATTTTCTTTTGTGTTTCTAGTGAAAAGTGATAAAAATAGTAGTGTCAGAAAACCTAGATTTTTAACTTTTAACACGCTGGATAATGATATTGGGGTGAGTTTGTGTATCTATCTATTTTACTAAACTAAAAAGCAAATACTCATCACTGATTTTAAAACTGAAATTCCTGATATAAAGTAGCACCAGATTTTCGCATGAATACAGAAATATCACCACGACCTTCCAACTTCTCAAACCGTATCCACTTCTTAACTCGTTCTACTAATAGTCCTATGATATACTCGTAAGTTTCAATTAATTTCAGACTAAATGAGAAAGCACTCATTCAGTGTTATTTTATTACAATAGAGAAGTAACTCATTTTATAAAATTTCAGATAAATCTTGAATTCTCAATACCCTTCATCTCCATTCCAATAAAGAAAGGCATGGACGCAGATTTCGGTTTCTCATCGTCACTGGTAAAATATAAAAATTTTTATATGTTAATAATTTCAGTACTTCAATTCTATTTTTATTTTTTGTTGTAACTAAAAAGTATTATAATATTTGGCAATCGTCTATATTAATTCTGCAAATAGCATGCAAGTTAACATTCACCCTACTTCTTTTAATTTGTGGCATCCACCTTATAAAAAGTGGCAGTTGCCTAGCGAATAAAATGGAAACAACAAATATAGCCGTATTTAGAATGTCAAACAAACTGACGGCCTACTTGGTAGTGTCATCACTCGACACCCGTACTACTTACTACGTACCTTATTTGTTGCCATTCCAGGTGACTAAGATGTAATGACATATGATTGCCATAACACACTCTCTGTGCGAAACACATTTTACAATGTTAGTCGTTCAAGCAGAGGACTATATACAAAGTCTACATGTGATAATGAATTAGGGAATCTATTATAGGGGAATCTGACAATAATCTCAGTAAATGAAGTTATTAATTCTGATGGATAACATATAAAAATTTAATTATAAAATTTCGTAAACCTAATTGTAAGCAAAACTAATAACTATTCATGCAGTTACAGTAGTTACGCAATATGTTCCAGAAATTTATGTAAATCATTCATTCATTTCATCATTCAATCATTTAAGTATTACTTCGCAGGGCTTACCGGCAGTAAATGTGAACCCAACATCCCTGGCGATAGGTGGCGCTATGGTGATCGGGGCTAGTGTTCTTGTACCTCTACTTCTAAGAACTTACGCTGCGTCGTACCCACATAATAGGTATTCCAAGTGTAAGTATGAGTATGTATGATTGACGTATTTGGAAAAATAAAATAAATCACAGCAAGAGAAGGAAGCCTTATAATAGAATTAACATTCATAATATTATAGAAAGAAAATACTGCTGATTGGGTAATGTATCATTTTTATAGCGTGCTACTTTGGATGAAGTCACCATATACCACTAGTAGTGGTGAGGTTAGAGAATACGTAATAGGATATACAAATACAAAATTTAACATCATACTAATTCCTACTAGCAGGTCCTATAACCAATAGTTATCACTAATAGAATTATGAGGATGACTAATAGAATTAAAGATACTAAAGTTGACCGCAAATCGCGCACCTGAAATATCTTTACAGACACTGGAATACACATTCAATTATTAAAAAAAATTAGATTTTTGATATTGAAGCAAAATTTTTAACACGTACTTTTTTTATTTTTAGCACAATTTTTACAAGTAAATTTGTCATGTTACCAATAAATATCACGAAAGAACCGATTGATCTCAACAAAGAGTCAAGGGCAGCCACAACAATTTTTTCTAAACATTCTTTTCTTTGGCTTAACAGACGTACGAGATCTCTTACACTTAATTTTAGGCGAGTCCACTATTCCCGCATCAGCGGGTATATATTGTGTTTCAACATGAATGAAATTTTTCCGCTTCCTTGGTGTCAAATCGAAACATCCGAAAGGCGGTGTGTATTCTATATCCCATGTTGCATTACTTGAAAGGGAACTTAATGATTCATCATGACACACGCATTCTGGTTCTTTAAAAGCAGGACAACTGTCTATAACTTTATCAATTGCAGTCAAATCATTGCAGTACACATCCATATATGCACATTTACATATATCTTCAACTGCCTCAGCTAAAGCTTTTCTGATCTCAGCGTCTCTTTGCTTCTTCAATTTTACCATTTTGCGAGCCTCGACTTTAGCTTGTTCCTCTGGGCTGCGTTTTTTTATTATTTTAAAAACCATGGGATCGCAGTCTACGTATGGGTCTTCATTTGGTGCTATTTCTGTTAGATCTTTCAAAGGATTGACCTAAAATTTAATCAAAATGATTTATCAATATAGAAAGAATATAATTATATATAATAATCCGCTATCATACGGAATTCCTGATATAAAAGATGTAGGGCTTTTCAAAAGAGAGAATATTCCTCTATTAATCTCACCTGAATGGTAAAAACGTCACCTTTCCTCTGAACCTTCAAGGCCGGTTTTGGTTCTAATGGTTCATCAGGTTCAGAGTCACCACCTCCTAAGCCCGCTCCAGCTCTACTACCTTTCTTTTTCTTCTTCTTATTTTTGTCTTTATCTGGTCCGCCCCGTGAACATTTAAACGTCATTATCTTAGCTACACTTTTTCCAATTACACCAGGCTGCCATCCTTTGCGAAACTAAACAAAATATACACAAATAATAAACTTCTGGTAAATTATTATAGTAAGTAGTAATGTAGTCTGTTAAGGCTTATCACCTTTATAAAACCTACGTGAATGGGAATTCGATTTTAAAAGCTTTAATAAATAGAGTAATATAATCATAATCATACTTTATATTACCCTATTAAATAAATTTAACTAAAAATCAATCTCAGTTTTAACTTTATTACAGATAAGAATCTCGACAATGGTGACTCGTAAATGTATTCCAATTGTATTATTCTATTATGTACAAGTAAAACTTTTGGATATTAATTTTATAAACTCCAAAATCAGCTGTCAAATTGAGTTGTATTACTATGTATTGTATCAGTAAGAATCACTATATAATCTGGATAATAAAATGTACAATTTTAATATTATACCTTCATGCCGGGTACATCGTGAGCATTCCATAACCATCCCATACTTGCCGGGACAGCATAACCTTTCTTAAGGTACAAACATTGCTTATGTCCTATCACCACACCTATTTAGATAGGAAAAGTAAAATTTCTGCAATAAATTGGATACCAAACAATTATTGTCATGAATGATTATCATTAGCTCTACCTGGATGGATATCACCGAATGTGTAATTGTACTTTGAAGCGTTTTTCTTTTTCTTCTTCTTTTCATTATCTTCCTCATCTCCCATTTTCTAGCTCAGCGCAATAAATTTCTATGAACAATTCCATAAGGTCATTGTTATGTACAAATAAAAATGTCGTACACTTTTAACATAATTGAGTCATAAAAAAAAATTCAAGTAATCATTTCAGAAACATTTTACATTTCAATAAGAAAAAGATATTGTAAGTTATTGCCTTAATTCTGATAGAATTAAGCTAATGGGAAGTATCAAATATTTAGATTAAAAATGCTATAAAGTTGACAAACGTTTAATTAGATGTTAATTATGATGTTATACACTAGAGGGTTACAAAATAAAATATCAATGATTATATGCAAAACGTCACTTTTTATCTTCTTTGAACTTCTCTTGGATGGACATCTTGTGAGATCCACAGCATGCTTTGCCCATTAGAGATAGAAGTTGCTGCTCTTTATCACAGCACCGTCTTTCGGTGTCGACATTAAATTTATTTATACAGCGATAATCGTGATCTTTCTCGTACTTAAGATAGTCCTTTATAGCTTTCTTTATTCTTTCATATTCTTTAGAGCAACATATTTTACCTGCGTCATTATAACTAGGCGGTGGAGTAGCTAGTGCTGCGGTTTTGTACATTCTTGCAAACCCATCAGGTACTGTGCATGGTCTACCCATTACTGGACACGGGCCAAGTTTTATAGGTGGCAAACCGTACGGCAGAGGTTCAACTTCATCTTCCTCATCATCCAACTTCTTTTTATCATCTTCTTCATGCAACATTGTGACAGGACAACTAGTCTTATGCTTATAAGAAGGGCAATAAGGTTTGTGAGCTTTCCTCGATGCTATATTTGATGTCTCAGCAACACATTCACAATCAAATGTTTTACAAGGGGGTGGTGGTTTGGGTGGATTACATTTACAATCCTTCTCGTCGGGTATTACTGTGCAATTATATACAGCGAGCTTACGTAGCGAATCCTTTAATTCTATATTGTAAACTATCTCGTTATTTCTTCCTAAGCTGCATGATGAAACTTTATTTTTGGGTTTACTGATGCCAACAGTACCAGATACATTCTTTAACAATACTTCAGATTTTCGGCAACAGCAATTGATAATATTCAGATTAGTTAAAGATTGACAAGTATGAGGTTGAGATTGAAAGTTATAATTAGTATGAAAATTTTCTACAATAAAATCTTTTCCAAATATTGATTCTTTTAAATCTGGAACTTTATTGATACTGAATACATAATTTACTTGTGTTTTACTGGCTGTTGGTGTTGCACCAGTGCCGTACATATTTTTCTTTTTATCTTCACAGGTGTCACCAGTATTAGCAACTCCACTGCAACCTGTACACAAAGCTTTTGTCTCTGTTTTTATATCTTTATTTGGACAGTTTTCGCGATGCCAGCGATCATCTTTGCAATTACAAGCACCACAAATTTTTCTTGTGGTGTCGTCTTTATTACCACTTACTTTACCAGCTGCCTCTTGTTTATAAGCTTCTAAATTTCTTATGTATGTTCTCACTTTATGCGCTAAAGGACAATTGGCATTACCACAAGGACCAGTAATATCACCCATCCGAATTTTATTAATTGGATATTTTTTCTTTGTTATCTCTTTACCATGTTCATAGCTATAATCAGCCTTCTTTTGTTCCATGCCACAACTTTGAAGCTCAGTACATACTTCTATTTTTTTTTGTGCATTATTGAGCACAGATGGATCCTCTAGAGTAGTAGTCTCATACAGACTTCCGACCATGCAGAAATTAGGGTTATCACCCTCAATCCTCTTACATTGAAACATGCTTGGAGCTTTATTCGTTCTAAAAACAAATGTATCAGGATCTTTCATAAGTTGTTGAAACTCTGTGATAATAGTATCTCCAAGAGCGCTTAGTCTAAGAATAAATCCTATCTCACCAACTTGCTTGCAACAGCATTCTGCGAATAATGGTGTATGCTGCTTAATAGATAGAGGTTCATGAGGTTTGCAAACATCAGTAGTATCTTTCAGCATATGGTAGAATTCCGTTTCCCAATGCATTGTACCTATGCCAACGAATATTTCTACTTCATTTTGATCATCATTCCATACTTCAATTTCAAGTGGAAACTTACTCAATATCATAAGGACTGTATCTGGGTACGATGGAAACAAATAAGATTTACCCACTCTTATAGTCCTTGTCCATTTTCTTCGACCAAGGTCATCGCATTCTACAATATCGTCTTTCTTGTCCTCATTCAATGCTAACTGGCCTTCTTTAATAATAAACTGGGCTTTGGGGCCGAATCTAATTTTAATAATTAAGTTTTTATTAGCTCCGCTTTTCTCATCTTCTTCAGATACAAATATCGTCACTTTGTCTATGAATATCTCTATCAGGTACATTTGCTCCATGACCTGTCAATTTCAAGTTTTTTGTCAGAATACTCTTTGTTACGTCTTCACGCGTAGGAAAACAGACATAAGTATTTTTTATTTCGTAGTATATTTTTATTACACTGTTTATATTATTATTTTGAATCTTGCAATTAAAATACAGTGTCCAATTATAACAAATAGTCCAACTGTAGTAAATAATTAGTGATATAGACATTGACAATTATTGCTCAAAGACAGTAATAATATTTATTTAACCTCAAACAATATTAAATATACTGAGTAAATTTCTATATAATTATATTGTATTGATTATTTTATTTTATCTAATAAAAACGAAACATAAATTTGTAGTCCTAACTACGCATACCTATTATTAGAAACTAGTATTGCATGCAAAATAATACGAAGAAATCATAGGTTAATTTGCGTTGAACAAAGAATTTAATTTATTACACTGCATCATTAAATACTTACTATAATTAACAGCTGTCGGTCGGTCCTACGTAAAATTCATAACTGTTAACACTGATAATTTTATTTTGTAACCCGAAAGTTAGTATTCCTCCATTGTCGTTTATACAACTGACAATTCAATTTCAAATAATTGCTTTTACATTTTAAAATAAGAATATCCTGACCAACTAGAGAACTATTTTTTTTCTTAATCGCCAGTGTTAAACATCTGAATACATAAATCTCAGAAGTTAACTTGTAAAATTTTAATGTGTGGGTTATATTTGAAAACAAAAAAGTACCTAAGTACTTACTAGGTTTGACATTCTTCCTTAAATCAATAAGAGAGCATCGAAATTTAGTTTCTAACCAAATTTAGATCTAAATGTAGAGACCGAAAGTATGCATCAATTTATGGTTTTGACTTACTCTCCGGAATTGGGAATATTGTAACAACTAAAAAGTTAACTAAGAGACGGCGATAGGCTTGTCTCCTTACTACATGGGATCCACATATTACGTTCACGTTCAAATCTCAAATAGGGTATTTGAGATTAGATGGTGAAGCTATAGTTATTATATTTTATCAACTACTCTAATTAATTCACATATAGAGTATATAGCACTTCAGTTTATGTTATTTCCCCTAGAATATTCACAGCAGTCTTAATTAACCTATTTGATTTTTCAGTACTAAACAATGCAGAATTCGAGGCTGATACTATGTTGAACTTCGCCAATCAGATGTTGGAGAACCCCAATTTTCGCAGCTGCACTTTGAGAGTAGCCTGCTGGACTGGACAAAGGGCCATACACAGCAACTTTATGAATGTCTGGAACTATGCTAGAAGGTATAATTTTTTTGGATTGATAAATATCTGTATCTATGATTATACTATGACGCCCCCACGCCACATCATCGATAGGTAGTGGGGCAATAGCAGCTAGCAAGGAAATAATATAAATACATTCGAGAGGACACTTGGGTCATAATGGTCGGGCAGTGAACCACTAACTTGTACTATTGTTAGTGAATACAATAGCAAAATTTTGTAAAATTTTACGAAACACAAGCAGCATAAACGTCTTAACATACACACTATACTACACTATAGCAGTAATATACATAACGATAAATTAATCGGAAGTGTAAGATATACAAAATACTATATCTTATAAATTAAGGCTTAACAGTACAGTTCTTCCCTTCCTAAGGAATTGTTGAGGAAATAATGTGGTACATGTAGCACCAGTCAGTACCAGTCAGGTCGGATCCCAGGCGGTTGCCTTGGAAAACACATTAGTTAGTTCCTGGTGAAATCATAATGACAGGCCAAGTAACTTCCGTACCGTCGGCTTCTTTGGCTTTCTGTTCGATATAAAAAATGCATCACCGACTTAAGTCAAGTTAACTAATCCTTTAAAATACAAGCAGTATGTTTTACTCTGAAGCTGGTTTACTCTAGAAATAAATTCCGATACAATGACATTAGATTGCATCCTTTCATACCTTTTTTACACTTCTTAATTGCATATTTAGTGGTCAATGAAATAACTAAATGTCATTGTTATCAATTTATTTGATTTTGTATATCTTTAGAGTAGTGAATAATAATACAAATCACACAGCGCCATCTAGTAAGCTTAGCAGAGATTGTGTTATCATGGGTACTAACCACCTGATAAATATACTTACATACATTTTTTTTGCAAATGCATACATAATATACAAAGAAAACACCCAGATTAACACAAACAATCATCAATACAATTTTTTGTACCATGCTAGTAATCGTACCCGTAACCGAGGCCGTCAAAATAAAGTGATTATTTGCTCAGTAATTATTTACGTATCTGTTTACAGTAACAAGATATTGTCCAGCATGATAAATTCAACAGCAGTGGATGAAGCGATCTTATCTGGACGTAAAGGTGAAGACTGTATGACGTACGCTCCGTGCCCGCTGCGTCGCCATCACATATTAATGTTAATGAATAGTTTGCCTGCTAACACCTTTTCCTAATAACAGGAATAAGCTTTGTATTTGATGTAAATAAAGTTATATAAGTTTGCAATATAGAATTATCTATTCCTAATTCTTTTTATTTTCTTCTTAAATAAAACAAGCATAACCTAGATTATGACATAGAGACTAGTTCTCTAGAGCCTGTTATTTTAGGCGCCGGAGTCGTGGGGGAATACTAACATGAACTCGCGACCCCGGCAATGTGCATACCTTATGGTGCATGCATGCATGGTGGTGTGTACCTTGCATACCTTGTAAGAATCCCATACCCTCGTCATACCCTCGACGGGGAGGTCTGTTAATGATTTTTCCACACATTAAAAAAATTACTTGTTTTGCATTGTCGTAGCTGATCGAAAAACAGTATCATCATACTCAAAAGAATAGTTGTATCTACATATAAATGGGTATTGGGGAATTGTTGATTGAAGTGACCCCATGGAATTTTTGTAAAGTACAATTATAAATAACATGTTCACTGTCTTCTGTAATTAATTTCTGATCGCATTATCAGATATCATGACTTGTCACGATGGGACAACAACTTACAATTTGATTTGATAATTTTTTTTTTATGTATGTTATATCGTTGAGCATACATAAATTAACATGCATAGATAAAATATTCAACTTAAAATTTGCAACTTCGAATGCAACTGGTATATCCATAAAAAATATATTTATCTTTACTAATATTTTGTATTCTTATGCATAATTGATGTATATTCTATTTTATTGTTTAATGAATAAATTCCTTCTGAAATTTTTCAACAACTGGGCATTCAACGAAAAATAGCCATATCACATTTTCTCTTACATATATTATTAAATACAAACCATGTTATTGATAATACATAAGTAAAATCTATTTTAATAAATTAACTATATCAGAACAATCCAGCTTTATTGCGTAGTCCATTGGTGTGCAGCTGAGTACATCCACGACGTCTGTCGCGACACCATTTTCCGTTAAATATCTCACAACGTCCACCTTCTTACAGAGCACCGCCTTTAAACATACATTTATGTTACCACAATAATTAAAACAATAATAATGCTTAAGGGTTATTATTAAATAATCCCAGGACAATTCACACAACACCATCAATTCCTAAGCCAATCAGAGCTTGTGTTATGGGTACCAGATAATTTATTTTTAAATATTTAAATATATATTTTTAATAGAAATCACCCAGACCAGTACAAACAACCATACAAATTTTAGTACCGTGCGAAGAATAGAACCCGCGACCAAAGTCGTGTCAATTGTGTGTTGTGGTGTTCTAAACTGCTTGACCACCGCTTCGTCATCGGCGAGACTGATTTCAATCGCATAGAGATGACTTTGTACAAAGTATGCCTTAATAAAACTAACTTACTACGTACAAAATAATTTATAGGTATAAAAATTAATGTAATTTCTTACATACCTTATGAAGAGGAGTTTGTTTCAATTCATCAGATAAATTCAAGTCCGCCCCAGCTTCCCTTAAAGACTCAAGGCGCCTGACAGCACCACTCCTGGCTGCCAACGATAGTAGCTCGCAAATAGACTTATTGTCAGTACTGGAGAGGTGAGCTCCACATTTCATCAGCAACTCTATCATATAGAGATCATCTCTTTGTATTGCAGTCAAGAGTGCAGATTCTCCACACCTGAAAATTCAGAAAGTAATAAGCTAAAATTAATGAAAATGTAAAGGATAGGAGAACTGTATATAGTGATGGTATAAAGTCTGAGGCAACTAATATTACGAAGGGTGTTCCTCAAGGATCAATGTTAGACCCATTTCTCTTTTTAATTTACATAAATGACCTGTCCTACGTGGTAGACAAAATGGCAGATATAGTGCTGTTTACAGATGATACTTCATTTGTGTTTAAAATTAGACGTCAAAGTAATCAACTAGACGATATAAATAGTACTATCTCAGCTATATTAAATTGTTCTCATTGACATTATATACCACACTAGCTGACCCGGCAGATATTGTCCTGCCTGGAGAAGCAGGGCCACCTACAAGGTCAAATTATATTTGTAAACTATCCAGGAACCCATTAAAATATACAATAACAAATATTATCAATCCATTTGCTAAGAGCTAAGTGATAAGCACATGTACAGATAAATGATCCTTATGTACATTTGATTTCATAATTTTTAAAATTCCTGTTTATTGAACGTCGGTTGTTACCACTATCGTAAGAAAGTTGATTGGGGGCGCCACTGTATTACGCTCCAGACTCAGAAGCGCCAACTTTCCCATTTCCAAGCACCTTTCTAAAATAAATGTTATAAAGCAAAGGTAGATTGATAGGAAGAGAAGACAGTCTGAGTAGACACTCGGGGTATCGAACGCTCGTATCCAGCAACAACTATTCATTAATGTAATATATATTAATAGAAAGATCATATTATTACCTGGTTTTTAAATGAACATTCGCTCCATTCTTTAGTAGAAATTCTACAATTGCCTTGTTCCCTTTGTGGATTGCCTCAATGAGGGGAGTTCTGCCTTCAGAGTTCTGACCACAGATGTCTGCGCCCATGTCTGTACAAAAAATTACTTTGTTAACCATAATAGCACTACCCTATCTGGAACAATGGCCGTGAATATAGATATGTTATGAGTGTCGTGGTTAGTTAAGTTTGTCTTTAGCCATTCTGTCATCCTCCATAGCGTACACGTAATTGTTTGTATCTAACCTGATACAAATTGATAATGGCGTGTACGCTATTTTGTGTTATTAGGAATCCATTATTGCAATTCTAATATTACAACGTAGATATATTAGTTAATAAATAAAATTACGGTTTACTTCTAATTAGAAAGCTAATTCTAAATTAATCACTCAACTAATTAAGTATATACCTAATTATCTAATTAAATTGATAATTAATGGATCAAATACCTAATTAAAATTTAATGTTAATAGTAATAGCTAATAAAACTTATATATTATTATTTAGTTTGTTAACTAGTCGATTGTGTATTTAATATTGAGCATTAGTGCTAGTTGGTAGTTTGTAATCACACACTTCAGATTAAATATGTAAAAACAATTATTTAAAAGGACAACATGCAAGTATCTTGCTCGTTCTTCTTGTTATAGCTTTCCTAATGACCAATAGATTAAAAAAATAAGTAATATGTCTATTCAAGAATGCTCAAATTTAAGTTTACTTGAAAAAAGAAAAGTCCCAGATCAATACATGAATACAAATATTTGTATTTTTTCTGCTCGTTCTTCTTGTGATCAGACAGCTTTCCGAATGAGCGATAGATTAAAATAATAAGTAATATGGCTGTTCAAAAACGCTTAAATTTAAATTTACTTAAATAAAGAAAAATTCTAGATCAATACATGAATACAAATATTTGTCTTTCAAGACGAATCGAAGCGATGTCAAATATAACGATGCTAAACTGATGGACCACCGAGGCACTATACTGCACTTTTTACAAAGTCTACTTTTCACCAGAAAAGTATGTGAGTATACTCACACTAAACTTGTGCTTTTCTGGTGTCTGCGTGTCTGAGTTTCTGGGTCTGATTCCGAATGAAAAAAATGTCATACCTAGAGATTTTCTGACCGCCCGTTCGTCACTATGTTCAATTGCGTACACCAATAACGAGTTGAACACCTTCTCCGTAACTTCTATAAGCATCTTCGGTGACTGGATGTTCAGACTGGAGGCAAGCGCGTCTATTAGAGTATTGTCCTAAAATATTTATACCATACATTATACCTTTACTATTAGCTCAGGTGAATTCACAATTTATCATACACTAGCTTGTACCCGCGATTTTATGTTGATTTTTAAAATAAAAGACAAAGTATGTCCATCGTCGTGATAATTTAATCCCACTTCAATCCGTTTAATCGTAAAAATATAGTAAATAGACAGACACATGTTGTAGTCTATGGCGAAATAAATTTTATATCATTTTCTTTGCTTCTATTTAGTTATTTATTTTTGACGATATATGTGGAGTACATAAATAACCTTACCTCTATAGCAATAGATGTTGTATTCGTCAATTCTCCTCTAATATTTGTTGCCATCATCTGCAAAAGATAAGTTTGTAACTGTCAAAAAAATATGTCACTGATATCTGTTCCAAATTCTTGACAATCTCAAAGTACTTATCACCAATTTCTGGTCTAATACACAACAAAAAAGAAGGAAAAGAAAACTGCATCCCTTTTTAAATAGATTAAAACATTAACAAATATATAGTACTCAAATGATAAGATACACATAGTATAGTGCGGAACTCACCTCAACTTTCTCTTGGTAACTGAGTTCACTCTTAGACAATACGTAAGACAGCTTGGTTAGTGCCGCTTCCGGAGTCATATCGTAACCGGACACCACACCGCACTGTGATACCAACTGGAAACCATTCATATATATATTAGCTGTGCCCGCGGTTTCGCCCACGTGAAATTTTAGCCTACTAGCTTTTACCCGCGGCTTCCCTCGCATTGAATCAAAAATATTTTTTTAATAAAGAGTATCCTATGTTCATTCTAATACCTCCAAGAACATGTGTACAAAATTTCATGATGATCAGTTCAGTAGTTTTTGCGTGTAAGCGTACTTTCACATTTATAATATTATTAAGAATATTTTATTCTGATGTATAAGCTATATATCACTGTAAAGTTTCATCAAAATTCGTTCCCGTTTTTGCGTGAAAGAGTAACAAACATCCAAACAAACTCACAAACATTCGCGTTTATAATATTGATAAGATATACATATATAATAGAGAGGAAGCCTAGTAGATCCCATTCCCATCCCAACCAAACACAAACACATCCACTTTATATATTGTTATACAAAACATTGAGCGAATCTGTTTGAAACAATCCATCAGTGTAACAATAAGAATATCTATTATTATATTACTAATATTACTATTCGGACGTTAGGAAAGAATGCATAATGAAAGATTAACGGCATAGATATACTAGTAATGCGGAAGGATGGATGTTTATTTCCTTTGATTTCCACATCGAAAGGTATTATTTGTTATTAACTTTTAAGCAAATCAGAAAGACGACGACACTTTTTTTCGAACTATTGTACCAGAAATAATCTTATTCAAATAAACTTAATATAAACACTTTTGGAATAGTCATACCTATAATATTTTTTATTCTATGGCTAAATTTAATCAACAGCGTTAGCTTTAGATGGCCTTTGCAGTTTCACAGAATGATAACGGGGCGAGTGTAGGGCACCTCAAACCTGTAGGACTTATGGAGCGACTGAAGGCCAACTCCTACCTAACAGATATGTGTTTAGTTTGTGCCAAAGTTCTAACCTTGGCTAAGGCCGAAATCACGACTTCCTGAGCCGTACACTTATTCCTGCTCCATACGGTTCAACTCAATGAAATGTGAGTTATGCTCACCTTTGACTATCCTAGCATTTGCACATTTGTGAAAGTATATTCCTATTGTATAAGATTAGAAATAAAAAAAACTGGCGATCCATTATGACGGTAAGTTGCAATAATATAACCTGTACCGTCATGGACACCCATAAAATATTACATTAATTGATAACACTATAATTCGCAGTATGCTCATTATTTGTAGCTGAATCAGTGAGTATACTCACTCTGCCGGTCTCGTACAAAGTCGATACAGAGCCCGATGTGCATTGAGTTATATTGACCACTATGACACCTCTCCGAACAGCGTCGGCTATTTCATTGAATATATCTTGTCGATTTGAAGGTATGTTGCCGGCCCCGTACGTTGATAGTACTACTCCTACAGGGACATCATTTGGGAATTATTTCGTGTGACTATTGCAGGAAAGACAAGGCAAATGAATATATTAAAATTAATAATTGTCATGATACAGTAAAGCAAAGTTAGTAATTTGAAGAATATAGCATTTATTGTTTACGTTGTAACTACTTTTACAGAATACATAATAGCTATATGCTATAATCTGTAGTAATATATGGTATGTGAAAATATATATTATTATTTAAAAAAAATATTATAAGCACTACTAAGACGAAAAAATTTAAGTACCCGATTAAACCTAAATTATATTGTTATAATGAAAAATCTAGTCCTGTTCAAGTTGTTCATATACTAAGACGCCAATATTTTCTCGCAAACTTAATCAATTCCATGAAATCATTCCTACTATCATTTTTATTATTAGCATCTTATCTAGTACTGCTTAATACATAATATATCAATGGTATAATTATTGTTTCCTTACCTTCAATAGGTGGTTGAAAGAATGCTCTAACCACAGAACAGCTGATGCTGAGATCTATAAGTTCTAGAATGCCCTTTAATTATTGGACGTTTTTGTGTGACATTTTCTTTTTGAAACTGGATGCACAAACGACATTTTTGTATAACGGTATTTTGGTTTAAATATGGCAAATATATTACGTTCTTGTTCACTTCGAAAAGATAAACCAACACAAACATATCAAAGAGTTAGACTAGAAAGGTACGCAAAACAACTTCTTTTAAAACTTTGTTCGACAGTGAGTCGAAGGCGTATAGGTTGTGTGCTGAGATCTTGCGGGTTCTAAAATATTTATAAAGTTGTATTGGAGGGAATGGTTTCCAGGGTGAACCGCGTGAAGGCCACCCTGACATGGGCCATTGCTAGCAATGAGATCATCAGTCCACATTACTAACAATCCCTTTTCCCCTTGTTATTTACGCCGTATATTAATCGCTATATATTAACCCGAAAAAATTAAAGATTTTCGTGGTAGTCGGAAATATTTACCAACAAAATGAAATAAGTAACAATATATTACCCTATACAGTCGCTTCAAAATACACAGAACCTACCGCGATTACACAGAATAGGATTTTTTTGAGAGCCTAAGTGTATCTTTTATTTGTATTGAAACTAAGTACCTATATAAAAAAATGTGGTTAGTAATAAAATTGAATTAGTGTTTCCTAAGATAACATTGACCATTCTTGAAGGTACCAACTATACGTAGTTGACTGTACCTAAAGTAAATAGCTCCGGAAATTAAAATGTGGCTATATACATATTAATGTTTGTAACATTAAAATGTGATGTAACACTATTTCATGTCTTACTCACGTATTTTACTTAAGTGGGTATTTTTTTTATATTGTTGATGATGAAATAGCTGTGATGATACCACCCTGAGTATAAAGACTGGAGATGATTCTTTCAAGTTCCTTAGTCAATCGTGAAGTATTCACCAGGAATTACCATAATGGTTTTTACAGGTAGCAAATAGTATTAACTCATAGTAAATGTGAATGGAAAATGTACTTTAATATTAAAGCTTTAATGTCCACTTTGCATTTTTTGAGTTAATATAATTTATTACCGTGCAATATGTATATCTATTACACGCTTGTATTATATGTTGTAACTAGAAAAAGAGACAAAATGCTGACACATCATCACAACTAAAGTAACATGTAACAATTATTTAATATTTAAAATTATCAAAGTTGTTTTTGCATTATCTAATTAATATTAGTATGCTGAAAAGAGCAGAATATACTAAAACCTATTTTTATATGACTACTACCAAATTATTGTACCTACCATACTCTAACAAAGCTAAGCAGATCTTGTGTTATGGATATATGGGATTTGTATCATATGATTGTATTATAACTTGACAATATCAGCATTCATGAATAATCAGTATAAATAAATACAGTAAATCGATACAAAAAACAGTTTGCAGTGAGCAAACTCAGTAATCCACAAACTGGTTGTAAATATTATAATGGGTGTGATAAAATATTAGGTCGGTTGTTAGCTTTAGGTGGCCATATCAAATATTTATTATATAGACATTTTTTATGGTTGATCTTGGAATAGTGCACCTGCCTGCACCAGTGGAGGACAATAGCATCAGCATGGTCAGTCCATCATAGCGAATTTATCAGGAATTAACCAATCCAAGTCGAAACAGATAGCAGAAATAATATATTAGAAATAATGGAAACAATCTCGACATTAGTGAAATAATTTATTCAAGTGGATAATACAAAATAATTTTTAAAACCTGCATACAAACTGTGGTCTCATGGCCAATTTAATATGAGAAGTTAATGAAAGTGAACGAAGTGTACTCGTACCACTATCCCTATATATTAGGAGAAAGAGAATTGCTGGTAATGTGGACTGATGACACCATATGGTACATGACTAGAAAAGTCATGTACCATATTAGGTTGACCACCACCTCCAACTATTGTCACAATGGGCTGACAGACTTGACCTCATGCCCATCTTATTATCCTCCACTGGTGCCCCGCCAGCGTTAGCGCAGGCAGGTGCACCATTCCATTATAATAAAAAACACTATATAGGTATTTATGTATAAAAAATCTTGAATTTTAAAAAAGAAATGTAAATACAAATTTTCTGTAAACCTTTCTTTAATTAAATATTTATACATATATCCAGTAATACACTTAATAACGAATAAATGAAATAAAATTACATACCTGTTGCCTCTAAATAGTTTGCCACCGAAAAAAATTGTAACTTCCGGTATATTGAGTCCACCAGCTATCAAGAGCGATGACACAAAATTATCCGCACCGTCGCTACGGGGCTCAAATATTGGTATCTAATTGAAGATAAACATAATTGTTAAACTTGGCATTGACGAGGTATCTAAACGGATATCTGGGAAGGGAAGCGGCAAGGTTAGTAATAGGGTCACTCGGTCTTGTGCCTATATTTGCAATATATTGATTTATACGTTCAACTAGCTTACCCCGCGGACGTTGTTATGGCATGTAAATTAAAATAGCTATTAAAAAATAGGGATTGATGGTAGAAGGGTGAAAACTTACAACCCCGAATTTACACCCTTCTACCATCAACCCCTATTTTTTAATAGCTATTTTAATGCCACATTATAAAATATAAAAAAAATTGTCCAGAAATAAAAAAAATAGATAGCCGATTCTCAGACCTACTGAATATACATATAAAATTTCATAAAAATCGGTCATGCCGTTTCGGAATGTGATAACTAACATTGTGACACGAGAATTTTATATATAGGACAGTGATTTCAATTAATACTGGACACCATTAATAATATAATAATAGCCCTGGACAATTCACACAGCATCATTTAGTTCGAAGCTAAGCAGAGCTTGTTGTATGGGTACTAAACAGATAAGAATACTTATATAGTTTTTTTCTTGTAAATAGATACATAATATACATAGAAAACATCCAGACCGATACAAACGATCTTATTCAGTTTTCAAAATAGCAGTACCTTCTTTTGAAGAACAGAGTTAATAGTCCCCAAACCAGAACCAAATTTCATTAATAATTTCTAAAATCTAAAAAAGCTAATTCAGAAACTAACAAATAAAAAAATATATATAAATGTAGATCTTATATACGATAATTTAAAGTTCACTTTAGTTATTCAGCAAAATTAGATGCAGTTCATGAGTTTCCTGTACCTTGGAAACACAGCTGACGCTTACTAAGCTTCATAACATACCTTAACGATTCTAGAAGTCTTTAACCAGCAGGAAATTGTTCACAATAACCTATTGATCTGTGGGCAAGTTTTTATCATTTACATGTAAATGGTACATACCTGGGACCCTGTTAACACTATCCCCTTGCCGATGAACTCAAACATAAAAGATAATGCTGAGGCTGTGTATGAGAGTGTATCTGTACCGTGCAGTACTACAAAACCATCATACTGTTCATAGTGTTCCTGGAATAAAAACACAACCACAAATCACTACATATGTAGTTGTACGGTCTCCAAGGTAGGTATTCCAAAAAGTCTTCTTAGCTACTGAGGTCCCAAAGGTGTTTCGGTTGAAAATCAAGATACAGCAAGGAAATAACATGTTGTGAGGCATGATATCTTAGTCTTACCAAGCAACATATGCATGGTACCAGAATGTCACATAATCACTTGATATCTGTATTGCTAAATGTACAAGGAGACGGTTACTATTTACTACATAATTATCTGGTCCTTAATCGAAAAGACCTGTTATCTGAAACCACAAGACTAAGGTCACCAAGATTCAAGACAAGTTAGGAAAGTTAGTTTCTTGAATTGGCAGAACCGAGAATCAAACACGGAACCTCATTTACTCAAATTATAATAATATGACATTATTTTTTCAATATCGTGATAAAAAATCTTGACACTTCATGGGCAACTACGATTATTTCAGACTAATTGGTCTCGCAAAAGCAGGAACTACAAATTATACCTAAATGATTAAGAAATGTAAACTATAATGATCAGTCTAAAATAATTATAGTTGGCAGAAAAATGCGGATCACAGGTTTTTTATAACTACGTCCTCGATTTTAAAACGTTTTATGTTTTATGTTTAATTCGTTGCTAAGAAATGATTTTATAGCTAAAAGGTAACATTTATTACCTGTACTTAATTACCGGATCAAAAATTATTTAATATCATTTTTGAAATGACTAACTGACCCAGCTAACATTGTTTAGCCATAGAAATTAATATCGCTACAAAACAATAAGGGTTGATAGCAGAAGGGTGAATATTTAGAAGTGTAAGTATTTTTCAATGCTAAATTATAATAAAATATGTTAAAAAATAAAAATATATATTTAGGGGTGGGTGATCCTTGTCTGGTGGGGTATAAAAAATAGATGTTAGCAGATTCTCAGACCTACCTAATTTTCACACAAAATTTATCTAATAATTATCTGGTTAACACCTGGATTTGGCCTGAATCGTCAAAAAATGATGACACACATTATTGCAACCACCGTGCTCGCTAGAGTCAAATTACAAATTACATTCAATATGACTAACATACATAAATGAACATTACATACCATTATATCTTCAGCTATCTTCACCCATTCTGCCTCCGTCATATTCGAGGAATCTAGTAGAGTTTCATATTCGTGGATTTTATATACAATTTTTAAGTCTAAGTCTTTGGCATCTGCAACATTTTAATCAGTTTTACTCATCGTAACCTCTGGTTTGGAAATAAGATATAATTAAAACGCACGTATCGTGCATATGAATAGAGATCCTTGTACTCGTCTCTCTCTGCCAACTAATAAGTAGTTTATAATTCTGGTTAAAATACTTTTTAAAACTTAACTTGACTTATTAGCTGATCCAAGTATCTTCGTCCGCAATATAGAAGATAAGTCTTTTTGGAACATTTTTATTGATGCTTCGGTCCTATTTATCGTCTATTACCTCTATGCATGAGCTATATACATATTCTTTTGTAACCCAATCAATGATAATTGGAATAAATCCTTTAACATGTCAAATAGTTTATTCAATGAACATTAAATATATTGCTATTGTGTGTACAACTACAAAGTAGACACGAAGCAAATCTGCACGTCTTAACGTTGATAGATCGGTATTGGGTTCAAGAAATAAATGATACTTAAATATAAAATATATTTAGTGCATATGGAATATATACCTGGTAATACAAGAAAGGAACTATCAAATCCTGGCCTGCTCAGATATTGTCTCCATAGTGCAGCATCATGGAGTTGGGGATATGCTCTAATTGAATTCTCGATTGCACCTCTTTGTGGAATGAGTACTAAAACAATGAAATGAAATAAACATAATTTCACGACTGTTATCGCAGGTAGAGTAGCCAGAGGCATTGGAAATTGACGATATCGTAGGGAACGTACGATATTGAAATACCTGTGCACAAATCGCTAAGTATTTGAAAGTATTTTAATCTAGAGTCGGAGGAGGCGAAAGATATTTTCAGATTAATTTAATTTGTTGTCGTAGTTTATACCACGGGAAAGAAAAAAACAGATTTTTTAAAATATCGGTAACATTCAAACTCGCGCCGTTTGGGTATTAAGTCGGGTAGCTCACTCCTACGTCCCAACTCGCCTAAATTAAAATAAATAAATATAAACTATATTGTATTTAATGAAATTTGGGACATATATGTATAAAAGTGTACCGAAATATTTAGTTCACACAGGAATAACCACGGCTTACAACTAGTATCTAGAATTGTCTCATAGTTGTCTGTCATAAACTGATAATTGTGTAAATATATTATTATGATCATGATCTGAGATATAAACATTTAACGTAATTCCTGTGACTCTTACACATACTAGAGTATACGATAACAAGGTTAATAATATTTAACTACAAACTATTCCACTGACGTTAAACGTTATAGGTATCTAAGATTAATTATTCATTATCAATTAGTATATTAATATCTCATTATAATTATGTAATTGATGTAAGATATTACGTTAACATATTGCATAATGTGACAAACATTTTATAAGTATCGAATTTGTTTCTGATTTTTTAACCACGTACTATCGGCAACAGCGAGGTCTGACTTTAAGGATCATCATTTTTCTGTGCTTTGATCAAAACTACTCTTACTTTTGCCCATACATGGAATTCAAACTTTTTGAATTCATTTAGAAATATCTAGTCTAAGACGAGACATCTTGCAACTTCGTAAGAGCAGCAGGTAACGTAACTATTTAACGACTTCAGAAAAACAAGGAGATTTTCAATTAAACTGTTTTTAATATGAAATTCGAGCACACTTGCCGCAATTTCACCTCACTTTTTTACGTGTATTATCTCAGAACTTTTTTCTACGTGATCATATTTTGGCAATTCATCCTTCAATCTTCAAATTCCTATTCCCTGAATCAGAAAATATCCCTAATAAAGCTTTGTTTTATTATTTTACTAGCTACCCGCCCCGGCTTCGCCCAGGTGTACATGCATTATATATATAAACCTTCCTCTAGAATCACTCTACCTATTATTATTATTCCTTCATACAGGTTATTATGACCTAGTAAGAACAGCAGTGACAATGTTATGTTTAGACTTAAATATTATATCTGTTTTTTTTGCAATTTATATTGTCTTATAAAATGTGTATGATGTAAATAAATTTATTATTATTATGAAAAAAACCGCATTAAAAACCATTCGTAGTTTTAAAGAATTAAGAATACATAGGAACAGATAGAGAGAGCGACTTTATTTTATACTATGTAATGATGATGATGATGAAGGACTTAGAATAGCAAATAAAGCAGCGTCCCACCTGATATTGGTAAACGTTGTTCTTAGACATGTAGAGGATTACAACATGCCTGCGCTTTTATTTATACTATTGTTTTCTATACAGAGTACAAATAAAATTTGATTGAATTGAAATTGATTTAGTCTTAAAAGTACAAGCCGAAAACCACGTACCTATAGCCGTATAAATTGCTCCACTTTCATCAAGATTCAAAATGGAAAACTAAAAATAAATTTTGAAATGTTCATACTAACTTGACCACGTAACAGCGCAGTACCGAGCGTATGAATTTTTAAAAATTATTTATAAAATATTTATCAATTGCCCACTTCGCTTCTTTGGGAAAGTTGTTCAATAATATTATTACTGTCTTCGGGCTTGAAGAGCAACCCAATAAAGAACAAGAATAATTATTCTGTATTTGTTGTAATTTAGTTTTGTTACATATCTATATATATATATTTATTTATATGTATATATTAAATCAGGATGGAGGTGAAATCAAAAGAGTTATATTGTAATAAAACTAAATTACAACAAATACAGGATAATTATTCTTGTACTTTATTGGTAGATAAATAAAAGTACACTTCAGGATTTATAAATTATTACATATTATAATTATATTATACTTATCTACAGTATGGATTTTTTCCATAGTAATCCAAATGTTGACAAGATTTTAATAACTCTAATATGAACCTGCTTTATTACCCCACGTAGGTACAATTATAATCATTCGAGGTAGGTACTACGTAGCAAACGTTAGAATTTCCAATAATGTCCACACTTATGAACAAATTAAATTTAAACCATATACAATATCAAATAAACCACAATGTCTTACCTCCATCGCTATTCTTGACCATACCAATAGTTCCACCTGTATAAATTACAAGAACCCTTCTTTCATTGCCTCCTAAACTGTTCACTGAACTACTCACAGATAATTCCATAAAACTCCGCGCCTTTTGAACCCTAGCTGCCACTTTTTTGGAAACATTATTTAAATGACAATTTAATCCGCCATTTAATGAACCGTGCCCGTTCTTAATTTGAATTTCGTGACATGATTCCCGCGCAAATTCTATACCATTCCATGTATCCATTTATTATCTGTGAAATCGTTTACTTTTTAATTTTAGTATGTTGTGTTACTGGCCACTGATATCCAATACGAGCACGTGCGTCGCTCGTACTAATAAAACACAAACTAAAATACACCTACTGAAGTCGGTAACTGGTAAACAGAACTTATTGCACGTGGTACCTACAAGATGACCCGTAGATAACGACTATTTACTTTACAAAGCTTTTGTATGAAACGCGCGTTTAAGAAGAGTTACAAAACCATGTAATGTCACCAATGACAGAACGTGCGACTCTGAGATATTTTCAGCTTCATGCATCTTATATAAAAATAGCCTAGCATGTAGATGGATGTTGTATTGGGTTAATATCATTAGATATCTATTTAAAAGCTTAATCATGAAAATTCCTTACATCAAGTACAACAACTTGTCAACTTGTTTACTTCTCTAGTTTTTATAACGGTAAATACCAGCACAATCGATTTAATTGTCATAGTCTGATCTCGGTGGTCTAAGAGTTTAGCGCGCTAGCTCACTTTTAGTTTCGTCATACCAGTCATACATAGAATAATTTTATATTGATGAGTATATATTATTATTTTCTTGGTCTTGGTGTTGTATTGTCTTGTACAATGCATACGAACACCATTAATGCTATGTTTAAAACTATCGACGCTGGAGTACAGGGTTTTCTCCATAATTATATTATTCTGTAATTAACAAATTGACCAAGCGGTTCGATATAGAATTAAAATTTTGGTTTTCTTTTTGTCGTTGGTATTATAATATATACTTTCATCTTTTAGTTTGCTACTGCTCAACTAGTACCATCCTGGAACCGATAACGTACTAATATATCATCTTTTTCATATGATAGCATAAATATTTATGCCACTCTACATTGTCAGTATGTACTCTAAATAGTTTCTTTAACAACTCGATATACTATACTAATATTGCAGACTGCACAGCCTAATGCAATTATACAAAACCACTATTTACAGTTAAATGAATCAGTACTGTGAGTATAGAATGACCATAGAGGGATATAAATACCATATTGTGGTTATAGAATTTCAGTTTTCTCCTATCTTTCGTGAGGTGACAGTGACTACTAGCTGTAATCATGGTATTTATTTATCTATTTCTTATGTTAAGTCAATTTCTTATGATATCCACGCATTCAGGCAAATACACGGTAAGTTTATTGTTCCTGTACATAGAGAATTATAAAATATTATAAGAGTTGACCCGCGTAACCTCGTCTGCGTAACATTTTTACCGTTTACGCAACATTTTCATGGCAGCCCCTTTCTTATCGATCTAGCGTGAAATAAATGATCTATTCTATTACAAATAATCTATTTATTATTAACGGTCTCGGTGGTCTAGCGGTTTAGCACGCCACCTTACTTCCGATAGTCGCGGGTTCGATTCCTAGCACGGTACAAACATTTGTATTAATAAGTATCATTGTTTGTATCGGTGTGGGTGTTTTCTACGTATATATGTACGAAAAAAATACATCTATATACTTGGGCCTAGGTGACGCTGTGTGAATTATCCTAATATTCAACACTAAACCAATTTGCAAAATCGAATCAATAATACCGAAGATTATTGCGAATATCCAAACGCACACACACCTCTTTAATAATATAATATATACATAATAATTACCGAGGACTATTCATACAGCGCCATCTAGAACGAAGCTATATATATGTAGCTTGTGTTATAGGTACTAAACAACTAATAGAAATCCATAATTATACATTTTTTACATAAAATACATAGAAAATTCCCAGGCCAATACAAATAGTCACACCCAATAAATATAAATGTTTCTACTGTTCGAGAAATCGAAAAGTGGAAGACGAAGTTCGAAAGCGGTGGACTAAACTACCAAGAAAACAGATAGACCGCCGAGGTCGTCTGTAATGTTTTTTTCTCTGAGTACATTTGCGATCAGTCCCAAGACGAATAAGTTCTATGATGCTGTCATGTAGAGTGACTTCCCATTGGAAACTTTACTCATCTGCATCCCAGAGCTACTGCCGATCTTCTAACTCCAGGATATGATGGCGTTTTAGTCGTCTCACATGCTGTTCTATAGCGACTTGTCGAGCAAGTTTGTTAGGGTGATGGATCAACCGCTGCCAAACTTCGAATTTCCTCCTTCACTGTTCTTATTTCAAGCTATAAAAATTAAAACTTACTTTAATAACCATTAATCCGCAGGGTTTATTTGACATTGAAGGTATAATCGCCCCAGTATTCACTCCAATTGATGATAAAGGGAACATAAACACGAAGATTATTCCAGAATACGCACAGTACTTGCATAAACATGGCATCAAAGGAATACTCGGTAAATAAAATCATTTATACCTATTAAATGATTCAAATGCATAATAGTCAAACTTCGAACCTTTATCAGTGCCCTCACTAAAGTTGTCATCTGCCAGTTTCAGCACGCACAAATCCTTTCACAGGTTTGGAGTGCCCTCTGTTCTAGCCTACATTTTGGTCCAGTGCATATATAAAGGCCAGCTGTGGCCTACAACTTTATCTAATGATAATAAATTAAATATATTTAATAACTCCCTATAATATTTGAATAATGTATTACAGTATATTTAGACACATGAGTTACATTTACGACTCAAAATAAAGCAGTTTAGAAGTTATGTTTTATGGATAAAACATTTATTCTATCCTTTCTTTACCCAATTACCTATTAATATAATAATGCACTTTATGGCTGTTGGTAACAAATTCGTTTAGAAATTATTAAATATACAATACTTCCTCATATACTTTTATATTTCTCTGTACATGCAATATACACGAAATCAGAATAGTTCTAAAAATGAATGCTTACCTACTGGTCTAATGATGAGGTAGTTAGCATATTGTTAACTATCAAGTTGTGATAACTACTTCATATTTCGCTGTGAATATACGAATCCGATATAGCAGATTGGAGATTTGTTAACGGTATTTTCAATCAATTGCAAGTTAGTCAGAAAGTTAAATTGTGCAAAAATTGTTTGCTGTTTTGCTCAGATTAAATGTCCCAACTTATAAAGTGTGTGAAAATATAAATAGTTTTTTTAATGTTGCTATGTATACAGTTGGTGGCACGACGGGTGAAGCTGTGTCGCTCAGTTTAGAGGAGAGGAAAGACGTATTGCTTACTTGGATAAATGAAGCACAACCACTCGGAATTAAAGTCATCTCCCAAGTAGGGGGAGTGCCTTTAACAGATGTATTGGCAATGGTATGAAAATCTCCTTACTCCTGTAGTTCTTGCAAAACTATATTTCTTTCAGTCGACCTTATTACTTTTGCAATGGGAACTATTTTAGGCCTCGTATTCAGAAGAAGTTGGAGCAAACTGCATCATGACGCTCCCAGAACTGTACTTCAGACCAAGAACTTGTGAAGAGCTTGTGTCGTATTTGGAACTAGTATCTAAAGCCGCGCCAACTCTACCGCTGCTATATTATCATTATCCTATGATTTCTCGCGTTGATTGTAAGTATACCTATTAGCATATATATAAAATGTTGTGTCACAATGTTAGTTACCATACTCCTATGAAACGGTGACGCGAGAATGGGCTACTATCTATTTTTCATACCTCTAAGTGATAAGGGTTGTCCCTTATTAAATTATTTGGACAATCTTTATTTTTTTATAATGGGGCAATAAAAACAGTATTTGCCGTTAGCTTGTATGTAACGTCAACTAAGTTTCGCAAAAATATGGACTCACATAAATGTCTATATGTCATACCCCTAAGCATTTACCATCACGATACTCAGTATGGCATGTATGTAAATTTTTAGACTACACTAATCCTGTAAGGATTAGTGTAGAAATATGATTTACTTCGGAATTAATTCGAAAGTCATACTGTTTGACGCTCGACTCTCTGAATGTAACATTCTACATACCGATTAAGAAAAAACTAGTAACTTATGTATGTATACGTAGTACGTACTAAGAACCAAACGTCGGTAAGAGTCCGGCAGTGCCCATCTACCTCCCCCGGAGGATTGTGGATTTTCCCCAAGTCAAAAAAAAGGTTGTATACCTACAAAAAAATCTGTCACTCCGTGTGCTCAAATGATGCAAAAGCTCTGTAGCACATTCACATATATGTCTTGTAATTTATATCAACTCTTAACAGTCAACATGGCAGAATTTTTCGAGATGGCGTCTTCAAGGATATCCAACTTTAAAGGCATGAAAGCAGATCTCGATGTAGCTGTACAAGTTGCTGACCAACTTCACGATGACCAGAAGATATTCATTGCATACCATGTAACTATAATTGCCATTAATTTTGGCCTCATCTTCTTTATAATCTTTATATCTTTTCTATATCAATATATATTCTTTACCATATTCTATTTGTATGTTTATGTTTTAAAGTTTCAAGAAAAAACGGCTGGAGAAATTGGAATAATATTTTCACAGAATAAATATGGGCCAACAGATAGCCTATTGAAAACGAAATAAAAGTACCCCCCAAATGGTTCATGTATTATTATTATGTACATATTACTATAGATGCTTTGTCATTGTCATTTGATTATAATCAATAGATACTGATCTCCAAATGTATTTACATGCGTATAAAATCGCGAGCGCTACTAGTTTCTGACTAAAACTTACTATACTTACTTAGTAAATATAAAATTAATGTTGAAAACATTCAGAGTTACTTTCGAACATATAGGTATTATTCATTAATTCGTAAATTAAGAGCCGAACTCTTGTCAGTGGAACTCTTGCCACTTCCCATCTTCCATTCACTGTAAATGCTGATAAGACAGGAGTCCAATTTTTTCTTTAATATGTTTAATATAATGTATAAAATTCGTATAGAGAGCGTCGTTGCCCAGTGGTTTATTAGGCTGGGTTGTTTATGGTTTTAATATGTTATAGTATGGATTAATTATTATTCTAGCTTTTAGCACCAGCAGTACTTCTCGGCCACGACTCCAGTATATCGACAATAACGAATTTGCTCCCAGGACTAGTACAAGATGTAGTGGAGACAACCAAATCTCACGATGTGGTGAAAGCCAGAAATCTACAGGAGAAACTGAATAAAATTGTAAAAGGCATAACGATTGAAGGTAAAGATTCTTATAGATTATTAATAACATGTACGGTATTTATGTATTTGATGTTTTGAAGTCACTTATTACAAAATAATCTTATTTTTTTATGACTGGTATGACAAACAAAAACCATCCATAAATGAAGAGACAATATTATTGGGGTCCTAAATTGAGTCCTATATTATACTGAACCGCCATCACATCTCAAAGTATTAAATCATGAAATTCGTCGTCACAAACATCACACTAAGGAATGAACCACCTGTGACACTGATGGAGGAGGGGCCAATAAATAATGAAATACGTGTGACGTAATTTATGGATGGAACCTAAGCTAACAATGATCTTAAATAATCGTATATTTTAACAAATGTCTTCATTTTAGTAGAAAATCTTAGTGTTTTCTTTTTGATTTTCAAAATGTCGGTTCAGTGGTTAAAGATACTTCTTTATTTTCTCATCGCAATTTTTTTTATGTTATTCATGTGGCAAATATGTGATCCTTCCCATCCCTTTGTCACACTATGTCACACTATATCCACCCCCTGGAATGTGTGACCTAATTTATAGATGAACTTCTATATACAATTCTACTTTTTAATTGACAGACTCTTTCGTGCCGGCTATGAAAGTGGCAATGCAATTGGTGACAGGAATACGTGTTGTAGGTACCGTCGCTGTTACCTCTGCTGCCATTAAATGAAACGTATGAGGCCCGCATCGCCGACCACTCTGCTAAATTATCATGAAATTTGTGATCCTTCCCATCCCCTTGTCACACTATTGCGATCCCCGGAATGTGTAACCTAATTTATAAATGAACTTCAATATACAATTGTACTTTTTAATTGACAGATTCTTTCGTGCCGGCTATGAAAGTGGCAATGGAATTGATAACCGGAATACGTGTTGGACCACCGCGGCTGCCTCTGCTGCCCTTAAATGAAACAAGTGTGGCCCGCATTGCCGACCACATAAGAAGTTCTGGCTATGACCTTTAAATATGTTAATAGGGAACAGTTTAGAAATTTAAATAAAGGCTATAGCAGAATAGCGGAGAGGATGGACTCACTGCCCCCTCTGAGTTATATTATTATCTTATCTGTGGTATATAACCACAGATAAACATTTAGTCCCGATTATTTCTTCTAAATTTTATTAGTTAGCAGCAATTGTAATAGTTTATTATGTTATTTGAGACACATAAAAATGATGATTATTATTATTATTATATTTAAAATAGTTGTGTGGCAAATATTTTAACAAGTAAAATTTTTTTTTTTTAACAAGTTTTCATTTTAGTAGATTTTCTTATTAATTTTCCAAATGTTGCTTCAGTAGTTTATGATACAACTTTATTTTCTCATAGCAAATGGTTTTGTTATGTAATTGAAGTGACAAATAAGCTAATCGTCCACCTGGTGGTAAATGGTGACCGTCACCTATATACATGATCAGCATTGCAGAAATCATATTATCACGTGACGTCCGTGATACCACTCATGCAATTGCGGAGTAGGTACTTTTTTTAACATGCGTAAAATCTTCGAAAGACCACACCGCCGGAGGGAAGACGAAGCGGTATGTAGGATTTTTAACCACCAAAACCCACACGGTGGCCCTACGAGCGCCTATGCCGGAGCCAGGAGTTTCGCATCTGCATTCTACCCGATTCCGATGGCAAAAAAAGTGTGATCAAGTAGTAACTTAACCATTTTGTGTGTTCCATGGTTAGTAATGTATATTAATAATCCCATTGCTAACAATGTTTCATGTCAGTTTGATCTCCACGCGGTTCCCTTTGGAAACCATCATGTTAAATTTCTAGTGAATTTGCCACAATGGGCTAAATGATCTGATCTCATACTCATCTTATCATCCTCCATTGGTCCCACGCCAGTGTAAACCGTTAGCGCAGGCGGGTGCACCGTTCTATTGTCATCCATAAGAAAAAAAACCGTCTCCCCTTTCAATAGACACGATTGAGGAATACTATAGGCCTCTTAACCCGTAATTTCACTACCTTATAACAATCCTTCAACCGTAACACAGATTACAAAGCAAGCTGCTTGATAGCTTGAATAGGTAGACAGAGATATCCATTCAGATGAATCTTACTATGTTCTTTTTCTTTTTTCGGTACAATTTATATAATGAATTTCCAACTATTTTAATCATCCTCTACTTACTTAAGGGGGTCTTCCTATGTGATGGGTTGAAAAAATCGATTTTTTTTTTTTTTCATAAATTGCTCCCTTAACATGTCTAGAATACGGTAGTAAAGCGATTTTAGAAAATTCGAAGTCGTTTTAAAGATACAGCAGGTAAAAGAAAGAGCGGTTCGGAGCGGTGAGTTGGCAGTTAGAGACCGGGCCTATTGTGTACCGTCGGCTTTATACCTGGCCTCCCTTTTATTAATATATTTGTTTATACAAGTTTAGCTTCATTGGAGATTCCATCTGGACCTGGACTTTTTTCAGGTTTTAGTTTCTTAATGTGACTCAATAGTTCACTTTCTGTTATTGGATCCCATGTTATTGTAGTTTGGTCATCATTGGACCCAAAATTACTTTTGCTCGCTATGGGTTTTGCTTGTGGAGGTTCTTTGTATAGGTTGGTATAGAATTCCGTTGCCCTTTTCATTATATCTGACCTGTCTCTAACTTCTTTATTGCCATCTTTTAGACATTCAATCCAGGTTTTATGAGTTGTCAATTCTTTAAAAGCTCTTTTTGAGCTGCGGTAAGTTGTCATATTTCTTTCTATAACTGATTTCCTGTATGATTCATAGTCTTTTCTAATTGCTCTGTTGCAATTTTTAAACAGCTGCTTTAATTTTTCTTTCCTTTCTTTAGATTTTAATTTACTTTTCAGTAATTTTGTTCTTTCGGAAATGAGATTAAATGTTTCTTCACTAATAATTTTGTCCTTTTTACCATCGCATCTTTTATTTTCACTGAGTATAAGGCTTCTTGAGATTGTTTTTTCTAATTCGTTACTTAGTATTAGTATATTGTCCGAGTTCTCCATAGATTTGTATAAATTTGTTGAGTTCTGTTTTAGGTTTTGTATGTAGCTATTTTTTTCACAAGTGTACTTTAGCATGTTGGGTATGGACTTGAATGTCCTGCGACTAGCTTTGCATGTCTGTATTTTTAGAGAACATCTTACAATTCTGTGGTCAGATGGGAAGTTAAGATTGTTGAGTATCTCTATGTTCGCTACTGATTTTGGGTTGTGACTTAGTATAAAGTCTATTTCATTTTTTGTTTTTTGATCTGGAGATAACCACGTCCACTTCCTTGATTTTTTCTTGATAAAATAAGTGTTCATTATTGATAATTTGTTTTCATATGCAAACTGTATTAAACGTTCTCCCTCTTATTACGTTTTCCGTATCCATATTTTCCCATTATTATATTTTCGTGCGGCTGTGGATGTCCTATTTTTGCGTTGAAGTCTCCCATAATTATTAAGGTTTTATCAGCTAATTCTTGTGCTGTCTTTAAGTCATTGTAAAATTTGTCCATTTCTTCTTCGCTGGAGCTCTCGGTAGGAGAATATACTTGAATTAGAGATAGTGGTATGTTGTTCAATTGTAGTTTAAGTAATGCTACTCTCTCGGAGATACCCAAAAAATTCACGATGTCCGACTTAAACGATTTCTTTATTAGAAAGCCCACGCCATGTAATCCAATTGTTTCGCCTATATAGCAGAAGATATAGTCTTTGTGTTCCTCTATACGACAACCAATTTTTTTCACTTCTGCGAGGCCTATAATGTCCCAATTTATATGTTCAATCGCATTGTTGAGTTCCAAAAATCTCGATGTTGTAGCAAGTGATCTTACATTGTATGTGCATATTTTTAGGGTTTGTTCTCTTTTTATCCTGTTTAATATATTTATGTTTTTTGCTTTAAAAATCGGAGCAGAATGGCTAGTACAATTTATTCTCAATCTGTTTAACCTAATCTTAAAACAGGAACAAGTACCCACACAGTGGTGCAAATCCACAATAATACTACTCTACAAAAAAGGGAACCCACTCGACATTGGTAATTACAGGCCCATTAGTTTATTAACAACAACTTACAAACTCTTCTCGTCAATTATTCTTAGCAGAATAGCACCAGAAATTAATAAAAATCAATCCATAGAACAAGCAGGATTTCGGCCAAATTACTCGACAATTGATCATATACATACTATGGAACAAATAATCGAAAAATACAAGGAATTTAACAAACCAATATACATAGCATTTGTGGATTATACCAAAGCATTTGATAGCTTAATACATTCATCTATATGGGAAGCATTAAGAAGTAATAACATAAGCGAAAAATACATAAACATTATAAAGAACATTTACTCCAAAAGTACAAGTAGAGTCAAATTAGAAAAATTGGGTAAAGAATTCCCAATTGAAAAAGGTGTGAAACAAGGAGATCCTCTCTCTCCTAATTTGTTCATAGCGGTACTGGAGCAAATTTTTACAAATATTAATTGGGGAAACAAAGGAATACCAATAATGAACAAAAAGCTTACCCATTTAAGGTTCGCAGACGATATAGCTATTTTTAGTGAAACGGCCACAGACTTAAACAAAATGCTGAATATTTTAGATGCAGAGAGTAGAAGGATAGGTCTTCATATGAATTCTTCAAAAACAAAAATTATGACTAACAGCTACAAACAAACAATCAAAATAGATGGAATAGAAATAGAATATGTGGATGACTATGTGTATTTGGGTAAAATGGTTTCGTTTGACCCCAATAGTAACGAAAATGAAATTGACAGAAGGATAAATGTAACATGGAAGAAATACTGGGCACAGAAAGAAATTCTAAAAAGGGAACTACAACTTGAAAATGAAAAAGATAATAATGGATACCTGCATCCTGCCAAGCTTAACTTATGCAAGCCAAACATGGGTATATACGGAAAAATTAAAAAACAAAGTCCTGTCCTGTCAGCACGCAATGGAGAGAAGTGTACTAAAGCTACGCAGAATACATAAAATAAGGAACACAGTCATTCGCGAGAAGACAAAAATAAAAGATGCACTTCAACATGGCCTAAGACAGAAATGGAAATGGGCAGGTCACGTAGCTAGGTACAAAGACAAAAGGTGGACTTACCAACTAACAAAGTGGCGGGGACCGACAGGAAAAAGACGAGTAGGTCGACAGAGAAAGAGATGGTCTGATGACATTAAAGAAGTGGCCGGGGAACACTGGATGAGCGTGGCTGCGAATAGAGGGAAATGGAACAAGTTGGAGGAGGCTTTTACCCACATGGGACCATATATATAAAGAAGAAAATAAATTAAATTAATCCTAACTTAAAATATTAGTTATAATTTGTAATATATGGACAATAAAGCTTTAATAAATACAAGTTTAGACACGTTTCTACAGACTTAAACAGAAATTTCTATTGTTATAATATTTTACCGAAGTTATTTTAGTCTTGGTTGAACTTCGAAGAGAGCAACAGCTACAAATTATTTTTTTTCATAATGAGTGGACGGAAAGGAAGTACGAGTGGAAATGTTCATCCTGGTCGTAGTAAAAAAAGAAAGTTTAGTGGAAACCGTTTTACCCACCAAAATGATACGGTATTTACATCAGCTTCGGCCAAAAAACTTAAAAATAACATGAACATGAATGTTCCCATCGCTTCGAATTTCGCATATTGCATTTTGGAGTTTGTTTCTGTATTTGCTGCAATCTCTGAAATAGTTATATGTAAAACTTTAGTAGAAGATTTTTCGAAAGACGAATTATTAATTCGTTGTTTAGGAGCAGAGACACAAAACAATAACGAATCTTTGAATTCTTTGATTTGGACTTTCGCTCCTAAACATCTTCATTCTGGTCCCAAAGTTGTTGGAATTGCTAGCTACTTAGCAGTTATTATCTTTAATGAAGGTTTTCAAGGTATTTTAAAAGTTATGTCGATTATGGGATGCCCTGTTGGTCGTGAAGCCCAAGCGTATGTTGAGAAACGGGATGAAAAGCGAATCTTACGCTCTGAGCGGCGCGTAAGTGATGTCGTTAAACAAGCCAGGATTGACTCAAGAGCTGAACAATCTGCTTTAAAAGAGTTTCACGAGGAAGAGGAAGGAATACTCTATGGACCAGGCATCGCCGATTGAGAGTAAGTTGATATTTTAATAGTTTTTAACGGACTTGAAACTTTAAACGCGTTTTTCTCAAAACTGTGTTTTTCAAACTTTCCTCCATTGTATCTCAGAAACGGCTGGACCGAATTACTTGAAATTTACAGGGCACACTCAATATATGTAAACGCATGGAATGAACTATTATCAATCGAAAATTTTCAAAACTTCGATTTTTTTATAGCAAAAAACAAAAAAAAAACGCCTAATTTGCAACTTTTATTTCAAATGTCTATCAAAAATCCAATTTTTTTATATTCATTTGATTATAGGTCATTCCGTGCTTTTAAGCCTACAAATTAAAACGCCGTTTTTTTTTTTTTTTCAGATAATCCGATCAGCCGGAATCGTGGAGGAAGTGGGAGCTCTTTTTTTCGAGGCGGGGGTGTTCAGAGCGCTGTAACTCTAGTTTGACTGAATATTTTTAGCTGAAATTTTATATTTATACTGTCCAAATATGTGTTAATAAATGATAAAAAAACTTGAAGCTCTAAATATTTACTGGTCGTAGAAAAAAAATCCTAAAATATCCCTAAAAAACAGGCCGTCACATAGGAAGACCCCCTTAAAACTAGATGGTGCTGTTTGGTATATCCAAATTGTTTATTAAATTATTTATATAATTACAAAATTGTTTACATATTGAGCCTTATATATATAGACATAGAAATGATATTCCATTTGCAGCACGGATTTCACATTTACTTAACCAATTTCAAGGCTCGCAGTTTAGTAGCGATTCTTTGTCTGGCTTCAGGTGAGATGGGCCTCTGTGGTAAGGATGGTGGACCAACCTTGATACCGGACACTATCTCCATACCAGCTTTCATTGTCGGCACCCATGCACCTGAATTCATACGTACAAATTATATTAAAAATAAAACACACATTTTTAAAGGCATAATTCTAGCACAGACATGCACATTTAACCATTTTTTTGTAATCTCATTTGTATCTAAGGTTTACTCACATTGAATCGTATTGTTCTAAATTATAACTGAACCTTTATCTATCTGCCATGAGTATATTCTATGCTGTTTTATACCCCATTCATTTTATATTCATACCGTTCCTCTATTACTATACTGTTTGCGTCACATATAGGTAGAGTTTCTATAATTGTTAATATTTAACAAAAGATGAATATAAAATTATACTTAATAAATTTGATTGTAAAGTTTAAATAACGCATCAGCCTTAAACATATTAATAAAGTATTTTAATATCAATCTTATAGTCTTCATATAGATAGATACCATTATGCTATATTTAACATCGTTGGTTTAAATTATTTTTAAAAAATAGTTTTAAAAAATTGTGAGTTCTGATCATCTTGCCTTCTGCCGTGAGAGCGTCAACTGCGGAGCTAAGTACATCTTGCAATTCCCTAGCTCTGGCGATATCTTTACTTTCCACGGCAACCAGTATATCTTGAGCTAGCTGCGGGAACAAACTGAAGGTGGTGCCGATACTGGACTTTATGCCTAGAAGAGCTGCTGGCGCCAGTAACTGCAAAATATTTAAAACTTTAAAGTAACAAAGCCTTTTTAATGACGATATTTTTACTGTTTTTAAAGACATTATTTTAAACTTGCAGTGCAGTCTATATTTTAATATTATATTCCAGAAATATATATATTAAGCATGAATTAACACGGAAATATCCTATTAAATGCAAAACGAATCAATATAAATAATGCGTAACATTCAAACATAAAAACAACAAAACTATGATTTGAAACCTTTTTGTACCTACGTAGATTAAGGAACTTCGCGGAAATAAAACAAAACATTAAACTACACTCACCGTATCGGCCCCCAAAAATATTTCTTGATCCTTCTTCAATGCCTTTAGTGTTTGCGCGCCTTCACTAAGGTCGTTAGAAGTAAATTTCAGACCTCTGAAATTGGGTATACGCGCGGTAGCTGCTTTTACAAATGCTGGCATATTAACTGGAAATATTAGGTTGAATTTAAAATATTCGACAATGCATTATTTGTATTGAATATGAATATAATAACAATAACTAAAAATAGTATAAATTACTAGCTGACCCTGCGAACTCCTTTCGGTATCAGAATTAAATAATATAAAATAATAAAATAAAATAATAAATTTCTAAATGCACCCTGTTTGATAGGTATGTACAGTCTGTGTAGGAAAATTGTAGTTGTTACTACTTTCCATTGAATTTCTTCATATTTCTCACCATTTAAACCTTCCTTGAAGTTCTACAAATATTTCAAAATCAAAATTAGCCAAATTGGTCCAACCGTTCTCAAGCTTTAACAAAACCAACAAACGTCATTTCATTTTAGGTAAATGAATTAGTTACTTTTCTGAAGACTAGATGGCGTGGTGTGAATTTTTCAGAGATATTATTATTTGTTATACTTACTCTCAACTTTACTCATGCTGGGTATATGGTAATATAATACAGGTAATTTGGGGGCTGCTTTTGCGACTAGTTCAACATACTGGACCAGTTCATCAACGGTTTGGGGCTTAAAATATAACTCTGGCAGAGTGAGAAGTGAATTCACGCCCACCGCCTGGGAATACTGTGCCTGAAATATAATTAATCGTTGCAATATCGTAATATTTACCGTCATGGAATTGAATTGAGGAGTTCTGTTCCTGTACTATTTTATTCCTTAACATCGAATATCTCGTAGGTATATTAAGTAATATTAGTAAAAATGTTTATTAAGTATTAATATCTAATATTAATACTTAAGTATTCATGTCTAATATAGTTATTAACCTATTTTGATATTATTTGTCAAGAATGATATTCTCTTTTTAATTCTCTTTTTATTAACTACTAGCTATGCCCGCTGTTTCACTCTCGTTAAATTTCAATATAAAATATAGCCTATTTTATTTTAATTTATTATATATTATTTGTTATTCTAATGTATAAGCTATAGATATCACTGTAAAGTTTCAACAAAATCCGTTAAGTAGTTTTTGCGTAAAAGAGTAACAAATATCCATCCATACTCACAAACTTTCGCATTTATAATATAAAAAAGATATAAATGTTCAAGAACACCCTAAATACCAATTATTGTACGCCAAATTACTGTTAATATACAAACTCATACAAGTCTCATTTAAAACATATTAAACAACAACCATTTTTAATAATGTCACATACATTATTAAAAAATGGTTGTTATTTAATAAATATTTAGAGGTATGTCTATAATAAGTAGTCATATAAAATACATAATTGGATAAATATAAATTTGATTGCACATTTTGTTTATCTGTAAACTTGTACCTAACAATTATTTTTCTCGAAAATATCTTTAACCCAGAGACATTTTCAAGGTGTCAATTATTAAAATCTAGAAAGTAAACAGTTGATAACAATAAATGAGCAACATTATCAATATTTGTGTATTATCTAACTATGGAAAGAATAAGTTATCAATTTGCTGGGAAATAAACAAGATAAAGTTACAGCATCTGTCAACATACCACTGATTTAAATAATAATTATATATAATTACGATAACAATATAACTATTTCATGCAATAAGTATCTTATAAAAACTATTGCTATATAATCGTAGATCTAAATATATATAACTCAAAGGTGACATCGTGATCTATCAACGCACAGCCTAAACCACTGGACGGATCGGACTGAAATTTGGCATACAGGTAGATGTTATGACGTAGGCATCCGCTAAGAAAGGATTTTGATTAATTCTACCTCCAAGAGGATAAAATAGGGGATGAAAGTTTGTATGAAACTTTGTAAATTTTAAACCGATTGGGCTGAGACTTTGCATGCATAAATCTACTATGACGTAGGCATCAAAGGATTTTGATAAATTCCACCCCTAAGGGGTTAATTTAACGCGGGCGAAGCCGCGGGCAAAATCTAGTATATATATAATCATAGAATTTAAACTGATTAATTTATATGTAATAATTATACAAACATTTAATACTACAGCTTGACTTGAAGTTTCCTGGTAACGGCAGAAATAAATGAACAAGTTATAATTCATAAAACTCCTTCAGTCAGAGAAATCTGGGATCAGCCACCTCGAGGGAAACCAGTCCTGTTCTCAACTGGTCTATATTAGCAATAAATAAGATGAGATTTATTAATTCAACCATAGTAAAGATAATATAAATATGCATATTTACATGTTATGTAGCTAGAAACTATCAGAAATAATAAAAAAAAATGTGTATTTTGATCTAAAACATATTGTTCCAAATGCCCTCGAGCTGAGGATAAACAAGAAAAATATGCACCGAATATAATCAATTCGTTTTCGATTACATAAAAAAATTATAAAGCTGCCAGTACTTTTATCTTACCAATGCAAGCACATCTCTCAAGGGACCACCGCCAACTTGAACTTGGATATGGAGCCCCAAGGTCCTTCCTTCCTTTACCCATATATCCACTATTTTCTTCCTTTCCTCTACATTAAGGGACATATTCTCGCCAGTTGTGCCACCAACTGTGAAGTTCATAAGGATACGCATGTTGAAGTCACGAAAAAAGTTTTATATTTTCTCGTAGCCTGAACAATCGCATTATTATGGATAACTTCAAAACGACTAGTCAGATGTTAATCAAATGTATATGAAGCATAAAATTAGGTCAGTTAGCCCATCATGATAAATTCACCAAGAATTTATCCAGTTTCCAGAGGGAACCGCGTGGAGGTCAACCTGATATGGTATATTGCTAGCAATATTATCATCAGTCCACATTACCAACAATGGCCTCAGCAATTTACATGCTCGAATTTGAATAGCACGTCTCATTACATTCATCACAATACACAATTGACTAATTCTGTGCAAATCCCATTTGGGATTACAATCGTGGAAATATATTTACCTAAAACAGCTTTGATGCCGGCATCAGCTAAATACTTGGCATATCCAGGTATAGCTGAATAATTCACAGTTTGGTCCTCGTTAATTGGTGTGAAAACTGGAGGCATTAATCCCTTTGCCGTAAATACCACCTATAAAAAAACAAATAACAAAAGAACATTAAAGATTGAGGATATGGTACACAGTTCGCTCCATCTACCCACAAAGTTCCTAGTGCAGCATCTAGATATTATTATGCATAAATAGTTAGGTACCTACATTATTATAATGAATGAAATATTAAAGAATTATTTTTACAAACTATTCAGAGAGATTTTTTTTTTTTAATTTGTAATCAGTATATTAAAAAGTATTGATTTATAAAAATTCATTTCGTACTTACTATAGTAATAGATTCATTTTTGCTTTACAATAGCGGTATTTATTATATTTATTTTTAGAAAAATTACATTGCGCCGAGGTATTCCTTTTATTAAATAATTTTAATTAAATCTAAATTACAATTAAAACATACCATTATGTAGTTATTAATAAATAATTCACTAATGACAGAAAACAACGATATGCCTCACAAATGTTACGTATCTTCTCCGTATGACTCTGTAAGATACTGGATGCTGGATAGTGTACAAGTAGGTACATTTCAATTTGATAGCAACGACCACAAAGTAATATTTTTATTATCTCCATACTTCTTTGTTTCTTATTATTATCATACATACTTTACACCTAATTATATATCTACTCATATAAGAGCTCTGATTAAAAATGTCGAGAGTGGAATACTAACAACGCAGCGCGGCTTCACTCTGTGTACAGCACATGTGACGGAGATTTGGTTTAACGCCGCGTTGGTCGGGGCTTGTGCCAAATTCTTTCTAGGGCCATGCCAAATTCTTCTTTCCCTCTTTAATTCTAGTCTGATTTCCTTCTAACCTTGGGCCAGTGAAGTTAGTTATTGTTATGATCCAGGGTCGAGAAGTTGTGTAATTTTTTTAAATTAGTTTTCTTCTCTGTATCGTGTTCAGGCAGTGAAAGCATGAGCATTTACTATTCTTGCTACTAAGCTAATATGGCGCTGAAGGTAGTCTAAGTATACCTATCAACGTTTCGGACGACATTACCCGAAAGTGAAAACGGTATCAAAATTGCGTCGATGTGAAATAAGAGGAAAAACAGACACGATAACTGGTAACCTGTACTGGAGCAACATGTATCCGTAAAAAAGTTGCAGTCTTCCTAACTTCTCACTTTAACAAAGTAACTATACCTAGTTGTGTACTGGTAAATAACTTACAATAATAGATGTACAGAAATATATTTCTGATCAAGAGAAAATAATATAAAAAATATGTTTAATACAACAATATAGATATGTTTTATATTGTTATTATAAAAATAGATATACGGATACATGAATACGAAGGCAGACAAGATGACAAAACATACTCTCTTTTCAAATATTCAAACATACCACATCTGCCATACCAGCCAGTCTAGTCTAACATCTTTAATGTAGAAAACCGAAAAAATCAGAATGCTTCTTTCTACTAGTTTCTACATAGTTTTATTAGCTATGGCGGTGCCTGATTTAATCGTGGTTGGTAATGGGTGGTTCATATTTAAATGGTGTTTCTTTGTTGCAGCAGGTAGGTATAAATACGTTGTAGCTATTTGTGTGTGTATATTGTAGATAGTACATATCTACAACACACATGACAAATATATTTACAATCATATACAAGCAACTACAAGTAAAGGATTGGGCCCGAATGACAATGCTGTTATTTTTCTTGTTTGCATCGTAACTAGGCAACGGTGTTGCCGCATATGAAAGTACTTTCGCCACACCGTATTTAATACATGCTGACTATTTGGTCTGTTTTAAGGGGGTCTTCCTATGTGACGGCCTGTTTTTTAGGGATATTTTAGGATTTTTTTTCTACGACCAGTAAATATTTAGAGCTTCAAGTTTTTTATCATTTATTAACACATATTTGGACAGTATAAATATAAAATTTCAGCTAAAAATATTCAGTCAAACTAGAGTTACAGCGCTCTGAACACCCCCGCCTCGAAAAAAAGAGCTCCCACTTCCTCCACGATTCCGGCTGATCGGCTTATCTGAAAAAAAAAAAAAAACGGCGTTTTAATTTGTAGGCTTAAAAGCACGGAATGACCTATAATCAAATGAATATAAAAAAAATTGGATTTTTGATAGACATTTGAAATAAAAGTTGCAAATTAGGCGTTTTTTTTTTTGTTTTTTGCTATTAAAAAAATCGAACTTTTGAAATTTTTCGATTGATAATAGTTCATTCCATGCGTTTACATATATTGAGTGTGCCCTGTAAATTTCAAGTAATTCGGTCCAGCCGTTTCTGAGATACAATGGAGGAAAGTTTGAAAAACACAGTTTTGAGAAAAACGCGTTTAAAGTTTCAAGTCCGTTAAAAACTATTAAAATATCAACTTACTCTCAATCGGCGATGCCTGGTCCATAGAGTATTCCTTCCTCTTCCTCGTGAAACTCTTTTAAAGCAGATTGTTCAGCTCTTGAGTCAATCCTGGCTTGTTTAACGACATCACTTACGCGCCGCTCAGAGCGTAAGATTCGCTTTTCATCCCGTTTCTCAACATACGCTTGGGCTTCACGACCAACAGGGCATCCCATAATCGACATAACTTTTAAAATACCTTGAAAACCTTCATTAAATATAATAACTGCTAAGTAGCTAGCAATTTCAACAACTTTGGGACCAGAATGAAGATGTTTGGAGCGAAAGTCCAAATCAAAGAATTCAAAGATTCGTTATTGTTTTGTGTCTCTGCTCCTAAACAACGAATTAATAATTCGTCTTTCGATAAATCTTCGAAAACCGGTTTGATAGCTTCTTGGACTTGCGGAATTAGAGGTGGTTTATCGTGATGAAATTGGTCCAGTTCATTATTAGCTTCAGCCTTACGCCATTTACACCAGCTGTCTTCGCCTTCTGGACAAAATTGATGCTGAGGGTTTTCATCAGAAGAACATTTGTGATAGTACGTTGCCCAAACTTCCTTTCTCATATCTTCAAGCGAATCTGGATGGCGTCGAATTGCTAATCCGTAGAATTTTGTAATTTCTTGGATAACTTTATCAGTAAGTTTACCTGCTCCTTTTCCTCCTATTCCTTTATTGGTTTTATCCTTTTTAACAGCCCGAAGTCGTGTTCCCATCCTCTTTTCTACGTGACCCACACATTCTTTTTTTGTTACCGCAGTATCTCCATACGGTTTAGTATCTAGGATGCCCTTGAAAGTTTTGCTGTCACCGTCGCCAATGTATGTTAGATACTTTACGCCATATTTTTCTACAGACCTCAGAAACATTTTCGTGATGGCACTTATTTCCATTTTACCGGAACTTCCGGAATGGTTTATGGTGCATTCATCTACATGCGTTTCATACCACATCTCGTATTCTAAAGGATTTGTTTTTTTTTATTTTTCCACAAATTACATCCACCACAAAAACTACTCATGACCATGACATCTAAAACTTTCCCAGTGTACTTGCCGATCAACGTAGATACGCCGAGCAGAGATGAAAAGCCTCTTTTCTTCCAAGTACCGTCACCTGACACAATCAATTCATCCTGTGGTTTTCCTGATTCTTCATTCATAGTTTTTTCTTGCGTAACAGCGAATGCCAATAAAGTATCACACAGTGAAGATGTAGCAATATGAATGTTTTCCAGTAGTGCAGTATAAGTAGAATCCCATCAAAAACATAAATGTGAAATGATAGCCGAGTTTAATATTATGATATATGCCTTGATTGTTGACTTCTACGACAAAAGAGATGAGATCTAAATGGGTGCCAAGTTCAATGGTCTGTCCTGAAATGTATTTATAACAATATAAAATATCATTTCTTCTTATAACTTACGATAATATACTGTAGCCTAAGGTCTAACTTGGCCAGTTCTCATATACCAATTATTACTTTCGATTGCTAGTTACTATTAATATTAAAATAGGAACCGACAAGTAACATGTTTAGAACTTGCGAAGGCTACAGTATATTTCGTATATGAAAACTAGCCAAGTTAGACCTTAGGCTACAGTATATTATCCTAAGTTATAAGAAGAAATGATATTTTATATTGTTATAAATACATTTCAGGACAGACCATTGAACTTGGCACCCATTTAGATCTCATCTCTTTTGTCGTAGAAGTCAACAATCAAGGCATATATCATAATATTAAACTCGGCTATCATTTCACATTTATGTTTTTGATGGGATATCATTACTTTTTGTACATAAATTATACGAGGTACATATTTATAACTAAATTAATACCAAATTATTTTTGATAAATTACTGTATTTTCGTATATTTACGGGGTATAATTGTCTTTTTTTTGTGTTATTTTCTATATTTTCTTGTAACTTTTAAATGTTGAAGTCCAAAGCCAATTCAGTATCAGGAATTTTTGGGAAAATCGGGCGGTATAACGTCCACAGATGGTTGTACTCTACAATAGAGCTCTCGTGACTTGGATCTAAATTGTTAAGACGTACCCCATCTAAGGTTTTAACTCTGGAGAGTCCAACGTAAACCTGCCCTTTATTAAATATAGAGGAGCCTATGTTGAGAAGAGGACTGCCAAAACTAAGGCCTTGTGATTTGTGGATAGTAATAGCATATGTTAAGCAAATACGGTATTGTTCTCTTTCAACATATACATTATTTAATATCTGAAAATTCGTATTGACACGTTATAGTTCGTAAAGACGATTATGTAACAAATTGACTGTTATCTATTGAATTCTCAAGAAAACAATTTGTTACCAATGAGTTCTCATTCTCGAGTTAACTATACATTCCTACTTATAACTATACTAAAATTGTTATTAATTTTTGGTTTAAACTATTGTCTATACCATACGTATTTACTAAAATAATGTAATAATAATATAACCACAAATATATAAGTATAATTTAAGAAAGCTATAAATTTCGTAGCATAAATCGCAACCTTATAGGTTAGATATCGGGAAACAAAACATTGAGACATATGAGGGCGGCTGCCATTCGCTCGGACAGGTTCGCGTCAACGTTTTATCGCACCGCTCCCACACGGCGCCGCGGCTCCCTATACCGAAATGTCTATTACTTATTAATAATTATTTATAAAAATAATGATTTTACACTATCGATGTGCGCTAAATATTGAAATAATAATTAATACCAAATCTCAGTTAATAACATAATAAATACGAAATTCGACTATACTCCTAGTTATAAGTACGAGTATATTTTAGACAGAATCTAAATTATAGCAACTAGTGTTTACCGCTCAATGCAATATTTGTGTTTGCTAGTTATCGACACTGATGTGAAGGGGTCAACGTAAATTGGTAATGATCGACGTTTTCATACAATATTACTTTCCGTCCAGTACAAGATGAGATTTTTCGCCAGGGATCAATGTCAATTGGTGGCTATCGACGTTTTCATAGAATTTTAGTATTCGTCCAGTATAAGTTGAAATATAATCAATTAAAGTGAAAAATTGTAGTAAAATGATAACAATTTACCAGTTTCCTTTATATTCACCTAATTACCTATCTGCATGCCAAATTTGAACTTCCTAGGTCATCTGGAAGTGGGTTATAATTTTGATCTATAGTTGATCAGTGATAAAAATGACGATTTTTGGACATTAATATCTAAATAACCGTTTGAGATATGTTTATGAAATTTGGAACACATATTTATCTCGCAAGTCTCAATATATAAACCAAATTTGACAGGTTTGTGTGAAAGAGTTTTTGAGTTATGAGGGGGTCAAAACTGGCTCCAAATGGTTCGTGTAAATATACACACGGTGCTGCAGGCCAGTTTACTTGAAACTCGGCTTGACACGCTGCCGCGTGTCTAGATTCTTTGCTGCCAACTCACCGCTCCGAACCGCTCTTTCTTTTACCTGCTGTATCTTTAAAACGACTTCGAATTTTCTAAAATCGCTTTACTACCGTATTCTAGACATGTTAAGGGAGCAATTTATGAAAAAAAAAAAATCGATTTTTTCAACCCATCACATAGGAAGACCCCCTTAAAATGTTATATACTACTTTTATTTGTGAGTCTTTGTAATCTTATGTTTGATTCAAGAACAATATTTAGTATTGTATATAGAATTGGCAACCCCGTATCATCTGTTGATTCATATCATTCATCAAAGTAATTTTGATTCACATTTCATTTCCGTTCCTTCATTCATTTCATTCTTATTTATCCGCCTATGATAGGCTATGTGTTATAATAACTTATACTTGTTTAATTGATATTCTATATATATAAACTTCATAAATTGATTTTTCCTGTAAGTGCCAGTAAGACAATCAAAATGAATACCATATCCAGTGAGCTTAGCATGAACGATCTGAACCATAAGTTTTTTGAGATTATGCAAAATGAAACCTGCGTTGAAGAGGCCACAAATTTTATATACGACAGTATATTTGAAGATGTGACTGTAGGTATCATGTTTGAATTTCATCACGGATTGAAGACTGGATTGACAGATTTGATCGAAGGTGAAAAGGAGGAGGATGATGGGTACAAGATAGTCAACTCATCAGATTGCGATGTTTTTGGGTTTCCCATTATGAAAAAAACCCCGGATTGCAACTGCTCGTGTCCGAACTGCGAAAGGCCGGTGTCAGCAACGAGATTTGCTCCACACTTAGAGAAATGCATGGGTTAGTACAATACTTATACTTTTGCCATATAACATAATAAATATAAATATAAAGCGTAATAAGAACAATTGATCTGTGAACATGAGCAAATAAGTAGTGTGTCTGTCTGTGTAGTCATCCTTAATTGGTGCACTACTAGTGTATAATACCGCTAGCGCAGGATAGGGCACCATATTATTATAATTGATTGAAATATTCAGGTCAAAACTTGTCTATTGTTACCTTACAACTTAAGGCTTTAGTAGCTTCAATGCTAACAGGTCAGTCCCTCTTGATCTTCCCTAATAACCATGGTTTTTAATTTCTTGTGATTTTTACATGATAGGCTAACTGCCCTGACCTCATGCTCATCCTCTAATGATGCACCATCAGCGCAAACATATATCTTGTATATTTTTTAATCTTAACAAAAAAGGTATTGTGTGGAACTTAAAATTATTAAATGCAAAATTATTATCTATTAATATCACTACCATTTAAAAAAATATATAACACCTTATTGCTATCATCGTATGTTCTTAAAGAACAAACAGTTGTATCTTCTGCTTGTAGCTAATAGAGCCATTGATGTTCAATAATATAAACATTTCATCAAAATATATGTAGCTAAACCGGCCAATGTTGTCTGTGTCACATCATCCCAATTTATGCCACATTTTTGATGTATTTCTGCTCCTTATTCCTTATAGCATGATATTGTAAAACCATTAGACTTCCTTGATAAATAGCTTCCTTAGGTTAATGTTTGTAACCCAACAAGTGAACTCTTCGGCTTTATATTATATTAGTATAGTATTTTATATATTATAGATCACATTTGTTTGTTGGCATAATTGTCTTTGCACAATATATCTTTAACAAATTTTCTTGAAATCTAAAGAATCTTTATTATTGAAAATAGTAAATTTTTGTTTAGACCTCTCTTTTTTATATAGAATAGTTTTGTAATCAATTTTTAAAATAATTATTATATTTATAACATAACTTTGAATATGTATGATATTATCATCCAAAATAAAGGAAAGGCATCTCATCATCTCTCCTTCATAACATTACTTATAAAAAATTAATATTAGATTAAGTTTTAAATAAAAATATTTATTCACACATTGCATTGTTTTTAACAGTGTTACAATTACATTATTTACATATATTTGTTTGCTAATAAACATATATCTCTGCCATCTATCTCCAATGGTCTCTATTATTAGCATTTCTTATGCAAGTAACACTCACCATCGCTTTCACATTGTTTAACGGTCATCAGTATGGCCTTCCTATTCTCCTTTTCATATATTTTGTATACCAATACATTATAGCTTTACTCTATTTATCTTTCCCTTTAATATAAGTCCCATTCACTTCCATTTTACTTATGTTCTTGATTGTGACTATATCAGCTTTAATTAGTCTGTATATTTATTCTTGTTGTGAAATTTATCTGATACTTAGTATAGGGTCTTATTCCCTTCATATTGTATAAGGAACTCTAATAAGTAATATTTGTATTATAGATTTTTTTCGTGTGTAAAAAAATCAATCTATTATTTTAAAACATTTGGACTATTAAAATGTGACTAGATGTACCAGAGGCAATGAAAGGCGGGGGTAAATATTAATGGATATAGATATTTATGAATATTATTGTATTGTATTGTTTTAGGAATGGGCCGTAACAGCTCTCGTATTGCATCACGCCGCATCGCCTCCAACAGTCGAGAACCAACTTCGTACGCTGGACTTTTGAGTGACGATGATGATGACGCTGACTGGGCGGGCAGTTCATTGCCAAGTGAGCGGCGCAAGAGAAGGATTAAGAACAACAATAATCGGAAACCAAATAAGTTACATAAGTATGGAATTCACTAAGACTTGACAATACATTTTTTGTTTCATGTAGATAGATCCAAACATTATAATTATACTAAAATTAAAGTAAATACAATTTGAGCATAATTATTTTGAATCGACTTCAAAAAAGGAGGCCCTGAATTTCGTTCTATTTTCTTATGTGTGATCAATTCTTCTTTTATTGATTGGCGGTGCTTCTCCTTTGGTCTCATATTAATTATAACTCGTAAATTATATATCAATATTATGAATTATATATAATATGAGTTATTGAAGTCCGTCTTTACCTGAACAAAACCACGGCATTGTTTGTATGTAATAGATAATATTTTTGTAAGTGAAATGAAAAACAAGCTGATGGTATGTGGCAATCATAATACCTCCCTACCCTGTTAATTTAATAGAAATATTAATAATGATATGGAAACTGCTTACAAAGCAATTTGACGAGAGAACTAAGTGAGACAGAGGTACCCACACAACACATATAACTTTGACCAAATTCAATTTCAGTATATGTATATTATTATGTTACATTATAATTATCTATACAAATAAGTAAAGTTGAAGTGTCTGCTTGTAATTTCCAATTAACAACTTCACTCTAAATGCATTTGAAAGTATACATGGTACATATATAAAGAAATAAAATTAAAAATAAAGTAGTCTGTATATATAATAAGATATATAAGAATAGATATATAAGAAGAGTCACTTAGGGAACTTTTTTTTTTATTTTATTTATATCAACGAAAAACCATTAAATTCTAGTCAGTATGTAATTAATATTTATTTATTTTTCTTAAAACGAAACAGCACCACATTTGTTCTTAATGCTATACAAGTTTAATTATTCATGAAGCGTTCGACTTGACCTTTGCCACGTTGCAATTAAATATACACAGCGAAATGTGAACTTATCAAGTGTTCCCTTTACCACAACATCTATATTTAATACTCCTTCTGACTAACAGACCTGATATTTAAAGAGTCGTGTGAGGAAAAGACATTGTTAAGTTTATTAATTATATTTATTTAATAACTCTTTAGTGGATCAAATCTTTACAAGAATTATAATTAATATTGCTGTAGAAAAAACGGTCTTGTTGCAAGGAAGCAATCTCTTCCAGACAACCTTTGTTAATAATGGGAAATAACGGCGCTTTTATGAATAATGTATCATATCAGATAGATCTCCACGCGGTCCTCCCTGGAAATCATCATGGTTAATCATCATTTAATTTACCTCTATAGGCTAACTGACCTGACTCCATGCTCATCCTATCATCCTCCACTGGTCTCCATTAGCGTATACTGTTAGTAATCTAGCGTATTCGAGGTGCAAAACTCTATTATCTTATTTAGAAAAAAACAGTCCCGAAGGTATATCTGTTATTTCAAATTTTATTGTTTCTGATAAATATTCCATTACTATATAAAATCTATTTTATTTTAACGGAACACTGAGAAATTTGTAAAAATCTATTTTTTTATATCAATTAATTAATAGAAATTTGAACTTGTGACACGTTTCAGCGGCAATAGGAACAATGGCAATCAGAATTCTGATTCTCACGACGGTAGCGCCACCTATGAGACCATGACAACCAATGAAAAGAAGAATCTCCTCTTGCAGATTTGTGGAGTAGTATCTGAACATACAAAGAAATTATGTACAAGGTAAAAAATTGTTCATGAGTGAGTGCTCAAAAATTTCCAGCTTAAAAACAACATCTTACCTCACTTCGGAAACTCCTATAGTTATTTTATGTCGTATACTTTATATAAATGGGATATTGATTGTGTTTTTTTTTTCAGTGAGAGGCAGGCTTTTTTATTATTTATCTAAATATTTTACTGTTGTAGACTTTATGAGAAGTCTTCTCCATGGGTACCTCAATCTCACCTATTTCAACGGGCTAGCTTGGCTTTGTGAGCTGTGTTTAGGCAGTGAAATTACAGCTAAGAGACATTATATCTTAGTCACACGCAATGGAAACGCATTAGTGGTATCACGGGCGTCATATGATAACATGAAGTCCGTGGTGCTGTTCAGTTATATATGCGACGATTACCATCTAGTGAGCTGTCAGCTTGTTTACCTTTCCGATTATACAGGTACAAAAATATAGACTTAATATATTAAAGCTGTTACGAGCGTCATCGTCAAGAATTGACTAGTTATATAAATTACCGTAAAATATTGTTATAAACAGCAATCAATTTATTCTGCAAACAAATTAATACATTTGTTCAAAAATACCATATAACAGCGCTTATGTTTCCACGTATTTATTTATTATGCATAAACACTTTATACAAGATTAATGCGAGAATATCTATTGTTCATGCATTTCATACATTAGAATACAACTTTATGTGAATACAATAAAATCATACGTTGTCTATTGCTAAATGTCTTGCTATTAAAATGCCACATAGGGGTGTAATATTCTGTAAATTACAAAGGAAATGATTAACACAATCTCACTTAAAAAGATAAGTGTAACTGCAATTCTCAAGAAACAAAATCCTAGCCGTTAAAATTTATTTTTTGTAAAAGGTTTATTCTCTTTTTGAAGATTAATAAGTACATAATAAGATCTATTTCAGGTCAACTCGATGCCCTCAACATACAGAAGAACAACGTCGCGCCCTCCGGAATACGATCCTCGAGCCATCTACACCAGAGAATCAAACGGGGCTAACTGCTGAGGAGGCCGGCTCGCCCCCTGACTCCAGCCCATCATCATCATGCTCATCATCCAGCCGCAAGCGAGACCGACACCGTGCGCCCCCCAAATTGAAAAACAAACGGGATAGGAACATATCACCTAATGGTAGAGAATAAAGTTCTAAGATCGGCAAGGAAAATTAATTGACATATATCGCCACTGTTGATGAATATATTGGATTTCTTGACGGTGTTTACCATCAATGCAGAATTGGTGGGAAATTTAAATATATAAAAAGACATTTCTTGACTATGTTTAGAAACTTGACATTTTGAATATTAGCTCCTTGTAAGCGAGCCATGTACTATGTGTTCTTGAAAATTCTAAATATGGTTCTGCACGATTGGCAATGAGAATATAATGAAGAATAAAATTAAACTTATAACCACAGGGTGTTTATGAGAGAGTAGAATATATGATATGACGTCAGGTGATGATAGTAGTGGCTATGGAACAGATGATTTAAGTCCTAATGAATCTTTGATTATTTAATGTGTTTATAGCTTATTTCTATCTATAGAAATGAATCGAGTCTGTAGCACAGCATGTCAGTTACTTTTGCTAAATTCGATTTCAAGAAATGTATGTTGAAAATATTTTTATGAGGATTGATAAACAGCTTTACAAATCTTATTGTAGTACAGTAGTAGAGATGAGTTAAATATTAATAATTTTCGAACATCAGAGTTATTAATAAGGCTTTGTCTTTACATATAAGTACTTGGGTTGTCTGTCTGTGGTTCCATCCTACTATGAAATAGAGATGAAGGCAGCAAATGAACTATATTGATGTTTCAATGTATAACCCTTTGCTTTATAACTAAGGAATGTCACTTGCTTGGACTTGTATGCGGACGCGACTACATTATACATATGATCTCACTTATATAATAGTATAATAAGCCCATATATTAGTATAACTCAGTTCTATCTGGCTACCTTGTAAGGGACCTGGCGTGAAGATGTAGATAGATATTACTATACATATTTTCCATCTATGTAGCAGTGAAAACAAGTCGCTTGTCTTTTCCAGTTTCGACACTATAGACTTTCTACATTGCTGTCACTTTCTGTAGTATATAAGATGCTAACAAATTATTTGTATCCCCTGATACTTTTATATATAGTGTTGTAGCGATGATAGCTGAGCTACATATAACATATTAGCGACCCGCCCGGCGTCGCACGGATGCATTACAAATCTTTGAATTTGTCGGCTATATTATAACACGCATATATTATACATATAAAACTGCGTCTTGAATTATTATATGTATTGCCGAAAACTGCATTAAAATCCGTTGCGTAATATAAAAGATATAAGCGAACAGACAACGTCGACGTCTTTGTTTTATACTATGTAAAGATTATGTTAATAAATTAATTTCATGACTTGGTAGCATCAAATTATTTAAAAAAATCCTTTACTACTCGCATTTTTTCACATGTCTGTGTCAATAACATACAATGAAAAAAATACGAGTAATTTAGGTGATAAGACTTCAAAGATACATTGTAATACGTACCAAAGTACATTGTAACCAAAGAGACAAAAAAAATTAAATGCCAATTTACACAAAACGGTATATTGGATTTTTATGTGAAATTTTTTTTAGCATAACACCATATCTGCATGTAGATAATCTGGTAGCATCTTATATTTAAATACACATTTATAGTTGTACTATCTACATGATATTAATAACATTCTTCTTGATGTTAAATGTTATATTTAAAATTAATATAAAGAATAAATATTATCAAATATAATACAAAGTGTCTTATTTAATTAATATCTATATCCTGCTTGCGTTGTGATTTAGTATATGTATACAGTGAGTACAAAATTTTATTAAAATATACTCATTGTTTTTTAATACCAATCATTTAAATATTTATATTGGAATTTTCATAAAAATTCATAATTAATACAAATAATATACCTTCGTGACTGATATCCCAAATTAAGGCATTGTAAAATGTAAACTCATGTGTCGTGGATACATTATCGTTTTAAATTAACTATTAATATTGATAACCTATTATCATATTATGTATCGACCCTGAAGGGTTATCTAGTGCAACAGTCAATAATTTACAAAGTTATTATCGTTTTGTAACGTGCATCTGATTCCTAAATGGGATTTTCTGTCATGTCCGAAAGCAACTTCCCAATCCAGATATAAATATGGGCAAAGCATATTAAAAGATTCTATTGAGCCGTACTGAAGAAAGGGAAAATATTAGTACTGTAAATTAGCCGCACCATTCCAGCTTTATCAGTTCGACCTACACGCAATTCTCCCTGGAAACTATCATGCTTACTGGCGAATTCGCCACAATAGGCTCATTTCATAATACACCACAATAATACTCATTTCATAATATACCACAATGCGAATAACGTTAGCTAGCGGAGATCACCATTTCATATTTATACATAAAAAAAATGTAAAGAGCAGAGTATTTTGCGATGTTGTCACTTCATGTTCGTTATCAGAGATGTGTTATTGTATCTTATATTTTTATGGTTTATATCACCCAAATAGAAGATACGACTACATTAATAAAAGATAGAAGAAATAAAAAATATTTTAAAAGAATAAACCATTTATTGGTATATAATTGTATTGAAATATTTACATTAATATAACATAGATATCACAAAAAAAAACACCTCACAGAAACTTTTAAAAGCAAATAAATGGTTTAATAAAACAATTGTAAGCAACTACAGGAATTATTAAAAGATCTTTGGAATGAGAATTTCCGCTAAAACTAATTAAAAATTAGTCAACATCATTGTCTGGATAGTCCGCTTTTAAAAATAATATAAAAGTTAGCAAAATCCAATAATTTAATTGAAATAGGTACAGTTAGTAATTGTATAAATTTAGTAAACAACTTACACCACCGCAAAAAAACTATTTGTGCTGTTTTAAAAAAAATAAGTCGCCATTTTTAAAAATCTACATGGCAGACAGAAATGCATCGTAAACAAACCGTTTGGTCACTTTGTTTCAATTGTAATACAATACAGCTCTTGAAAGACGAATACAGAATAGTTTAATATTTATAACATTTTTATGAAGGAAATAAGGATCCTTATTTAAAATGTTAAAAACAAAATAAATAATATATAATTGAATAAAAAGAAAACGGCGCTATTATATCAAATGAGTTCGGAATAAATACGTATAGAATAGGTGTGCAACAAAAAGCAAAATAATGTCGTCTTTTCTAAAAACAATTTAAAATAATTCGATTTATGGATAAGAATATGAAAATAATTTAATACAATATTATTTTTAATTAAATATTCTACAAAAAGAGACTTGAAATAAGGGTACAAACATGTGAAGTTTTCCATTATTAAACTATCATTATTTTATTGTTTATTACTGTATAACAATAAATATATTTATTTATATTTTGATTATGATTAATGAAACATCATTTATATCAGCACCAATAATATTACAATAAGCGTAAAACAATGCTTAAAATTTATAGCTACGTTGTTTTAAAATAACAACTAGGTAAATATTGGTGTAATATAAATTCCCTTCCATATTGTGTACTTATTCGTAAAGCAGCAAAAATACAGATCACGGATAAATATTTATAACTTTAGGAACAATAATTAAGTCATCGCTGATGCAATATTATTGTTATTATATTTTTCTACATTTATAATTTAATATAAAAACATGGCTTAGCAATAAGTCTGGATATTAAAATCAAATAATTACATAATTGTTACATTGTATATGTAAGAAAGCACGCTTTGCAACAAGCAACACAATCAACAGGAAGGGAAGGCTTCCCACACGTTGTCTACATTTATCTAAGGACAATACTGATTTTGGTTATTTAAACCGGAACATTCCAAAGATATTCTTTTCTGCACAATTCCGTTTGGCATTTCGATCATATATGCCGTGGTTTACCAACAGTGACCTGCAGTTCGGATCGGGATCTGGAATAATCGATTCTCATCACGCTTAATGAACTTATATAATTTTATTTAATTCCGCTACAGTTAGCATTCGCGAGACCACAAATATTCAGTGCGAAATTTTGACTATTGATACGACTTCCGTAAAATAACAAGATGTTGAAAGATGTTTTGTAAAATGCTCTCGTCACAGTTATATCAGCCGTTGACCTCTCTTATGAGAACAAAAGTATAATGAATTCATGCAACCATTGCTCCTAATGGTGTCTAGAAAATAAGAGCTTGCAGTGTTTAATACAAAAATTGCTTTGTTCTAAATCTAAAGACGGGATAGCACATTTGTATTAGAGTTACAAAACCAATGTCCGCAAACGTTTTTAAAAAATGCCGAGATACATTGAAATTGATTGTATGTTTCCATACAATACTTTTTCTCGGAATGACGCAAGTCTGGCGTAATAAGTCAGTTACATGTACTCTCTAACTGAGAATATATTCGCGGTAGATTTTTGCAACGTAGGAAATAACTTTGGTATTCTTACTCCTTAATAGGAACATTTTTACATTTCGATTGTTAAGTCGCGTCCATACCTTCTATATCTATGAAATCAACAACCAATACAAATGTGGGCGTGATTTCTTCATTAGGTTTTTTGATAGATTTAATTGCTACGAACTTCAGCTACATTGCAAACTGTGAAGGTAATAACAAAACCCTTTTTCCGATCCTATAACACTATTTCACCAATCCAAACTGAAGTCTACTTTTAGTCCTACATTCTGTTTAAATTTAATGTCAACATTAATAGCATTAATAATGTTATTGTTATATTTAAACACAGAAGTAAACCTTTTAATTAATTAAGAAAAGATTTCTAAGATTCAATACAATTTATTGCTTATACGGGAATCCTTTGTGATATAATTATTTGTATATTGAACTTTATCCCAAATGCATAAGACTCCTAATGACTCGGACAGCATGTCCAATAATCGTACTCTACCGACCGATATCAATTTAAATTTTCGCAAGCAATAGAGTTCAATATAGTTTAAAAATTAATAATATCAGTATACATATTATTAACATAATTAACCGTGTCTTTTAAAAAATAAGGTATACCTCTCTCGACTTTTCGACTAGGTAACACTACCTCCTTACCTTATTTACCATAAAATTATTGGTATTAAGACTCAATGAATATACTAATAATATGAGGGTAGTATATTTTTTTTTATACTACGATGGTAGCAATTAAGCATATAATATTCGATTTACTTCTGCGTATTGAACTAACGAGCTCCGAGAGCGCTTTATTAAGTATCATAATTAACAGCATTAATCTTATCGGAAAGTTACGCATATCTGCCGATGTTAATCTGCGCTGATGATGGACTCCCGACCTTGACCGACACCGATGAATTTAACTGTAACAATAAAATATGTAATAAGTTACTATTGGTAGGGTAAAATCTCACTTATAGTATATTTTTGCAGTTTATACAGTACACAAGTTGTTTTATGTATTACTGAGATCCGTGACTGACCTGCACAATCACTTTCTTTCTGATTATGTCTCTCCATCTGTGTCAGTCTTTAGCATAAAATGGGTATTATTGGATGTGATATCCAATGAGTAGATCTACTGTACATAATAAGGAATTTAAGGACCAAGAAAGGCATCTAAGAAGGCAATTAGTACTTCGTTCTAGGAAAACAACGTAGCGTCCGTAATGGCAATATAATAAAAATCAATATAAATACAACAGTCTGAAACGAATACAGCTTCAATAAATACTTTCAGTTAAGACTAGGTTTTTTTTTATTCTAATAAACTTTCTTTAAGCACTTCTGAATAGTACTTTTTATATTCTACCACTCATTTTACTATTGATAATAACATACCAGGTATCTGTAGGTAGTCTTCAATGACTTTCACATAATTCCTCGCTTGTGCTGGCAATTTATCCATTTCCCGAACGTCTTCAATACTGCACGCCCATCCTGGTACAGTCACGTACTCCACCTATGTACAAAAAAAAGTATAAATGAAAATATTTTATTGGACGGTAATGGTATGGTGCACCTGCCTGCACTAACGGTATACGCTGGCACTCCAGTGGCAAACAAAAAGACCTATGGTCCCCTTTACTAACACCTCCTTCGATTATAAAAGGCACACCAATAGAACATCCAAGACAATTGTAGGAAATGTGTAATTATTGCAAGGAGGTATATTGCTGTTAGGTCGTTCTCCACAGGGTTCACTCTGGTAACCTTGGTTAACTCCATTTGGTTACGCCAAACACGATGCGTACCTGGTTTGTCATTGTGCATTGACACCCCTCCCGGCTAATTCAATAATCAGTGATGTCATAGCTTTCGCCGCGCACGCATGTCGCATGCATGTCTTAATAATTGTAATCAACGTGAGTGAATTCCTGAGATTCCCGTAACCGTGTGGGCCCACAGAAGAACAAGTATATTGAAATTGGGGTAAGTCATTCATATTTGACCAGCCAGTTCCTATAGTAAAATATAGTCCATCAAAGAAGGGTATACCATAGCCATCGCCGCACCACTATTTTAAAATCATGTGTTTTTTCTCATATCATAATACTAACTGTAGTATTATGATATGAGATTGGGGATATATATGCCTTTAATATAAGTAGTAGAATTAGTAACTACAGTGTAGTTACTAATTCTACTACTTATATTAAAGGCATATATATCCCCAATACAATGGGATATCTAATAATACAACATATCCCGATATCGAAATATTGTGTTAAAATTATAGAAAGATTATATTAAAATGAGTTTACAAAAAACAAAGTAACCTAATTACCTCGACTTTGCTCAGCTCAGTCATTGATGAGGGGAAATAATTGATTTTCTTTCCGTTTAATCTATACGCTACGCCGATCTTGATCTCCTTGAGGGTATCCAGAATGTCCAACTTCGTGAGACATAACCTGAAAAATATTAGGTTATTTAATTCAAACATGTAACGAAACAAGTTCATCAGCACTTACTCGAACTGTCTCTTGATTGCTTATCGACCTTTTACAACCTGCAGTCTGTTTTTGTAATCTCGGAGACTAAATAGAAAAGCAGTGTTTCCAATAATGTCTTTGTATTAAACAACTCATAAATCATTTTTGTATTTTCCATACATATAAACACTTACAAACCAACTATTTTCTTCTTTTCAACACAAAAATATTTTAAATTATTGTATGTTTTATCAAATATGATACCATAGGCAGTTATTTTCTAGAAACATATATTAAACATAATATCAACGGCAGTTCAGTTAGGCTTTAAAACACAGCCTAACTGAACTGCCGTTGAAAGTGTGAATATTATAAAAAAAATATTTTGATGCAACAGCCCCATATTTATTACCTACACTTTATTCATTTTGTGTTAATGCATGTTAAATGAATATCCACAAATTATTTGAGTGTAACAGATATAAATTAGTAATTAATATTAATTTTCGATTATGTCCTAACACTAAGAATCGCAAAAAGCTAACGAAACATAGGTAATGTCAAATTTGTCTCTGATATAAACAGAACAGACATAGTTTAGTAAAGAGTACCTGGTAAAGAGATAAGATATATAAAACCTACTGGATACTTACGAGGTGTACCCATTAACAAGTCCCGTGTACCGGACCACGACGAGATCGAGCCAGCCGCAGCGCCGGACCCGCCGCGTGGTCACCCCAACCTCATGACCTCGCTCCTGCAATAGCTGGCCTGTCTCCTGGTAACAGAATAATGTGTTTACAAACCATCTACATACGCGATATAATAATATCATAGGACAATTCACACAGTGCCTAAGCTAAGCAGAGGTTGTTAAGATTGCTAGACAACTGATATAAATATATAGATACATTTCTTTTTTGTATATACATTAACAGAATGAGGGGAGGGTGATCATTAGTATTGTGGAATAATTATCCCATTGCTAGAACCCCCCGTTTCCCCTGGAAACCTTCGTGATAAATTCCTGTTCAGTTTGACCTGATAAGCTCATTTTATCATCCTCCACTGGTGTCCCGCCAGCGTAAACTGTTAGCGCAGGAGGGTAGACCATTCCAATATCATACAAAAAAAATTAAAAATATATATTAGATATACATATAATACACCCAGGTAGATATATATACAATCAGACTCATGAGTACAAAAGTTTGAACCCGCCAACCATCGGAAAGCGGTGTGCTAAACCGTTAGACGATCAAGGCCGTCCGCCGTATAACACGAAGCCTTCTTTGCCTCGTCACAATTTTTATATAAAGACATCCGGTGTTCAAATAACTACTGATAAATACTTACATCATGGAGCTCTGTGGGGAAGGGTCCGTCGCCCACACGCGTGGTATACGCCTTTACCACTCCTAGCACATCGCCGACAACGCTTGGTGGCAATCCTAAACCGGTACACACACCTCCTATACTGCAGTTGGATGACGTCACATAGGGGTATGTGCCTGTAATATCATAAAACATATATATTTTAATTCTTATATATTATTGACAAGCTCCCAGCCTCTCTCCAGCTCTCGGCCTTGCATGGTTATACATGTATACATTCCTTATTCCTTCCTTCCTCATTTATCACTCTTACCTATTGCTAAAAACAGAATTATAATTCATTGCGTAGTTTAAAGATCTAAGGGAACAGACAGCGACTTCATTTTATACTATGTAAAGATATAGGATATCTTTACCGTGGTACACTTTGTAAAAAAATGTCTGCGTCTATTTCAATTAAACATTTATACTCGTACGAAATCTAGGCGGGTAGCTAGTGTTTAGTTAAATATTTAACATATAAAGACAAAATTGTTTACATTATTTGCTTTGAAGATTCTAAGTACGAATTGGAATTAATTACCTAAGTTTGGCAAAATAACGAAACATCGTTTGGTGTAATTACACCTTTACGTTATATTTATTAGTGTAAGTAATTAAAGTTCGAGTATATTAATAATAATAATAATAATAATAAAGACATTTATTCAGCATTACAGTATTCTTAGATGCTATCTATCTTATATACTATACAATTTAAAAGCTAAAAGCTAAAACATACTAGTAACGCTGAATGTGACTCCCACTCAGCATTTATACTGCAGTATATATATACCACAGCGCTGATTTTCAGTGGGGCCACCACACACGAGAGAGCGTAAAGATTACTAAAGAAAATAAAACGTTAAAATTAAGACCATTTTATAAATAGATATGAAAATGTATGTAAAGATAAATGCAATTTTAATTAATGTATGTATTTAGTATATTCTGTATATTATTTAAGTAGGTATATTGCTATGTAATGAGATATATATTACACTATATAAAATATATGCAAACACATTATAGGATCAAATAATCTGTGTAATCATGTTTGCCATTTCATTATGTGAAGTGCATTTATGTTGCTTATCAGATACTTTGCCGGTATCATAATGTTACACAATTCTGTAACAATTTTGGCCTATCGTTGCGATAATATTTTAGAAAGTTTTCCTAATATGTCCAGTACTTATTCCTAACACTAAAAATTCCAGATATGTGACGATGTGGCGGGCCGGGTCATTGCACTTCCAAAATATGGTAGAGCGTAGTAGTGCCAGTCACCACTACGCTCTACCATATTTTGGAAGTGTTGTCATCCCTTATACTCGTGAACGAGTGCTGCTTGTTGAGACCGGCTTGTTGTCTCAACAAGCAGCTGACAGACGACCGGTCTGCCACAACGACTGATTCAATATTATTGCGTGTTTAATATTTTGACTAATAAATTAGTGCTATAATATACACCTATAACTTTACATTTTTAAGTTGAATTCAAAGTATACCCAACTTTGAATTCAACTTAAAAATGTAAAGTTACAATAATTCTTTAAACATCAAAGCAAGCAACATGCAAGTTTCTTGTGATGAGACAGCTTTCCGAATGAGGTAGATTAAAAAAAATAACTAATGACTATTCAAAAGTGTTTAAATGGTTTTTTTAATAATGATTTTCTATTCTATTCTATAATGAAATCTAGCTATTTTAGCCGTTATGATTCGGAGCCATACATAAATTACGCCACGCGGATATTAGGGCGGTTGGTTATAAAGAGTGATATTGTATAACAAAGTTTTAGACGAGACACAAACTTCGTATAAACGATTATGACATGAGAAAAAGATACTGACATGTATTAAACCAATCATCAGATTACGACAATGGAAATACAGTTATTTGGAATAGTCTAATCATTTTTTTACCTATTTGCAAAACATTTGTTGTTTCATGAAAATATAATCTTTCTTGATATAATCAATTACAAAGAGAAATTTTAAGTCCTAGTCATATTGAGAAATACTGTTACTTGATAAGCCAAGATAATATGAACGAAGTGTAGAAATACAGTAAAATTCATGTACAAAGATGAAAATATTCCATAATTTATGTGTTTAATATAAGTAAATGTTACCAAAGTCAATATCCAACATGGCGGCGTTAGCTCCCTCCACTAGCACCTTCTTTCCGCTCCCGATCTCCTTGTGTAAGTACGAGACGGTGTCCCGTACCATTGGCCTGATCTGTTCTGAATACTTGCGATACCTGGCCAACTCGCTTTCGACATCTACCTCCAGCGTGGGGAACATGCGTTTATAACTGTCTGAGAGCGTTCTGAATCTGAAAAATAAAAGTAAAAAAAAATAAAAATATTTTTTTATCACTTAATATGTTCACTGTCATCCACGGGCTAATTCTTTTTCTTGCGTTCTTTTCTAGAACACCAACTACGAGTCGACCTGTGTTTACTTACCATTTTTTTGCAGCTATGAATATATCTTTTAGGATAACAAAATTATGCTGACTTTCATGAACAGAAAATTTATTAAAAAATATCAAAATGTCACTTTAAGCCCGATATCTGAATATTGCCGTGGTTATCAACGTGTCAATCAAAGGGTTGCCTAGTCTAGCAGTACGCGGTTCATGGGTTTGATTCATGGCACGATATACATGATGATTACAATGATCAAAACTATAATTGTTTGTATCAGTCTTAACAAAAAAAATGTTTTAGGTATTTCTATCAATTGTTTAGTAGTCACAACGCAAGCTCATTTAAAAGCCAAAGAAGAACGACTACGGACATTCTCATGTCACGATGATTACCACGTTACTTGTTTACCATTCCAACAACATAAGATAGTTACTCACTTCTCTTCAAACAGACTGAAGTCACCAAGCAGATCACCGATTCTGATGCCATTACGACTGGCTTTGGACGAGTAGGTTGGCCCAATGCCTTTTTTAGTCGTCCCTAGAGAATTCTTCCCTTTTTCTGCTTCTTGAAGACCATCTACCTGGAATACAAATGTTGTATATTTGTAGTATTGAACTATATAGATAGATATATCGTTTATGTGTTTGTTACTAATCACACACATGTTCATAAGAATAGACAATACATAATACGACTGAAGATTTATAAAAAAAATTATTATGTGTGATCTGTAGCAATACAAAAAGGTCGAAGTTCAGCGTGGAACATTGTTCAGGGAACAAAACACTGATTTTCAGCTTCAACCCATTTGAGGGTACGTGAAAATAGTAATTAAAATAAAAAGAGCAATATTATTGGTGACTGTCTGTGCGGTGTGTGTATAATAAAAAGTATATATGTGTAATAGCAACACTGAATAGACTACTGTCAGATTGCCATGTCTGTTAAATGTAAAATCATGTTTAAAACATGTAGTATTATCATAGTAAATATTCATCCAAATAGAAAAGGCGATCATATCGCTAAGCAAATTATTCCAGACTACCTTTGGATGAATTGAGAAATAAAGATAAGGAAATAGTTCATTATTTTATTTATAATAAGAAGTAAGGATAAGCATTTCGGTTTTTTTTAATACTCGGGCTGCCACACCCTTAAGTTTTACACCATTTGATACAAAAAAACCATTCGAATTACTAGTAACTTTGAGGTTAGGTGCTAAAAAATAAGTAATACGACCGCATAAATATATCTAACATATGACGTATTCGTAAACAAATCTTGTATGATTCATCGGACATACACAGTCCATTCTAGTTAGAAACCATTATGTAATTCGCATGATGCAATACACTAATCACGTGTGAAATTTTATTTAACCCATACATAAACTGACAAAACAAATCTTATCAAAGAACATTTAATACTACGTGGATTACAGAGTAAAGAACACCACTCCTTTTATGGAAAGGGGAGGGGATTGTCAGCAATGGGGATTAGTGGTAACAATGTACCTATTGCTAAAAATCCTATTGCTGACATATTATTTCGTATGTATGTTAGTTATAAGGTATTTATAATATAGGCCTAATGTAGGGTACATTGACCAGCAGATCGATTCCACGCTCCATCCTTATGAAATAGACAGATTTTGAGGGGTTTTTTTGTTTGTCAGCTGACGTGATCACGATGGTTTTTAGTTACTATATTTTTATTTTATTTTAGGGCTACTTATTATCTTGCTTATTTTTTAATTATCTAGTCTTTTTATAAATTTAAAAATAAAAATATATATATATTATTATTTCCAGAATATCTTATAAAATATTTTTTATTTAATTTATTGTTTTGATTCATTGCTTAGTTGCTGTACTAATTAATAAAAGTACTGTATTTTCATCAGTTTTATGCAGCTTGCTTTACTACTTCACTGGACGAAAATAAGAACGAGTGTAGAGGGTACTCCAATCCCGCGGAAGGAGATATGGAGCGGCTTAAGGTCAATTTTGATGAGCGATGATCTTACTTTCCGAAGTCATATTAGTGCACTATGCACTCAGGCGTTCAGGACCCTTGGATTTGTATTGCGACAGGCACACCAGTTAGACAACATACTTAGTATTAAAATACTATATAATGTCTTCGTACGCAGTAAACTAGAAAGTAACGCATTATCTGGAACCCACATGAGTCAAAATATATACTCATGGTGGAGAAACTCCAAAAAAAGTTTATACGATATGTATATCAAAGGCAGTATGGTTATTCACATACCCTAATATATATCCTACTATGTTTTTGTTGGGGATGGTGGGATATGACACACTCGAAGTAAGACACACATGTACATAGTATAAAAAGTAATACGTAATGAACAAAGGTTTACGAAGATTGCACACATGGAATAGGTAGTCAAAGTCATGAGAGGTGAAAAATGTAACCAAGCGGTATTAACATCAGTGTCTATAAAAGCGCCCAATAATTACTTACAAGCAAGAAGACGAAACTTGTTTGATGTTCCATGGAGAAGAACAGAGCTGGCCAAACAGGCTCTTATTTCTCTGACATTAAGTCTACTCAACGGTGTAGTTAGTCGCTTTCCAGATCTAGACATATTTACTTGTAATTTGCTGGAGTTTCGTAGGATGGCAGTGGATTATTTAGGTAGTATGTTAAATGGAGATTAGGTATTATTATTATTATTGTTTTTTTTTTCTCTTTTGTTTTTCTTGTGTAATTACTGTTTATAATTGTATGTATTTCAATATTATCTTAAGTGGGCATATTGGGAGACTGTTAAGCTCACTTAGTACGATGTAAATAAATAAATAAATAAATTTCTTCTATCTAAAATTCATACTGAGTTTAGTCTGAGAGCACCTCTAGAGGTTCGACCCTCGGCTCAGGTAGTCGTAATTTCCCGCCAGTTGGAATAAGATAAGGGATCAATCTGAGGAGAGCCTGTAGATTACAAAGATATTCGACTAGCTTCCAGAGTTTTCTTGCTTGAGTAGATACTTTCCTTCTCAGAGCATACATGTACATTAAAAAAAGTAAATCGTAATGAACAAAGTTATTTCTTTACCTGCTGGTGAATATCGAAGACCAAATGCGCTCTATCTGAGATGATGAGCCGGTCTCTCCAGCCTTCCATACCCTTCAGTTCATTTTTCTTCAATTCCTCGAAGAGACCAGGTAAATGTATCACCACACCATTGCCTGAAATACATTAAGAATTAGAAATATAATAATAAAAATATTGAAAGCAATATTTGGATTTATGATGATATCTTTTTCATATGCGTCAGAAATCAAAGTATTTAAGTATATCCATTAGCTGTTTAGTTTATTGCAACGCGTGCCGGACACTTTTATTTATATTAATAAAAATATATATAATCAATTGTACTGAGGGGAAGGTTGAAACAAATCGATTTCAATATTAAATTACATTCCAATTTAGCTTACATAATCTCTTATCTTCCAATATTATTCTAGATATTTTACATTTCATGTATTATATATATATATATATATACATGATAAAAATGGTGGTTGGTTGTTCCACAGATTAATCAAATAAAATATCTTTATTCATGTAGCTCTATTAGAGTCTTATAATATGTTAAATCTAAAGTCAGTTCGGAGTGCTTTCGAATTAAGAACTGACAAGAAACTCAAAATAATACAGATGCATTTTTTTAAGTTCAACTAGGTAGAATATCGTGACCACCAGCGTGTGATATTGCATTTTTGTCAAGAGAAAACAATCTAATCACTGGCCGTAACAGCCATAACGCCCCACAAGCAGCACCCGTTCACGAGTATGACAGACTATATAGTAATACTTTATATATATATTTATTTATTTTTTATTTAATACAGAAGGATCATCATTACAATATTATTTATACAATAGGTACACTTTCTAGACAATATCAATCCTTTCAGTATTTATGCGTAGTCCTGGCTTCTGAACTAGCATTAGCCGTGTGACATACTGTTCTTACTCATACGGCGAAACTAGCCCACTAAGAAATTATATTGATAGTTAATATAAAGTGTAATTAATCAGGTATCAATATAAACATAACATACCGTCACGACTAATATCCCAAATGGAATAGTCACAGTCAATTATCAATGTTGAGGGGAACACAACACTTGACATGCCTACATTAGAGTCTACTGCTGTCTCTCGTATTATTTTTTGGTTCGATATTGGTGTATCCTTCATTGGAAAGTCAGTCAGAAATATATAATACACAAAGTTTTTTTGTGTCGTCCAAATTTGAAATCACAACCTGTTGGGTATAAGTCGATGTAGTTAACCACTAGGCCACAACGCTCTCAATTTAATTATGTACCAATATGCGGGCATATATACCTACAGATAGATATGTATCAAGAATGTGCAAAACCATGAAATTGAATGACACTTGGCTCCGTACCAGCTATTCACAAAGATAATTGTGTTTTGTAAACAACTTCTTACAGAACTACACAGATTGCTTCAGGACACAAGTAATTCCGATTCTGTTGCAAAGTAAGTCCAGCGCAGCGGCACGATTATGTAACGGTGTTGATAGCAATTCTTTTTTGAAACGAAATGGAAATATCTATTTTATCTGTTATGCGTAAAGTATTTGATAGTTGTAGTTACAAGAGAAGTCGCAGGACTGGGTGACTCAAATACCATAGTCAAATGGCAAAACTGTTTTAAAACTCGGAAACTGTGTTAAAATATTATTTTTATTTCAAAATAACAGTGTATTCACTATTATTTTTTCTAACTGGTATGACTGTGACGCTCTAGCAACTTTTCAGCTGGTGGTAATCGTCTACCATCTACTATATACATGAAAAGCACCTCAGACATCTTGTTATAATGTGACACCCGTTCGTTGCCGGGGGGAGGGAAGGTGGCTGTCAGTAATGTGGACTAGCAATTTACAATGACTGGAAACCATCGTGGTCAATTCTTTTTATCAGCTGGGCAGTGGTAATCGTCTACCTCATACTACTATATACTCAAAGTAAAGTGCCGGCGGGTTAAGCATTTAATTATAACAGTGCGTTGCTATCCCAGATTCCCTTATCAGACATCTTGTACAACTTATAAAGGTGATACTGTACATAAGATAAATAAAAAAATATCTATACATATAAATAAAATTGGAGTGTCTGTTTATAATACTGAATTAACAGTTTTTTACTACACGCATATGAATACAAATACGGTACATGCACAAAAATATCGTTTTTACAATTTTAGTCAGTCTGTCTGTTTGTTCCGGCTAATCTCTAAAATGGCTGGACCGATTTTGACGGGACTTATTTTGGTAGCTGATGTAATAAGGAGTAACCAAGGCTACTTTTATTTTAGAAAAATAAAGTTTAATTCCACGCTGACGTAGTCGCAAGTACAGCTAGTTGTAAATAAAATTAACTTGGAATAATATTCTCGGTTACCAATTACTCTAAGTAATGACAATGCAAGTGCTTGCTGGATCCTGTCACGGTCCGTGGACGATTCGTGCATCATAAAGCACGACCTTGGGGACCAGATTAGTCATTTTGAGGCCAGTATTAATTTAAGTCGCTGTGGTACCTGGCAGCCGCAGGCACTGTAATAGCTGATCACGTAATACCTACTTGGTATTGTTTGTGGTATTTTTACATTATTATCCACTAGCTGTGGCCGCGACTTCGTCCGCGTGGAATAGTGACATTGACCAAATAAAAAAATAATAATAATCTAACCCAAAAAAGCTAAAGCAAAAAGTTACATCGTTCTAGGTTCAAAACTTAACTATTTCTATACACATTTCATCCCTATTTTATCTTAACTCCTTACGGGTAATTTTTTTTCAAACTTTCAATGACATTTTTATTTATATTTAATCAACAGCCTAAAAAAATCTTCTAGCTTTAATATGACAATACAACCATACAAGCTTACCACTCCCTTTACAACACCTTTTCGCATTAAAAAGTAGCCTATGTCCTTTCTCAGGTTCTAGACTATCTGTGCACCAAATTTCATTTAAATCAGTTTCGACGTGAAAGCGCGACAGACAGACAGAGGTATTTTCGCATTTATAATATCAGTAATGATTGTATAGTACGCTGACATAGATATGCAATCCATCGGTGGAACTAGTGTTACCAATTTTATCAGGCTGTTTTTCATGTAATTGGAATGGCAAAGAAGCTGACGGCCCACCTGACCAGATGCGGCAACCATAATGCATTACCATTGCCATGCCATGCCTCTTATCCTGTAAAAATCACAACTAAATGGGCAAACGTTTAAGAACCTCAAAAATATGGGATTTCTTTATTTATTAATTCACAATCGTCGAGATCACGTCACTTCTTATAGATTTAATAAATACGATATATTGTATATAAGTAATACTAGTTTTGAAACTTATTTTATCTTTCATACTTAAGTTTCATCGTTCAAAATTTCTTTTACCTGAACAATTGTTTCCCATATTTTATATATTTGCAAATGCACAGAACTGCCAAGTTACAAAAAAGAGAGAAAAATAACATAATACAGAACATTGAAAATGCCAGAAAAATGGGACGTCTCGTGATATACAGAACGGCAACACGAGCCCAAACATAAGGATCGGTTTGTAAGTTGTCAGTAAGTGACGTTTTTCACTAAACATTTTTTAAAGTTATAACGATAACGAACAAATTAGAGAAATTGCGCATCACCATAATAAACCTTCGTGATCTGAGGGCAGTATACATTCATAGTAGTTATATATTAGAACATCATATGTAAACTACGGAAATAATTACTGCACAATATGTGTGGTATGCATGTAGAACAATTAACAACAATGTATAGTATATAACTACACACAACGTAATCCTTATAGCAAGCAAATAAGGCTCATTTTACTGCACATGTTCATAAGAAGAATGTAAACTATATAATGTGTAGATTTGGCAAGCATTCAAAGGTCGAGCTATGCTATCGGTCAATAATCATGGTACTATATTTACACTCATTATCAACTTCCTTCTTATTGACAAAGCGACCTACTATGACGTATTTTTGCCACCTGTCCTACACTCGGGGCCAGAATCACAATGCTGGTATAGAGGAAATCATTACTCTAAAAGAAACACAAACATATATTACTGTCTGTAGATGTAGACGAGTATAAAATATTCCATTTTTAAATTTACACCTACAATATTAGCAAAGCAAAATGATCTTTATTTTTTGCAGCTATAGATAACATATTCGTCTTACAAACAACAATATGGAGGTTTTGTCTCGTTCTTTCTTATGCTGACTACAGTACCGTGACAAATTCTGTGTTTCAAATATGGAATAGTCTTTGAGTAAGACAGTTCAATTTAAAAAAAAAATTACTCACCAATTACGGAGGTGCATTTCTGATTGATGATTCCACTCGGCAGTAAGTGAAAATCGAACTCCTTGCCATTGACAACAACTGTATGCCCAGCATTATTGCCTCCCTGTAAAAAAATCTATATTATCCATCTGTGCACAATACTCTATGAAATGAGAGAATTTGGGATGTACCTAATTTAATGCTATTTGAAATTAGATGTTTTGATCTCAAAAATTACAGCCAGATTAGTCATCTGTCTAGTCTTGAAAACAACTCCGATAGATCGATATTGGAAAACGTTGTTCCGTTATGCTATACCTAATCTGCGTACTGGTGAACAAATATTTATTTTCGACAAGACTACAGTAAGACCCCGCTTAATGCAGTTTCGGTTTAGCATTCCTTTATCTCAACCCAGGGATTCGGAACATAACGGAATGACGTCGAGGAAATAGATTAAGAAACAGCAGCTAGACTTTTTAATGTTGAGCTCAAGGAATTAACTGAGCAAGAAGAAAACAAAAATAATGATAGTAGTGATTCCGAAAAATAGAAAGAAAGAGCACTGGGACTTATTGGGAGGTAATACCCCGCGTTGAGCGGGGTCTTACTGCATTACGATTATTTTTTGTATACCGTATTCGAAGGTAAGACCTTTGTAAGATATTATTGAGTGCTCTTACAAGAGCGATCTTATTAATTTCATTTTGCAACTTACTCCATATTGTAAATAGTTGTGAAATCTAAATATCTACAATATCGTCAAGGTCTGAGTTTCAATTTCTAAAGATTACGTAGCGAATGCAGTTAAATGAAATATAGTTTCAAGTAGGTGACACTTTCAAAATAACAGATAAGAACTTTACACAAGTTTCAAGGGTGAGATATGGCAGTAAAATTACAAGGAGACGTAACACCTTAGTCATATAGGAAAAATAATAATAATATCTCACGACCACGCACAGCGCCATCTAGTCCCACGCTACGCAGAGCTTGTGTTATGAGCACTAGACAACTAATATAAGTGCATAGATATATTTTTCTGTGAACACATACATAATTTACATAGAAAACACCCTGACCTATACCTATGAATACAAATGTTTGTAGCGTCCGAGGAATCGAATCCGCAACCATCAGATGTAAGACAGTCTGCAAAACCGCTAGACCACCGAGGCCGTCCTCCAAAAATACATGGGCAGTATCAAGGGCGTGTATTTAAGAGTCCCGTCCGTGTTTATCAAGTAAAGAAGCAACGATTTTCCATCATGTGGGATATAATACGATGGATAAAAAAAACTTAAAACTTAAAATATGATTTTCAATTCTAGAAATATATATGTATATGTACTTTATGCGTATACGTAAAGTAATAAACGACAGTTTTTATTGAATACTGAAAGTTTTAAACTGATGGTAAGATGGTATTTTGTTTTTACAGGGTCCTGAGTTGTAACATTAAATAAACGCCTACTTCTCGTAACTCCTCCATTAGTGACATTGAATAATTCAACATACTTACTTCATTACAACTAAAAACAACATAATAATAATAATAATAATATGTTTATTATTCCATTGACAAGGTTAGCTGGTAATTAAGCTAATAACAATAAGCTCTCCTTTTGTTCAATCCTAAGTGACATACTAAATGCAAAAGTAAATTTGTTACCTCTTGACGCCAATAGATTAATGAAAATGAGAATAAAGGCATACGATTTAATATTTGGCATGGAATAAGGACATAAGCTACTGTAAGGATGAATGTACTTTGTAAATAAGTAATATATAAGGATTGATTATAATAATAAACGAGACAGTATACATTGAAATGTTATTATTACATTTAATTTTAATACTACTAATACTAATTTTGATTTTGGACATACATATTATTACTTAATTATATTTTGGACATTTAACAATATAAATAATTATGACATTCGTTGTTAACATTTAATAAGTTATATTAACATGAATTTAAATTTACATGCTCAAAATGTAGCTGAATAAGAAACTGTAAATTAATTTGTAAGAACAATGTAACCTATTCAAAGCAAATAAATAAATAATAATATAATAAATAATAATAAAATGTCGTGCCTACCATTCGCCCAACCAAGCACCACCCTTATACTACATACATATACGAAATCACAGACAAATGAGTAGTATTATCTTTAATGTGATTTTTTTGCCCATTAATGCTTTAAGAGCTCAATATGCCTTTATAATTCCTTCATTAAATTTGACGGACGCTTTGGTCCATGCTTTTTTTTCCTTGAGTACATGTCTATCTTTAGTCAACGTTTTGTAATAAAACTGCTATTTTTTTAATGGATAATGATGGAATGTTACACTCGCCTGCGCTAATGGTTTCCGCTAGTGGGGCACCATTGGAGGATAAGATGACGAGTCAGGTTAGTTAGCCATCCGTAACGGTTTATGTACAATTCCATTATCATCTATAAAACAGTGTCGCATGTAGTAGGTATTCATTATTATATAAATTCAACCCTATTCAAGTGCATTATCACATGTCTCAGTTGAAAGACCTGATCCATCAAGTTATCTCCCATCAAATTGCGAATACACACCCATTTTGATCTCTTAACACTCGTAATACATTTATGACATGTATTTATTAATATCATCCAATCTAAACATTACTATCAGTCACGCCTTTTCAGATAAGCAGAAATCACAAATATGCTCGTAACTCTAGTTTCGAGTCTCTATTTGTTGTAGCAAATGACCTAACAGTGCGAAAAAAATTATGGTTTACGATATTTTTATTTCCCTATAAGATTTAAATACATCACTTACATAAGAAAATTACAAACTATGTACATAATATTTAGTGACGCGAGCAATTTGTTGAAAACTAAAATATACCTTTCATCATATAAAATAAAGTATGGAATGCTGTGCAACACGATGCTATGCATTGCTTACGACGTAAGGAGAATATCTACAAACTTCGGTTAACTAGTATAGTTATATATTAGGCAAGGTAATCTAAGAAATGAAGACGAACTACATAGGATGAAAGAAATGACAGATATTTAATATTATTCAAAATAGAGGATAAAAATTGGGATACTTGATGTGGATTCACTGATACGTTAGATTTGGATACATTGATTTTAAGTATATTATTATTGACGGAAAAATTTAAGAATAAAAGGGTATTGGCTACATCAAGCAAATTAAACACATTCTGTGAGGATGCTGGAAGATCTTAGCAAGTGACAAGAATTTCACCGATAATAGTGTGGCTCTTAAATAATTAATGAATAAAGGATCAGCAACACACACCTGAAACGACTTTCAGGTGTCCATAGGATACGGAAAATGTTTACCATCAGGTGTACTGTATGCTAGTTAGTCACCATTGGGGTATAAAAAAAACAGTAAACTAGCTCTCATTTGTAGATATGAAGGATCACGGGCATCACATAATATAATAAATTTATAAGTTAATAAATTTTTTTCATAAAGACTTATTCCTAGGGATACTTTTCCGTCCTTCCTTAGTGGAATTTCTAAACTATAATGGAAAACATTATGGAAATTTTCTATCATGTAAGCTCTATAGTAAATTACTCAATGAATATGTACCAGTTTTATTAGTGCAAATAGCAACTTGATTGCCACAAACAAACAATAATGTGATAAGACTTATATACTTACTGTTAAAATTTATAAACCGTCACAGCATTCAAATAGTTTGCAGAAGCAGTTTGAAGCAGTACAAACTGTTCTTGTTAATTTAATACTGAACTCTTATCAATGGTGTAAAGATAAAATTAATGGAGCTAATGTGCTCTAAAGGCAATTATATATATGTGTGTACATTCATTCATCTCTGTGTGTGTTTTATAATATATTTAATAAATAGTTATGATGTAAAAATTGTATTTTTAATTCATTTTATTTATTTATTGTTATATCTTATATGTAATTCTGAGTTGAAAATACTTAATAGTTTTATTATTTTATATCCCCAGACCTATACTTAAATTAAATTTGAATGAAAATACAGGGTAGTTTTATGTAGTTACTGCTCCTTGTTAAATTATTACATTATGTATAGTATATAACATAATAATTCATTTTACCCTTGTGGGAGTAATTATTTTAAGCATCCAAATGACTAACAACCCACACACACTTCAGCTGGTAATGACATAATAAAATCCAAACTTGAAATTCAAATTGTTTTCATTAGATAAAATTATGTTTACCTTGCCATGTAGACCTACGTATCTCCCATTGCTGTGGGGGAAGCAAAAACCTATTTTGTACAGGCTGAGACTTCATTTAGTTTTTTCTTTTTTTAGGTAAATAGAAACCTAATCTTTCCACATGATAGAATCCATATTTACATCAAATGTTACATAGATATGTAAATTTGAAGTAAATACTGTGTATCTGGTAAATTGTGTAAATGTAACAAACAAACAGACAGACAAACACACTTATGCATTTATAATATGTAAGCAAACCATATGGTTAGCAAAACTGTTGACAATAATTCAAAATTCTATCCAATATTTAAAAGTTAATTGGATGAAATACCTCTCTTATTTAAGTCACTTATTTCTCTTTAATTAATTTATTAGGAACATTATATTTTCAAATGACTTCACTATACCAAATATATAGACATCCAAATTATAAAGCACTGTGAAATTTGAGAAGTGGCACTGTTTTCTTATTTATTTCAATAAATGGCCTAAATAGAGGTCATATGATGTTGGAATATTCAATCATGTAAAGATAGCATTATCAAGTGAGTGATATCTGTCCTCTTACAATAAATTTATATATCACATCACATTACATTCATAAACAAATGTTAGATAGCACAAACAAAATTATACAAAATACTATTATACAACATTTTATTTAATAAGATTTAAACATGAATAGGATTCCTTGATATTAATGAACACAACCCACATAAGAGCCATTGGCCTCTTGTTATTTTTGAATGAAACACAATTAGACAGAGCCCTAGATATAATATAAAGTTATAAAGATCACATGGAAATCATCAACGGTGTGGCCATGACAATAAACAGCCCAGACCTTGGCAGAAATCCACAATTAACATGCCTAATGACAAGGCCACAATTACGTTAGTGTTAAACAGTTACGAATTAATGATAAGCTAAGCCAACTACTCATATAACTTAAAAAACATTCTTGTAAACACTTCATTAAAAGTTATGTTTATGGTTACATAATTATTCCCAGAGGCGAGAAAAACGCGAGTTTATGCAACGTCAAATGGAACAGACGTTAGTTGTTTCATCCTAGAATACTTGGCACCAATCGCGAAAATACGATTTAATATAAAAACGGAAATTAAAATAGAACACTGTTTCGCTGTTTGCATGTTATCAAACAAACTGACCAACCAGCTATGGTAAAAGAATATATATATTTTATTAACAATTATTAATTATTTCTGTTGTTATACAACAGTAATAATTAATAATGAAAAATAAAAATCTATATAAAACCGATGTTATAGGCATCGCTCACGTTTATGTATAACCTCAAAAATATTTCGGTGTAAAAGATATTTAACGTATATACGATAAGTTTAATTTTAAAACAAATTTATTTTTATATCCTATGTCCTACAAAATTATAATAAAATTTTGTTAATTAACAAAAAGTTAAAGTTCTGACCTGGCAGCGGCAAACGATATCAGAATTTAAAGCCAATAAATCCACAACTTTTCCTTTGCCTTCGTCGCCCCACTGGGCACCCAAAACAACAGTCACTTTATTATTTTCCATTTTATATTTCTTGCACGGACATGAGGATATCTCGCCGTTTAGTTCGGTATACTTTGAATCTGCACTCGAAGCCATTATTTATAACAAAGTTCAAAATTAATTACGATTCGAGAGAGAGAAACATGCGCGCGCCGCGGTAATCACTTGACTACACAAAAATATATAAATAAATACAAATATATATTATGTCTAGGGATGTCCGTTACCAGTATCTAATAGTACGTACTCGATACTTCTATTTCGATACAAAGTGATTTTGGCATCGAATCGATCTTGCTATATTTATTCTATTTATTTGTTATGAAACAAAAAATCTGCTTGGTTGTTTTGGGAACAAAATAAAGATAACTCAATATGTGATCATTTAAAACAAAATTGCAAAATATACAAGGTATGTCGGTTCGATATGTTCACGATGACACAACTCACGACATGACTCAAAGAATCACAGCTATTATTTGAAATAAAAGATAACAGGAAATCAAAATCCTTTCAGATTATTTTATATTACAGTATCGATAGAAGTATATGTACCACACATATATATAGACCACATATAATTATTCGTGGTATCGATTGATAGGGGTACTGATATATGAGTAAGATCGAAAAGGGATTTGATTACTATGAACTACTATTAATATTCTCTTATCTGTTGTAGTATTGAGTAGACATTGGACATCCCTAATTATGAATGACTGGAGTAGAGATGAGAAAATACTCGATTGTGAAAGTAGTCGATTATGAAATATAATATAAAATATTATTTTAACAAATCGATTAATTATTATTTTTCTATTATATATTCATTTTTACATAAATTTTTCTCGTCACATTTTATTTCATTTAAGTGGTGTAAAAATAGATTTAATTTCTACAGATTTTGATGATTCTAAAAAATTAAGACAAGTAGTGAATAAAAAAAAACAAGATGAAGAAGCACAAGAAAATATTTTTTATTTAGTTATGAGAAAAACAAAAAAGAAACAAAATTATGTATTAAATATAAAAATTCTAACCAAATTAAATAAAAAATATAATATACGACGACATACATAATATAAGGGATTTGATCGGGTCCACTCGATTTGTGAACTTCTAGGGAGAAAAGAGACTTACGTACGACGTGTCAGTACTCCTTTATTGATACTGATCGATCGCCCGTCCAATTTAAACGCTCCTCAGCCGCTCCATAAGTCCTTCCGCGGGTTTGTAGTGTCATCTGCACTCGCCACCTATCGTCCGGTGAAGCTGTAAAGACCAAGGGATTTGATCGGGTCCACTCGATTTGTGAACTTCTAGGGAGAAAAAAGACTTACGTACGACGTGTCAGTAAGTCTTACTCCTTTATTAATACTGATCGATCCCCCGATCAATTCAAACGCTCCTCTGTTGTTCCATAAGTCCTTCCGCGAGGGTTTTACATCTGCATCATTTCCTTTACTAATTGTTTTCGAAAATTTCGGTTTTCGAAAGTTTTAGTGCGGTCATAGTTGTATATAACCATCGCATTATGCACTGACATGTTCAGAAGTCGGCGGAAAAGCTTCTTGCACCAACAAGTCTTATATATCCTTTTTATGAGGAAGCAATGGAGAATTTAATCATTATGATCGACGCCCCCCATAGAGATGTTATAATCAAATATGACTTTTGGTTTGTATTTGCAATAATCATACTTTTCTTTTTCGCTGACTTCTGGGCGGTGGAATGTTGACTACAATACCACTATGTTTTTATTTTTCCACACGAAATGACACGAATAGACTTAAATCTTTCGTCGTACTAAAGGAAACTTCGCCCCGTTACATTTTTATTTTTTGGATTTGAGGGACTCCAGTATAAACTCCCTGTAAAACTGTGAACAAACTCGAAGAGTACCCATAGTATAAGTCTTGTGTTTAGTTTTAAGAAGCCTAGACTAGCCTAGAGAGTAATGACGAATTATAAAAATTGACCATTACATTAAAACCGCCTTTACCAAATAATGGTCTCATCAAACTATACACAATCTGAGATGTGGCACTCTCCAGCTCATTCGCTCGATCATGTCATAGACGTGAGTCTTCGCCGAATATACCTACTTCCATCCTCTACAGATAGTCCATCCATAACTCCCAGAGTTCGTAGCTTTTTATATGTACCGACCTTTGCTTTTTTGTTGCATTCAACTTAAGAACATTCCATTTAAGAAGCGACACTTGAATGAAACAATTTCCCCGGGTACATACAGCGTACCTGCTGCATTTGTTATTCAAATATTTAAGGACGGCCATAATCTTGTTAAATTTGGAGGGATTTTTGGGTAAGGCGGTGGTGTCTACGAATTGCAGTTACCTTTTGAATAATAAGAAGCGATTGTAGTGCATAATTTTATTAAAACATGCAAGCCTCGGTGGCTTAATTGTTTGATAAAAAGTTTTATAATTAGTGTTCGTGTTGCTAGGTAAAAGTTATGTCTTAGATGCAACTGTGACAAAATCATGTGTAAATTATATTTACTGTTATATATCTACTGAACATCTCCATCAGTAACTCACTAACAAACACATGTGTGGAACTCACCGGATTGATAAGAGAGAATCCTAGCCGACCTAGGCTCCGCCGCTCTGGAAGTACTGGCCTCAAACAATTACACAATATTTAGTCTAATATTCCCAAAATATATCAAAGTTTTTTTACACATGAAATAAATGAAATAGGTACTCGTCATCATCATCATCATCATTACAGCCTGAAATACGTCCACTGCTGAATAAAGGCCTACCTCAAAGATCAGATGATTATAGCAGATTTCCGGGTTTCAGGACTATGGAGTACTTCCCCTTTCTTCCGCCTTCAGATAATCCCACGACATGCCAATGCAATCTGCTCAACTCTTCCTCCAGTTCAGTTAGCTTCTCGTCGGTTAGCAGTGTTTGAACGTTGTATGTGGCCAGGGGTAGTGGTCGTCGTTTGCAGTAGCCTGGTCTTACCCGGGAATTCTTCGTATTCCCTGCCCCGCCGTTTCCATGACCGCTACCATGATCAGGAGTAGCGGGGTTGCCGGAGACTGGGGGCCGGAGCCTTGGGTGTAAATTCATTTAGTACTGCCATAATAGCCACGCTTGGCATGCGGTTGGCGATCGCGTCGTGTGATGGTAGTCACTTAGTAGAACGCTGCTGCCCGTCCCCAAGTCGATAAATCTCTTAGTCGCTTTTTACGACACCCACGGGAAGAGATGGGGTGGTACTAATACGTTAATGAAATACTAATGAGGAGTAAATCAAATAACTCAGTATGGACCCACCCACACTAGCTATTGCGGACATTGCGTTCACGCCGGCGCCGCCGATGGAAACAGGCATTCAAATAAAATTAAAATTACTTGCACAACTACTATAAATTTGTATTATCTTTTTTTATTATTAAAATTTTCAATAACTCTCAATGCAATGCTCTGCTTAATAGGCTAATTTTGTACCCAGGCAAAAAAATTAGATTGGTTTCTACTACTAAACTTTTTATTAAAACTGGCAAGCTGTGTGACAAGGACAAACTATTTAAATCGAAAATCTCTTTCGATTATTCAATTTATAATTGAATGAAAATTAATAATTACTGTTGAATAATATAATCATTTGCATATTTTGTGATATGTGCGAAATGACATTCGAATATTTTACTTAATAAGCTCTGACGACATTATTTATTGTGTGTCATTGTTATTAACTAGAAAGAGTATTAATAATATTCACATCGTTTTTGTACAGAGACATGAACTACTAATAGTAAGAAATATTAATAATAATTTTCCTTTAATAATTTCTCTTAGATAGGTACTAGATTTTTGGCTTTTGTTATTTGTGCATGCTGTCAATTGTAGCTTGTCACTTTCATGTTGGCTGTCAAAATTCTCAAATGTCAAATTGTTGTTATCAAACGCTACACAATCATTTCAAATCACTGTTCTTTGTTACTTTTATTCTCTGTCATGTGTTCGCCGAATTCTGTCGATAAATGATAGCCGTCGAACTAATATTTTACCTTACCGTTAAATTATAAAGTTAAATAGTATTTAATAATATATTGAGTGTGCCCTGAAAAAAAAATAGGTAGGAAATAAATAGAAATGAGGGCTAGCTTATTTTTTTTATTGGTATATGTGTATATGTCTAGTGGCGCGAGTAATAACGATAAAGAAATTGAAGAAGAGAGGAACAGGAAAAGAATAATCGAACAGTTAACTCGGACGCGTACAGTGTTGCATGAAGATTATGATTTGATTAGTAGACAGGTTGCCACAGATGTATATATGTTTAGAAGTTACCGGACTGTCTCTGTTGTTTTTTATCCGGTGATGATAGAAGTTAGCGATGCCCGGTTCACGTTCCAGTCAGAAGAGCTTCATTTAAATAATATTGGTAGGTGCACTTTTACTTTCATTTATTTTTAGTATCATTTAAAAGAAAGACTGATGGCATTTGTTTTGTTCTTATTCAACTTTAAAGGATTTGCATGGATGCTGTCCCATTGCCATTGAGACCACGTTATTTTCAGAGGATAATGCATTTTTTCAATTAAGATATAAACTCAAATGTTTCCATGAACAAAAAAATAAACGCCTTTACAAAACAACAATATGAATTTTGCAGAGTTACTTCATAGTAATAAAATACTGTCTAGATAGATATTGATTAGAAAAAATAAATTTTAAATAATTATACTAATCATCATTAAATTATAGTTGACATCTGAACTTGACAGCCTAAAATATAAAAACTATGAATTTTCATTAGAGTTAATAATATATATAAATAGGTAACAACCATGTTCCTAAGTGATGAGCATAATAAAAAAAAAATCTATTGACCTTTCTTGCATTGTATATTGTATTGTCCTTTTTAAAATTTATACTAGAATGAATAATAATAATAATAAATGTTATCAAATTAATAATTATTCTAAACTTCTCACAATTAAAAGAAGGTATTGTTAGTAATGTAGTAATGTAGTAGGGGTTAGTTGATGGTCACACATATATATATGTTTAAGCTCCATGTGGCAAATCCTAGAAATCATAACGAATTTCTATTGTATTTAAAATTAAATCAAATTTATTTCAACTAAACAAAAACATTATACGGTTAAATAGGAACATTATTATTATGTGGTATTACAATATACATTTGGCATGATGACCCATCTGAGCTACAGTCATCCTCATCCTGGCATCTTCGACTGGTGCCATGCTGGTATAAACCAATAGCATAAATGGAAACAACATCCCATCAATATTCTTTATAAAATTAGTTTGTTTGTAAGGTTTCTATACTAACAACACTCACTTATTTCTCAATATCTTATAGATATGTGGGGTGTTTGTTTGCACATTTTAGTGTGATTAAAAAATAATTAAGTTAAAAATGACATAATCTACACAACAAGATAATATACTTAATTATTATATTTTACAATATATGTTTTATTATTATAGACATATTTCATACATAATTAGATATATACAGAATCATGATTAGAACTTATTTTATAGTCATGTTACACATACTTTACATCTGCATTCATCTGCACTAATCTGGAACAAGGTTATTCACAACCATAATATTTATTTATACCATATAATACTAATAGAAATAAGCAATAGCAATTTGAAATTATATGATCTGGAGGTATCATGCCTTAGTGTCCTGGAATGGCAATGCATAAGGAATACCATGAACATCACATAATAATTTCATGTCCTTGTTGGGACATACCAAATTGTTTATCATTTAAATTACAGAAAAAGATAGATGGCCTTCAGCCGCTTCATAAGTCCTTCCGTGGGGTTGGAGTGCCATCTGCATTCTCCCCCTCCACCTATCGTCCAGTAAAGCTGTAAAGGCTAGCTGTGGCCAACAGCATTAGAGTTGTCGGAAAAAACACCTATAATTGGTATTTGAGGATTTTTTCCACCTGTTTACATTATTCATAGTTGTAGTAGTTCCGGACAGTTTTCAGATTTATTAGTCACTTTTAATGAGTAATGTTAATTTTTCATTTAAATAGATTACGATAAGTACTCATTGAAAATAATCTAATCAAAATATTAGGATAGATAAACAAACTCGTATCGAAGTCTTTAATTTTGTTTCATTGCGGTAATAGATACAGGTGTATGCTTTAATAGATAATTGACTATATATTTATCACTATTTTTGTAATAATACACCTACGCTATCTCTATTAGCCCACTAGTTGTATTGTTACTAGATGGTTAGGCATAATAAAAATCTGGATGTAAATTTCGTATCAATGTGAATGCATATTTGATTTATCATCAAGCAACTGGCCGTTTGAAAATGCGCTATGGCGTTGTCGGTACGGGTCGTTCAGACTGAATGTAATAATGTGAGGCTGGCCTTATGAAGGAGTCGGGAGCTCCGGATCCGCCTTGCATACATAGCGTCATGTACAGCAACACTGATACCTGCGATAGAACTTGTACACGACTCCAGAAAACTGAGATATCATGCATCTTATCTACATGTTGTGTGTGATTAGTAACAAACAAATAAACGATATATCTATCTATCTAATTGAATTGAATTGAATACGCTCATTTAATCTGGTGTATCTCATAAAAATAATGCCACATTAAACTGTTAACTCAATTGATTAGCACAATTAAGGTAACAATGTAGTTTAAATTAATCACATTTAAGAGCTTGGAAATTGATATCACTACCCGTTAATTTAACGTCTTGTGAATTGTCTTTGCAATGAAGCAAGTCAACTTGTTTATTGTTTGTGTTATTGCCTATTGTTTCTCCACGATTAAAAATAAATATAATCGTATAAATTTTATAATAAATATAAAATTCAAGTCCCAAGCTACGCAGCGCTTATGTTGTGGGTATTAAACAAGTGATACAAATACTTATATTTGTATATACATACATAATAGACATAGAAAGGGAATTGTTAGTAATGTGAAGTAATAACCCCATTGCTAGCAATATACCATGTCAGGTTGACCTCCACGCGGTTCCCCCTGGAAATCGTGTTAAATTAAAATATCTTTATTCATGTAGGTCTATTACAGACTCTTATGATATGTAAAATCTACCGTCAGTTCGGAATGATATCGAGAGAGAAGAACTGACAAGAAACCAGCTCGTATTTTTTTAAATAATAGTGGAACATGTTTACAATAATACACAGTCATTAAAATTCAAATTTGGGAGAATAGACTAAACACTGATAAAAAATTTAATCAGTGTTCGCAACCTGAACAGACCAGTCCCCACAAGCAGCACGCGTTCACAAGTATGACGGATGAGCCAGCCATTATTGCACTCAACCACATGTGGCCGGCTCACCACGCCGCCACAAGTTTGAACCTTATAGCGAGCATGACTGTTTCAGGTTACTCCACTACGTCAATTATATTATTTACAGCATAGGCTGTACCGATTACAGTTTTCACCCATTACAATATTAAATTTACATTATTTAATTTACAATATGTCATTACAAATTTATAATAAGTTTCTTTAATGTTATTACATTATCTATGTCAATGGGAAAATTATATAACTCATAACAAAAGTTAAAATTGTAATTAAGTAATTAAGTATGCCTGGAAATATATCTAAATCTTACTCTACCAGACACGATAAGTGCATTCTATGATGTGAGTGTTACAAATTTATTTAGAGCTCACCACAGAGTACCTAATAGTATTATTATCTGAGGGGACGGAATTGTTACTAATGGCTGTAACTGTTTTACTGTCAAGTCGATTTCCGGTTAAGGAATGGTTTCACTAGGAATTAACCCAGACGGTTCCAATGCATTTTTGTATATATTTACTAGCTGTGACGGTCACCTGCGTGAAATTTATTGCCTATATTATTCTGAATAAAAGTCCTGTCAAAATCGGTCTAGCCATTTCAGAGATTAGCCGGAGCCTGGAACAAACAGACAGAGAGACAAAAATTGTAAAAAATGTTATTTTGGTGTATGTACCGTATTATATACATATGCGTGTAGTAAAAAAGGGTTATTTCAATATTACAAACAGACACTCCAATTTTATTTATATGTATAGATTACAAACAATGTTAATATATCCGAAGAGAACCCAAACTCCGGCGACAGTCTTTCTGCCGTATATCTTTTTTATGGAGGATAATGGAATGAAGCCGCCTGTACTAATGATATACGTGAGCGGCGCTCCAATAGAAGATGATGTATGAGCTCGAAGTCAGATCAGTTAGCTCATCGTGGCGAATTATCCGCGGTACATTGCAATAAATTAGAAATAATCTTATACTGTTTTAATTTTGACCCGGTCGTTATTTATAACTAGCTGTTCCCGCGACTTCGTCCGCGTGGAATTTAACTTTATTTTTCTAAACTAAAAGTAGCCTAAGTTACCTACCTCCTTACTACCTGCCAAAAAAGTCCCGTCAAAATCGGTCCAGCCGTTTCAGAGATTAGCCGGAACAAACAGACCAACAGACAGACAAAAATTGTAAGAAGTTATTTTGGTGTGTGTACCGTATTTATATTCATGTAGTAAAAAACAGTTATTTCAATCTTACAAACAGACACTCCAATTTTATTTATATGTATAGATTAGGAAAACGGGATCAGAAAGAGTATTAAGTGTACGGGAAGATTTTTTTTTATTTAAAAAAAAAATACGGGAATATACTGTGAGAAGAAATAGTTTGCCTAGAGTACCGTGCGAGTTTCAATAGTAACAACAAACGAAGACATACGAAGGACATATATGTGTGTCCTTAAAAGTTTGTCCGTAAAATATTTTATTTACCATATACCCACTGCTTTTCAGTTTACCTATAATCATGGCCGTTGAAACACTGCCGAAATATCGGGAATTCAATAAAAATAAATAAAACATGATAAGGTCCCGTGATTTCACATAATTATATGTAGAAATATTCTTATTCAGATAAACTTAATATAAGTCATGTTTTTTCCTCATTGCCTATAATCCCCTCCGCTCCTCTTAGTTCTATGATATCATAAAATGCTCTAAGCAATCATCACATAAGCAATATGTCAATCACTGGGAAAGGTTAGTAATATGCTTTTGTTATAGATTATCACTATCTTATCTGCTTTAATACGGAAATAGCTTCACCTATCGATTTCACCTAGAGTTGACTCACAAATCTCTCAAAGCGAGTTAAATAAAATGGCTAACTAAATACATACGATGGTCTCCGTGGTTTAGTTAGACTCTGCATTACTTCTGATGGACGCGAGTTTGTTTTCCCGCACAGTAAAAACATTTGTATTTGTCTGGGTATATCCTATGTATATTATTTATGTACATATTTATATCATTTGTCCAATAAAGAGAAAAACTATAGTTTTTCTATTTTGCTTTGTAGCTACTACGACCTACTCGAAACGTCTAGAGAGGTTTTTGTTTTATTTACCGTATAGTTATTCGTTTTAAAAGCCGTTTAACTATGTATAAAGATTGTATATACATATTAATAATATGGAAAAAATCAATAAATATACAGATGCAGAGCAGATGTAGTATACACTACTCACACACTACTACTCATGCGCTTATTACCAGAATATATGCGGGCATCACCGCGGAATATAGTTAGTTCGTAATAAAAGTCTGTGCAGTTGTCGGGCAGCGTGGTAATAATTGACTTCCTCTATTTATGAGGAGAGACCTGTGCCTGACAGTGGGAGGATAAGTGGCTGTTACAATATGACGATTTACAGACCGTATATTACGTACAGACACAACATACCTACAAAGCATGCATTTTAAGGTACTAAGAAATATCAAACAGGTATACATAACACTAGTGAATTTCAACATCGTACTACCCTTGAACTACAATACCATCCTGATCATGTGGATGAATTATGGTGAATAAACTAAAATTTCATTCCTGCGTTTTTCTAGAAACGCACAGCGACATTGTAGAATCACCTTCCAACAATGGTATACCGATACGATATTGAAACCTTAAAGAAAAGAGTTTGTTTCTTCTTAAAAGGATGTCGGCTTTTACGAATTTAGATGTGTCGCAATATCGTTTGTTGGATATACCAGTTCTGTAATCTATATCAACCATTAAAACATGAAGACATTATACTCTCAATATCTGGAATGTGTTCGTACGTATTGCGTGTAAAAGAGACTATTATCCAAGCTTTGAAGTTAAATAGATTAGACATGGGTGTATTCTATGGAATATTGGCAGAGGATTTTTTTTATTGTGTTGTTTGGGCTATTGTCAGATGTTTGTAGCACCTGTAGCACTGCGACCTATATAGATCTATTGTGCTCCGAGCACTAGGAGGAATAGGGCTACGGTATCACATTAATTTAAGTTGATTATTTTCTTTGTGTTTGATTTTTATGTTGCTTCTTTGTCCTGTTTATTGTACAAAATTAAAAAAAAAACAATTATATTCAGGTTTTCATAATTCTTAAAACATAATTAAAATTAGGCCCTCTTATTGTAACTATATATGTGTTTTTTAATATATTGTTTATGCCATTTCTTTACCGTATGTTATAAATAATATATATTCTATCTACCTATTCATTTCAGGTTCATGCGATCCACAAGAAATAATTGTTCATCTTAAATACGGGTCGTATCCGGCCGTAAATCCTGATGGGTACGATTTCCCGAAGGATTTCGTGGATCCGGCCACGAGGGAGAATATATACACCCTCGAGTTGACATCAGATGGCAGGAATCGAACTTACGATATAAAGACTCCTAAGCCGGGGCAGTGGTACGCGCTAATTTATATTAAATGGGAGGATCCTAGGACGCAAGCACTTGAGCAACAAGGTATGTTTTATTTATATATTTTTTTAACTAATTTCAAGGGTAAGAAATTAATAAATTTGTTAGCTGTTACTCGAACACAGAGCACGTATTTTCGTATAAATTAGATAGATTCTGTATTCACCAATTACAAGCACAGCATATATGAGGTATTATAAAAATAAATGTACAAGTAAAAGAAATTCTATTCCAGTTCTTGCTTTCTGTGCGACAAAGGTTAATGGGCCATCAACTCAGCATAAAGTTATACATTAATCTGCAGCGCTAATATTCTGTTGGCTTCTTATACTTCGTATTTACTTATATATATATATATATATATATATATATATATAAAATTCTCGTGTCACAATGTTAGGTTACCATACTCCTCCGAAACGGCTTGACCAATTTTTATAAAATTTTATAGGCATGTTCAGTCTGAGATCGGCTATCTATTTTTCCCCTAACAATTTTTTTTACTTCTGACAATTTTTTTATATTTTATAATGTGGCATTAAAATACTTACAACCCCGAATTTTCACCCTTCTACCATCAACCCCTATTTTTTAATAGCGATTTATAAGGCAAAATAACGTTTCCGAGGTCTGCTAGTATATATGTATTAAAGTTCAAGCTCGTTATTATGTAAATGCAATTTTAATAATTTTAAGTACAACAGTAATAAATAAAACGTAGAAAATCCCGTGAGTTTCTAAATGTTACATATAGCACACATATGTACCTGTACTTGAAAAATTATAATATAACCCCGATTTCTACTACCGTAGTCGTGTAAAAATAGAATAAAATAAATATTAAGGCCAGCTCATTAAAGTCGAAGTAGTTTAGAGGGGTTGATGAAAACAACATTGCAGATGGTGTTTTAGTTTTGTGTGGTTTACTATTAATAAATGACTTTACTAGTATATGTTACGTTACAAAGTCATTTATTCTTTATTTAGATTTTTTACAAAGTCGTCTAGGTCAGTATTTCTGCATGTTCTTGCTTTGGAAGTTGTATTTTTATTTGTCTTGCGGTTTAGCACAACTCCTTACCTACGATTGTCGCGGGTTCGATTCCTCGCAGACTACACACATTTATATTCATGAATATAATTGTGTGTATCGTTCTGGGTGTTTTCTATATGTATTACTAGTTACTCGCCCTGACTTCGCACGGGTGTACATGTATTATATATATAACCTTCATGTATAATTACTCTATCTATTAAAAAAAACTGCTGCAAAATTCGTTGCGTAGTTTTAAAGATTTAAGCATACCTAGGACGGACAGACAGCGACAGCGACTTTGTTTTATACTAATGATACTACTGTTTATTATACTATTGTAGTACTATAAATACTACTTTAAATGCATATGTAAGTCTGCATTTAAAGAAAATATCAGTTATCTTGTACCTATAACACAAGCTCTGCTTAGCTTGGGACTAGATGACACTGTGTAAATTGTCACAGGATATTATATTACTATTATTATTTTAAAAGGTTGATATTTTTTAGTTAGTTTACTTATATTCAGATACTTGTTCCGTTGGTCTCCCTTCTCCATATATGTCTACGAGTGTTCCCTACTCAATATTAAACCTTTATGTGTGTGTATATGTGAGGTAACGAGGCAGTAACAAATAGGTTACATCCCATCGTACATTACGCAAGCAAAGGTCTCTGAACCTAAGAATCAAGTGTCATTGACAAACAATTACTGACACGCAATAAATTGCATAATGTTCACGTTAGTTGTCATCCACGTGTACTTTATTATATACTAGCGACCCGTCCCGGCTTCGCACGGATGCATTACAATTCTATACTGCTACACGCATATATTATCCATATAAACCTTCCTCTTGAATCACTCCTATGTATTGCTGGAAACTGCATTAATATATTTATTTATTTACATGATTGGCAACATGGCTGACACTTAGCTGTCACGGCAAATTACGACACGGTGGTATACTGGTCACTAATGGCAGGCACAGAAGTGCCTGCTATTGGTGACATCACGTACGGCTCGATGTCTTTGTTCCTTTGCCCTTAAAATCTATTGCGTAATTTAAAAGTTATAAGTGAACAGACAGCGGCGGCGATTTTGTTTTATACTATGTAAAGATATAGAAGGATGTATGTCCTACCTGCCTACTACTTTTATTTCTAAATGGTATAGTTAATACTACTGCTACATCAGAGGTAGATTGTAAAATGAATGCGATTTATGCTGTATTTCGGTGAAGAGTCCATACTATCCATACTATATGTTATCTCAGTACAATTCATACAGCGCCATCTAGTGGGTCAAGTTAAGCTAGCTAAAAATTGTGTTATGGGTACTAGATAACTGATTAATTTCATAAAAACAAACATATTATATATATAAAACACCCATACCGATACAAACAATCATACTCATGAATACAAATGTTTAATGCAATTAAATGGAGAATCAAACACGCTACATTCGGAAGGCGGTGTGCTAAATCGCTGAAACAGCGTGGTATTTCAGAGGTAAACATTACTGCAAATACGAATCCTGATGTAATGCTGAATAAATGTCTTTATTATTAAATTATATAATTAAACATTTGTTTAAGATATATAGATAAGTCTGTGCCATGGGCATCCGTTCAGTGAAATCTCCATACCTAATCATTGTCAACGGGATCGACCTCGGCTATATTGACTTGATTGTGCGCTCAGCTACTTCCTGCCACATATAACATACTTTAGTTTATATACGTCTACTGTAATGTGATTGTCCTGTTGCTATGGAACATTGTTAATATATTCAAATTTAAAAATTGTTCATGTAGGACCTTTTAACCGCTTATGAACGTCAAGTTTTTCTTTAATAATATTTTTTCCCTTCCTTCAGTTCTTTCAGTAGTTCAGTATATAGATTCGATTGTGAAGAACTGGCAAGGAACTCAACTGAATGTCTTATTTTTTTACAAATTTATTTACAATGTATATTTACATAGGTGTCTATGTCTAACATTAAATCAAATCCATGCATGAACAACTATTGCCATGCATGTTTGTCAATTAAGTAATATAACCTATATCTGTAAGTAATAGGTTATGCTCTATAAATATAGTTTAAAATATGGATTCAGTATCAATCGTCAATGTTAGCGTTAGGGGCACACGTGCGTCACAGTGTATTCTGTGCTCTCCTTAATGTAAGAAATAAGAAATTGAATGTAGGCGTTTATCCACATCCACCTAATTTATCGGAAAAAATCTATGCATATGAAACGCGCGAAATCTTCCATTTTCGAGCATTTGCACTTATTACCACTTCTAGTGTATCTGTATTAATGTTCTTTCTTTTGCAGGTCTCGTTGCTGACTGTCAAACAATCATTTATACAGACTTACAAGTGAAAAGAGAAAAAGATGTGCCATATGTTAATTGTTATGCCGGTCTCACTGTAAACTATACACAAATTCCATCTTATTACAAATGTATGTCTTTAGACAAGGTGGAGCCCATACGCTTCAATATAACTATCAGGGACCCCTCCCCAGAGGATTCTAAAAAAGTATCAGTAAGGATTCAAGCGCAGTCGCTGCCATCTGAAGGAAATAATATTTTATCATGCGCTTTTGACTTAAAGTTAGGAACACAGTCAGTCGTCTTTACACCTAATGTATTTGATTGGCATTACATACATTTAGACTTCATTGATAACACTACACATATAGCTGACTGTGATTCTTATTTAATTAGCGATGAACGCGAAGCGGACAATTATACAATTTTAGAACTTATGCGAAATGATAGAGGCAGATTCTTCACATTCGATGCTTTGTTACCAACAACCGATTTGCAAGATACAACCAGCTTAGTAAACATTTCGTCCAATGAAATAAAAACTTTACGGTTCAACGTCCACGAATCTCTAGATATAGGCGGTACCTTGTCAATAGATGTCTCTCTTGTAATGAGTTTCAAATATTATATGGGATATAAAAGAGAATTGCAGAAAGGTGCTTTGTTAGCGTTCACTGAGGATAACCAGTATTTCAAAGCTGTTATATGCCTTGATATTGGCCATTCGAGTATACCCTTAGAAACTGGTGAATGCAAATATAATGATCAAGTAAAACCCGCGCTCTTTGTCTTGAATAGCACTGACTCTGATTCCATAAATGACCAAGTAATTATACCATATCCTGAGAGTGGCACGTGGTATTTGACTTTTAGGATATTCTGTGATGATAAAGTCTGTCCTTGTCGTACTACTGATAATGGTACAAAATATTATGTTGAGACTATTGCCACAGATAAGGATGCAACTCAAGATGTAACGACCGATACTTGGAGAGAAGGCACCTCGGAGTGCAATGCTACGGTGATCCTGTCTGTTTCTTCGACATCTTGTGTCGCAGGGAGATGCAGTAATCACGGAAACTGTCTCTTAAATACGTTTGGAGGGATTGTGATGTCCTTTTGTTCGTGCTCTGCTGGATACGGAGGTGAGTACACATCAATTAATTTTCCATACAGGTCTTGAAGCAAGAACATTTTTTGTCCAATAACATACCATCATCAAATTAAAATCTCAAAGTAATTTAAATGGAACTAGTATAACGATAGGGTATAATCTAATCTCACAATTGAAACCTATGGTTTTTGGGCCTTGGTTGAATATTTATTATATATATATAATATAAGTATTAAAAGATTTCGCATTTCTGTAACCTGATATCTTCGCTATTATAATCTGATATTTATTTTTAAAATTGCTAATGCTATTCTTAGCGATTGGATCTGTTTTGTAGAGGATTGTATTTGCTCAGATGTTCCTCTGTCTTTTTCCAGGTTGGGACTGCTCAGATGATTCAAGAATGGACAGCAGAGCATACATGTTGATTTCTATTTTGCTTCTCACATTAAGTAATTTACTTTTCATTATGTCCATCTACGTTGCCATCATCCGCCTCTATTACACAGAAGCCATGATGTATGGATTCACAATGATATTTTCAACATTCTACCATGCCTGCGACGCTCCCGCTCAAGTTGCGTATTGCATCATTACAGGTAATATACTCCAATTTGGAGATTTTTACTGCGGTATTATGTCTTTCTGGGTGACATTGCTCGCAATGAGCATAATTAGTGAAAGATTCAGGTCTTCACTGCAGTTAATCGGTGCTATAGTCATAGCGTTACTGACTACTTGGAACAGGCATTCCTTTGTAGCATTTGTGTTCCCCGTAGTCGTAGGTCTCGTCGTACTCATGGTGTCCTGGTACTTAAACTACAGAAAATACCGCAAAATGAAATATCCAAGGTCGTATTATAGAATTTACTTGCCACTAGGTCTTCTTTGCGTTTCGGTCGGTTTAATATGTTATGGGTTCTTGCAAACCGAACAGAACTACAAGGTAGTTCACTCGTTGTGGCATATGATTGTAGCTGTGAGCGTGGTGTTCCTTTTACCTGATAACAAGCGAGATGATGACAGTAATCCGTTTGTGCCGAGCCCGAACTATTGTAGGTTGCCGTCCTGTAGGATCTTCCGAAGAACACAAACGCACATTGCGGGTGATTAATTGTCAACCCTATATTAATTTGAATAGAGCTCATTTAAAGTCAACTAGCCGCAAGTAGTTTTTAAGATCTAAATGTTATAAAGCATTTTTTCTACTAGTCATCCACAGGTACAGAGTAAAAGAATGTTTTAGTAGTATAATAATATGAATGTTCTATTAAATGTAACGTAATGGAGACAATATGGGAGTATGATAATATTGTTATTAAACAAAAAATGTCACTTCGCAAGACTGTATATTCTATGGCATAATATTGATTTATAAGTTATCTAAATATTGTATTGTAATCTAAATATATTAAATTAGATAAATTTATGTGGATACATGCTGATTGCCCCTTAAGTGGCATTCGACACAAATACACGTTTGTGATATTGTACCAAATATAATGTAAATTAGATTAAACGAATTTGTACCTATTTTTCCCTTATCTAAAAGTAGGAAATATTATTATTGCAAATAATGTAAAGATAAATATTCCGCTTTAGTGATATACCAACTTTTTGCGAATCTTTATGAACAAATTTCAAGTTTTATATTTCAGTAACAAATATTGTTTTATTATATGTATAAAAAAACGTAAGTCCTTTTTCTATAGAAGAATATATTGCTTCATATTTAGTAATTTAGTTTGTTTTTTAAATATTCCAATAAAGATATTCAGTTTGAAAAATATAAGTAACTATTGCCCCACCGAATTTTAAAAAATGCGACAATAAACATCTGGTGTGATTTTTGTGTATTTTATAATCCAGAAAATAAATTATTGATAAGAATATTAAACATTATTATATCTTTAACAATAGTCAAATACCTAAGTTAATTATTTAGAATCAACATTTTGTTAAGTCTTTCAACTGAGATTTTAAAACAGGTTTTAGATAAGTAAATACTAGATTACTGTTATATACAAGCAAGCAAAATCTATTGAAATTATATTAATAGTATAATCTATTTATAATGACATTGTATTGTAATATATTTATATGTTTGTTTTCCCTATTTTTAAGTTTAAGTTTTATACAACTAATGAATATAGGTACTTCGTTTCATCATTATCAACCGACTATCAAAAGTTTCTTAATTAGACCATTTATGTTAGTATGATGATGTCTATTAATTCTTAAATCATTAAATATAACTTTTTAATCGATTGTTTGTATGTATCCTATAACGTTTCACCACATTTGAAGTCGGTTATTTTATGGAACGAAGTTTTGAAATAATAGTTATATAGTTCAAGTTCACTTTTGTAATTCTTAACGGTGCCTTATATTGTCCACTATCATCTTTAAAAATATAGGATTTTGTGCCATTATTATAGTAATATTTTTTTTACATCTGTACTAGTTAACAAATATGTATTCTATTAAACTAAAATTAAGGAACTATTTTGTAAGTGCACAATCTAAAATCATGTCTACCGAATTATTATGTTAATTATTATACCTCTCTCTGACTCACTCTATTTTTATTTTTCTTACTGAGCCATTCATAACACTAATTTGTATGAGAGATAACATAGGCCTGAATATTTTTTGTATTTAATGGTATAACAATGTTTATTTCAATGACACAATATGGCGGCAATTCATTGTTTCAATTCGAAGTTTTGTCCTCCTTAAGCTAGCCATAATTATTAAAATCAAAATTTGGGTAAAACTGTACGAATCTTTTTTAAAAGTATTATCAGTAGTCACATATGTAGATTCAATTTTGTTTCGATTTTCGTAAGGACGGTGTCGACGCTTAAAAAACGTATTTTTAATTGCTCTGTGTTGTCACACTACACTGCATAGTAAATAAGTGAAACGGTGATCCCACTACTGACAAATATTACTCATTTTTTTCTTTTTTTCAGATAGTTTAAGTACCTACCTACTACTACTATTACTACTACTACCTAATAAATAGTATTAGTATTGTCACATCGCTAACAGCTAATGAGTATACTTTTTTACGAGACAGTATTGATATTAACTGTAATAGGCTTTTTAAAAGTGACCTGTAAAAAGCAAGAGTTGGGTGTAAATTCTAAAGAATGATAAGACGTGAAATCTGGATATCACAGAATAGAATCAAAGTATTCCCACATTCTTCAATGATACTTATATCTACCCTCTTTGTCTAGACTTTAGTTGTCTTTTACATTCCTATGCTTCTTTTTGCTCAAAATATTTAATGTAATGTGTACAAAGTCCAACTTTGTAAATAAATAACATTTGTATAAGCGATTTTTAAACGGAACGAATGGCTTTTATATAAAAAATATGCAGGTTAATTTGAAACGAAAACACGGACAATATTAAGTAGACTGAATAAATTTTCACAGTATAAATGAATATGAAAATAATTATCCTTTCATATGTACGTCGATATTATCGCGTAGTTTGTATGTATTTGATTACAACAATTCTACAGTTTCACAAATAATAACACTGAGTATAGTTTCATCCTGTGCATATTTTTTTTACTGAAACGTGATAATTATACCTTAAATATGCCATAGATCACTTGTAAAGACTATGTAGTTACTCATTTGTTTGATAATGAAGAGATTTTTATACAGAGGGAGACGGGGCGTGCACTCCATTGCTATTCTTGTTATAAATATAGTCAGCGTATATTATGTTATGATCAACGCATTGTAGTAATTTTTTATACAAAAATTTATTATTATTACTGCACCATAGTATTATCTTTTATTTACATTTGTATTTTTTTAATATAATTATATTCTTAAATTTCTATTTAAAAAAGATGGAACAAAAGTGTCTATATAATAGCTAAATGGACTGAAATGTATTGTATTGTAGGTAATTTTATATGATGAATCACTTTAAGTAGGGCCACTAAATCTTAGCAGATAATCATGTAATAAAAACCCAATTCTAGGGAATATAGAATGAAATATTAGTTTCATAAAAAACTTGTCTTAAGATTTTATGGCTCCAATTTGGGTTAGGTACCGAAATTAATGTCATATATAGGTATCTGCTAAGAGAAATAAACAAATTAAATACTTTTAAAATTGAAATTAAAAGTATTTGTAATTTGGACTTTCTAAGTTAAATTGCGACTGTTTTAGTATTTGTTAGTTGCGACATAATACGGTTTATTATTAAAGTGTTAGAAATATCCAATGTTGTTAAAAAAATTTATTATGTTTTTGAAATAATTAAACTAATTGGTAAATCTAGGATCTATAAATCTAGAACCTGTCCGTTCTTTTTAACTGAAGCCGTTCGTAATTAAATTTTTTAAAGGAAAGTAATCTCTGCAAATTATCAAAAAACGCTCTTCACATTTGCTAGGTACATTATTCCAATGGATATAAATCAGCTATGACGAATATGATGGCCTCGGTGGTCTAGCGGTTTCTCATACCGCTTTGCGTCTGATGGTCGTACTATGCAAACATTTGTATTCATAAATATCAGTCTGGGTGTTTTCTATATATATTATGTATTTATAAAACAATATTTAAGTCATTATCAGTCGTCTAGTCCTATAACTAGACTAACGCTGTGTGAATTGTCCAGGATTATTATTGTAACTATAATACTTTCTCAGCTCAAACTACGTTCCGAACGGTAGCTTTGAATCATCCAAGTGTCTGTGATAGACCTAAATAAATAGAAAAAAACGTATATTATTTAATCTGCGATATTAGAACGGACACTTAGTCAGTAAGCACTTTATTTAGTTGTGTTATTAACTTAGGACACACTGACGAGTGACCTATTGTTTGCTCCCGCGTTCACTCGTCCTATTTCTATATTAATATAAGTGCGAAATTGTGTACTGTTTGTTAATTTTCATGACTAAACTGATTAAGGAAATTAGGCGTGAAGGTATTTTCTTGAGGACGGACATTTTATCTAAAAAAAACCATATGAAGTCGCAGTTACTAACTAGTATTAAATATGTGCAATACCAATATTTGTTTAATGATCAGCGCGTGCTGTCTGGGTACATTGCAGTCAGTTTAAATTATGTTGCATTTCATTATTGACTTTTATATTTGTTGTCAATTTATAAATGTGATTATAATAAAAATAAAATTTTATTACCGAAGTATTTTATTTCCATCATTCACATATGTATTTTATTAATACAATATAAGAGTAAATAATATGTTCACATATTATATAATTATATAAACTTTTTTTTTATTCTGGTAGATAAACATTGGCACAGTATATTTGATTACAGATATAATTGTAGACAAGTATACATTATTGTGACATCTCGTCTATCACCTACTTAGAGGCTATGTCACTAGCAGTTATTTATATCCTAATACATAAATATTAATAAATAATAAATGTATTATATTTTAATATTTATAATAAATTTATTATTTAAGCAATAAATATTCTTTTAAAAACATTATTAGGTAGGTATATATTAAGTTTCGTATAAATTTTATGCAAAAGGTACTTATCAGCTAAAGTTATAAAACCAGCGTTTCCATAGCATATTGTCTTGAGACAATACATTTAAGACCAGAACATGAGTTTTGGTCTCAAATACAAACTGCGAGTATTCTTTTATCACGCAAAAAATTTACATGACTGATGATATGATTACATACTCAAATTATGTTTTCTACAAATAAAATTTCATTCATATGAGTAGAAATAGAAAACTTTGTATATGGAATGTATTACAGAAATATTTTAGATGAAATTTGATTAACTGTGTGTTTTAATAATTACGAGTATGGCTATGCCATCCGATCGTTCGCGTCATACGCTACTTTAACTACTAGAAAAGTTCTTATAGCACTGAAAAGCAGAGAAACTCAACGTTTTGTAATGTATTCCTGCGAACCTGTATCAATAGTTTAATATATGAAATGTACTTCCAAACCTCACATAATTATTAAGTACACATATTCGTCAAGTTTAAGAATAATAAATAAATTAAATTTTAACATTCTACGTAGTCTGCAATATGCATAGCATGAAAGTCAGTCGTTTCGTCTTTGTATAAAATATCCATCTTGTTAAAGAAAATACTACACATAAAAAGTACAGAGATGATTTTTAACATATTGTGTTGCATAAATATCTCAGAAAATCATTGCTAAAATACCCTTGCTCTTACTAAGAACAACATACATAGTTAACAATTTATCGGAATATATTCATTCCATACTTTAATTCTTTCTCAAATTGTTCTGCATTTAATGCACCATCTATACTAACACAGTTTTCATTAAATACACTGTATGCTGACATTTCTCCTTTTTGTTTTGGCCTTGTGCGTGTATTAAAATATATACCAATTAACACAGATGTGGCAAAGAATACTGCACCAAATTGTATTTGTAGGAAAAAAATATATAGTGTCAACCAGGTCAAACTGTAAAGGGACCATTTGATGATGAAATATCGCCAAGACTCTTGGTTTTCCTCCTCAGATGACTCTAGCTCATTAACTTCCGTAGATGAAGTAGCCTCTTCGTTACTACTGGAATCGTCAGGTTGGATGAGTGGCAATACTGGTTTTGGCAGTTCTTCATGTTCCATCTGAAAAATAATAAAAGACATATAAATAATAATAATGATGTACATTTATTCAGCAAATATTGATATCCTCCTTTCCTTTTTTGTTCTCTTGTATTATAAATAGCATATATTAAATTAAATTGGTAGCATACCTGCAGCATACACACACATACATATACATAGTCACACCAACATAATTGATACATTTGATTGTTACTTCATAATATAAAAGATATATTTATAGTGGACACAGCAGACATTGTCCTGGCTGGAAAAACAGTGCTAACCAAGTTGAAACTATTTATGAACCCAATAAAGAATTATATATATACAATATTTCATCCAAATCGGTCCATCTGTATATGAGGAGTTGACAAACACAAGAATGGAAGAATTATATATAAGATATGACACTTAGACATTTTACTCTGTAGCAAGTCATTACAGTCATTATATGTTTTTTACCAATACATGAATAGTTAATTTTATTTAGTATTATAGTTATATTAGTATGTAGTATCCATAACATAATATCAATAAATAATAATAACAAGATTAATCAAAGTTGTAATGAGGCAGACTTTGTACTTAATTCTTCTTTATTAAACCTATAATGGTACATATTCCACACAGCAACAAAGCGGCTTGTTTTGTAACATATTTTGTTTGTAGCGTCAGATAATACAATAAAATTATGGGATGCATGCCATCAATATCCTATAGGAAAGGTACACATGGGCATCACATGATGCTGTAATGTCATTAGTGTTGTCAATGTATATAGTATATAGGCATGAATATTTATAAGATGAGGCCACTTATCATCATATAGGCCATCAGTTTGTTTGCCATTTCATTATATAAAATAAAAACAAATATAAGTTATTACAATAGTTTTCTGCAATTATGGGTCATAGTTGTTGTATATAAATATAACTAGATTAGAGTAATATTGTAACTCACTAAAAGAACTTCATCCTCATTCTTTTCTCTATCCATATCTCCGAATATTTTGGGCACTAAAAAATTTATTAGCTTCTCCTTAGATCTTTCGAATTTGTCCTTAGCGTTATCTATTAATTCTTTGCGGCGTCGGAGAGCACGGTATTCTTTCAATTTTGCCTCCATCCGTAAATCTACAAAGTAAAGGTATCAAATATAGGAATCTCAACACCCCGTATTACAAAATAATGAAAAACCTGAAAATTTAAATTTAAATTGCAATTCTTACCTGCAATTACTTGTACTAATCTACAAGTTTTTATTTTTGATTTCAGATTTTCAATAAAGAAAAAAATATAATGAATGTCCAAGTTTAGTATCTATATCTAAAGAAATATAATCATATGCCCGGTGTTTTTAACAGTTACAGCGTGAATTTTCTTACATTACAAAACTAATTAGTGTGATTTTCATAATAATAATAATATAAATAAAACAGTGTTACACAAAGGGAATGTAAATTTAATTTAGTACGTGTATAAAATAGAATTGTTTTGTGAATTTATTGAAGTGTTGATTGTTGACATTGGCAAATTAACGGTAACCACAGATATCAAAGGCTTACATTGCAATGTTAAACAGCTGTTATTTATATGTAGCTGTTAAATCATTAATATTTTGATTTGAATTGCAAATTGCAAGGTAGAATTATTAATTATCAAGAAACACATCTTACAGTCAGTAATATTTTTAGATAACATTTTATTATAAAATCTATTAATTTTCATATGATTGAAATAGGTTGGCAAGGCAACCTGTATGACATCATGGCAACCCATATTAAGGCGCGAAGTCCGATCGATAAAGTAGGCGAAAATATTTTTCTTGTAGCATGTGTAACCCAAAAAATCATTTGTAACTTATGAATTTATACAATAAATGGACCACCAAACAGACATGGGTGCTTATGGTGAAAATCCGAATGTTCAGAACAATGGAAATTATATAACAATTATCCCTGTCGATTATTCAAGGCGTGGATATCCGATTCAAGCAGAATATCAATACAAGTAGGTATTGTAAACAAATAAAAAAGACTATTACCATTGCCTATGCGTATACAATAGAAAATTTATAGAAGTTTTATTAAATACTAACTTCATATTTATCAGCAATTTAATATATAAATATTACCTACAAATAATTTCGCATATACGAAGCAATACGAATTACGGGATAAAGTCCGTATTCAATTTTTCTTTAAAATGTCTTTCCTGAATTTTGTCATTAGTGAAAAGCCCTATCAATACTGAAAATAATCTAAATTTTACGAAAAATATTATGATACAAAAAAAGAATAAATAATATTTTTTCTCTTGTGACACAAGAGAAAAAAAATTCGTAACCGACTGATAGGTTTTAATAAATAACCAATCTAAGTATCTGTGTCAAATACTTTTTTACGTAGATAGAGAAAATATACCACCTATTTACGGTTCAACCTCTTTATTGCAATTTTTTTTTTCAGCGAATTCAGGTCACGTGAAGAATATTACAGTGTACAAAGTCAAAAGTTACAAGCTGAAGTGAACGCACATTTATATTCGGTGTCACAGAGATTGCCGCATTTGTCGTATAGTCCTTTAGGGCGCCACAGCGACTGGGACAAACATGACCCCCATAAACCCCTTCAGACAGACTCCAAAGAGAGTAACAGCTCAGACTCTTTGGAAAAGAGTGTTATGGGTAATGTATTCCGTTCCTAGTAATTTATATACTTAGGTACCTACTTACATTTTTTTTTATATTTACACGTAAATTTGTATTGATAAATTATAAATACAGTTTATAAGTTCGCACCGTACTTTGTACTAGAACTTGTGATTAATACCTAACTGGGCAAAACTAAAAAAAATCAATTTTTTTGTGGCATCTAAGAAATTGATGATGATGATGAGGTTCAAAGGAGAAAATAAGTATTCACATTAGTAGTATCAAAATAAGCATCCAAATGGCCGAGGAGACGTGCGCGTGTACCGATTCATTTTCACAATTGAGTAAGGCGAAAGAGATCGACCTAATAACGAGATGGGGCCTTCTCTACAGCATCTATAGGATCGGCCAACGCTGCCGGAGTCGCGGTAGTTATGCTAACGCGACTTCGCGACTCCGGCAATGACTCTCATACATGTAGGTACCTAACTAAAAACCACGGTGTACCGTGTGGTTTTTTAATGAGTAACAATCCCACACACACCCTTATCACTTCTTCAATGTGGAGACGATTTTTCTATATGATAAAAAAGCCTTCAGCTGTATCTCGGATTGTGTATTTGAATACATCAAATATAATATTTGAATATACAATTTAGGACAACAAGGAGAAATGTTAGTTTTGTGAGCTAATTACTGCATCGTTAGCAATGTACCAAGCCAGGTTGACTTCCACGCGGTTTCCCTGGAAACCATCATGATACATTCCTGGCGAATTTGTCACGATGGGCTAACTGACCTGACCTCATGCTCATCTTATCATCCTCCACTGGTGCAAGCATACTGTTTGCGCAGGCTAATGGACCATAGCCATCCATTAAAAATAACTCGGACAACAGTCGTGAAGGTATTCGAAACTAAATAAAACAGTTAAAAAATAATTCCCATTTTTTAATGATATCAAAATATTTTAGGATCCAACTTGAGCAGTTGTTCCAACCAAACTGGATCAAGCAGTATAGCGGCTGGATCGTTCAGTACCACGGAACCTATTACCAGCGGTGGTAGCTCCTCTAGCGCCATATCACCACCTTTACCAGGTAAATGTTTTTCTATCTTGTTATCTATACTCAAATAACCGTTTTTTACTACAAGCATATGCATATAAATACGATACATACACCAAAATAACATCTTTTACAATTTTTGTCTGTCTGTCTGTTTGTTCAGGCTAATCTCTGAAATGGCCGCACCGATTTTGACGGGACTTTTTTTGGCAGGTAGCTGATGTAATAAAGAATAACTTAGGGTACTTTTATTTTAGAAAAATAAAGTTAAATTTCACGCGGACGAAGTCGCGGGAACAGCTACTATATAATTACGCTAGACCTCTTTTGGGGTAAGTTTACCACAGGTCGATTATAAAAAGTTATCTGCGTGGAATCCTTAATCTTTCCTATTTCAGCTGCCAAGTAGCTTCTTTGGAAGCTGTGTTTCGGTTTTAGTGTCAGATTAGGAAGGGAAAGATAACAGGCAAGACATCTGAGTCCTCTAGAATAGTAACGCATGATATCACTCGCCATATTGTTATACCACGTTTTTTTTCTTTGCATATTATATGCTTGTACATTTAATGAGAAATGTTATTTCCATTTTTTTATCACTTGCTTATTATCTATATTTGTTTGGACCTAGATGGCGCTGTGCATATTTATGTAATCTCATGAAACATTCTTACTTCTGTACTTTTATAAATTTTGTATTTTTTTCTAACAACTTCAACTTTTGTAAATTTTGCTATTTATTAGTTTGTAAAATTTTACATTTGTTTAATATAACAACATGCAAGTTTATTTCTTGTTCTTCTTGTGCTGAGTCTTCCTGAAAAGAGGTAGAGTAAAAAGACTATTTAAAAGTGCTTTTAAAATAAAGATTATTTCTATTATATTTCTATGATCAGGCTCATCAGGTAGTACAGCTTCTTCATCGACCGTCTCTTCAAATCCCATTACCTACGTGTACCTCATGTCTCGCACTGCTGTCATGATGGAAATGAGCTCAGAGGAGATGCCGTTGTGTGTCACAGCGGCGCGGTTCCTCAATGGAGTATTAGCTACCGAGGAGTTGGGTCTGACGCAGCCTAGCTCTAGAAGTTTAGCGGCTAATGTTTTCGCATTGTGGATGTGCAGTCCTTTGTTAGGTGAGTAGTTTTAATAATAAAAATATACGCACTACTGTGTACATATAAACCCAGTACCGCTGAGGCCATCTATGCTCTGTAAGCCAACCAAAAATATTATAATTAATGCGGTTACTACTCCGTCAGCATTATATGTATATATCTTCTTTTATATTTCCACTAATATTTAATTTTGTATAAGTTTATGCTATCAGTTCTCTTGTTCAGTGAATTATTTGTAATTCTTAATAAGAATAAACATCTAAAACCTAATAAAATACATTAATTAATATATAAATATATTCACGTGGAAGCGTCACCTTCTTGTGCTGTTAGTAGATGATGGTTGGACACCGGTGGAAAATGGTTAGTAAATAAATTCAGCTCAGTTAGACCATCCTGATAAATATGATTATATATATATCAGTCTTGGTGATTTCTATGTATATTATATACATAGAAGATTATATGTACTTTAGTACCCAGAATGCAGGCTATGTTTATCCTAGAACTAGATGTCGCCGCGTGAATTATCCTGTATTATTTTTAATAATAATATTTAAGATAAAAAATTTCTTAGAAATTCAATTGAAGCCACACCACTGCCCGTGGCAGCTATGGGCAAATTGGCAGAAGCTACTTCAGAGGTACGGGCACGGATCAGAATCGAGACGGGCAAAGGACCAACCAGTGTTGAGGTTACAGCGAAATGTGTTTTTCCCTAAGCATTTGGAAGAAGGGATCAAGTAAGTGAAGAAATAATTTAAATTTATAACTTTTGTTATACGCTTAATGTGTAAATAAAGCATCTACTACTTATAAACCGTGAAGGTAGCCAGTTTGAATCTGGGTACACCAAAAAACTTAGGTCAATTTATAATTTTGGCTGATTGTACAGTGTTTGTATTCTGAAATTACTGGTGTTGCTAACATCTAGCACTCAGAAAATATACTGTACAGTCGCATTGACGATATCTTTTTTTTCAAATTTGGTTAAAAATGAAGGTATTGATTTATATGTATATTTTCTTCAAGGGATTCCAAAATCCAGGAGTTATTGTACGAAGAAGCGAGATATAATGTTGTGATGGGCAGGTACCCGTTGGAAAGCGTTCAAGCGGTCATGCTGGGCGGACTGCAAGCTAGAATTCAATTAGGCCCATACGATCCCCATAGACATACGGCGAAATTCTTTAGGTAAAACATTTTATATATTTTTACAACGGCCTCCAGCGGTTAAGCAAGCACACCGCTTTACTTCCGATGGTTAGGGGTTCGATTCATCGCACAGTACAAACAATTGATTTCTTGAGGATGATTGTTTGTATGACATGGGTGTTTTCTGTGTATATTATATATGTATATACAAAAAAATATATTCAGAAGTTTTCTTTAATCAAAGAAACTTAAACAAGGTAACTAATATTGTTTTATTCTACCACTCATTTGGAACACAGAAGACGGTGCGAATTTCATCACAAGAAGAAAGATCGAGAAACTTGCGTGTTGCTCTTTTAAATGAAGTCTAGTACCCATAACACAAGCTCTGCTTACCTTGGGACTAGATGGCGATGTGTGTATTGTTCTGATATATTATTACTGTTATTATGTAAAAGGAATGGGAAGCAAGCTGATAGCCTACGTGATGGTAGATGGTACCAGTTACCTCCCTCTCTACATGAACACGTTACGCTCAAGTAACACCCGTGGCTCGTGCATCTTCCCATTCCGTTGGCCTAAAGGTCCAAAGGTTTTGACGGCTAGTGTTTTTGATTATCTCAGGGAACACCAAGATAAATATTTACCGAAGCACGCTCGTTCCGGTCGGTGGGCTCAGCTACTACCTGCGGGCCGGAAGGGCAGCCCCGAAGCGAAACTTCTAGAACAAGCACAAAGACCACCGGCAGCGCCGCCCAGAAAACTACGGCATAAATATCTTGCGCATATTCGTACACATTCCGCTTACGGGTGAGTTCACTATTTATAATATACTAATAGCCTGTTCTAGCTTTGTCCGGGTGTTCATAATTTCGTGAGTTATCTCATATATTAGTATACTAGCAGTGCTGTGACTTTGTCCGCATGTTATAGTGACCTTGACCAAATAAAGAAAAAATATTCAATAATTTAACCCAAAAAAGGCAAAAAGAAAAGTTTCGTCGTTCTACATCGCTTCAAAAATGTCGATCTTTCATCTCCTCTTTCAACCCTTTACGACCCTTTTGTTTAAAAAACTTAACTTTTTTTCGCATTAAAAAGTAACGTACCCCTTTCTCAGGGTCTAGACTATCTGTGCACCTAACATTTAAATCTGTTTAGTAGTTTTCGTGTGAAAGCGGGACAGACAGACAAAGTTACTTACGCATTTACAATATTAGTAAGGATTTAGTGGTCTCCTCTGGAAAACGCCATGGGTTGTAATGGTGTGTCTTGTTTCCAAGAGTCTACTGAATAAATACCATTTCTTTTCATTAAAAAATAAACCTTACCTACTATTGCTGACAGCTCCGCAGAGAGCACTGGACTGTATTATGTTAGGGTGTTCTTTCAAAGAAATGGTTTGTTTCTTGAAGCTTCTGTAATATCTGCATAATTTTAATTTGCAGCCGTGACTGTTCTTACATTTAAATTCATCACTGTAGCTCATACCGCTCTTCTAGGGCGGCATTCTTCCAAGGTCAGATCGAGCAACCAGTCCGCAGTCTAACGAGTCTGCTCGCCCACGAGGATATACCAGTCCTTGTGGCCATCAATTCCACCGGCGTATATGTCATCGACGATACTGAAAGTGTGAGTTGCCAAATATTTACACCTACAATGGACCAAGATCCAAGACCTACCAAAAGTCCCCTATTTTTTGATGAACGAAGCATTTATGTTTTAAAATAATTATTATATCCCAGGACAATTAATTATTATAGTATATGAAGGTTGTTTTAATGTGTATTATTGAAATAAACATATTTTCGGCCTTTCTTTCAGACTGTACTCCTGGGTTTGCTGTATGAAGAGTTATCTTGGGACTTCGGGTTACCGTCAGATGACCATGAGGACTGCCTGCCCTGTCTTTTTCTTCAGTTCATGGTCGTGGAAAATGGCCTACGTGTCTCTAAGATATTGCAGGTTAGAATGGATACCTTATAAGATTGTTGTAGAGTACTTATCTATCTTCCTAGTTTTTTTTATTGGACATTTTGGGCTAAGACCTATAAAACTGCGACCTGCATAGATTTGTTGTGCTCGCTCTTTTTCAAAGTTTGCTACCGAAACCAATCAGGGACAAGAATTGAAGGATATTCTTAAGAGCGATGATTTTTATCTCCTCAGGATACTTCCTGAGGATATTTCAACCTTTTTTTTTTCAATTTTCATCTCTATCCCGTCAACTTAAATCAAAATTTCTTTCTGAATATTATTATTCACGTATTTGCGGACTCATTTATATATATTGCGCCAAAACTGGTCACACCATAGTTTCATTTATAATTTTATTGGACTATGTATGTGTTTACAAAAAATATTTAAATATACTGTATTATTAGAAGTTGTCTAGTACCCATATCACAAGCTCTGCTTAGTTTGGGGTTAGATGGCGCTGTGTGAATTGTCCTGGAGTATTATTAGTATTATATAAGCAAAACACGTTACATCCTTCTAACAAATCAATATATATATATAGGTATTCTCCAAGCAAGCCACAATGATGGATACTCTAATAGAGCACTTCGCAGGGGAGTACAGGAAACGGCTTGGCCAAGAAACGCCGAGTGACCACGCTAACTATGACTACCATTCTGGTAAGCAGACTATATTATTATTTATGTTTCATGTAACTGGAAAGGCCGATCGGACTTGGTGATCTAGCGGTTTAGCATACTGTCTTACTTTCGTTGATCGCAAGTTCGATTCCTCGCACGGTACAAGAATTTGTATATTAATGAGTTGGTTGTTATTATTGATTTGGGTGTTGCCTGTCTATATTATATAAGTAATATTTTTTTTTAAATTTTTAAACTCTGCTTAGTAACGCAAACTCTGTTTAATTTTGGGATAAATGAATGGATAAATACAAATGTTGCCAGGAATCGAAGCGACCATAATCACAATAAAAACTGCGACTCCGCAACTACTATGGTTTTGTTTGATTGAGGCCGATTGAAAATAGAAAAGTAAGAAGAAATCTGTCAACAGATTCCGGGAGTATATCGCTACCGCCATTGTCCAGGCCGGACTCTCCTCAACGCCGACTAGCCAACAAACTGTCGAGGTTAGCGCTGGCAACCCACGACGGTCGAGGCAACCTACTTGGTGGCGCTGGTGACTGGAACACTGACTTGAACCATCCTCAACCCTCATGGATACTCCCCAAACACTAGGTGCATTTAAAATTTGCCATCTCTTGATATAAAAAATATAGTTCACGACTTATACCATGGGTTGGCCTGAAACAATCAACTGTCGACGTATTCCCCAATCGGGACGTTAGTCGCATTCGGGCAACCTGACGAGTGACCGACTGTATATAGTAAGCCTTACTGATGTGTTTGTGAATTTGTATATTCCTTATTTATTTTTAATTTAATTATTTCTTAATTATTCCTTTCTCCAATGCCGACTAACCAGCAAACTGTCGAGGTTAGCGCTGGCAACCCACGACGGGTGGGGCAATCTGCTCGGTCGCGCTAGTGATTGCAACACCGATTTGAATCTTCCTCAACCCTCATTGATACTACCCAAACACTAGGAGCAGTTAAAAAATTTGCAATCTCTTGATACAAAAATATAGCTTCAGGACTTACACCAGGTGGAGTGGTCTGAAGCAATATCCAGTGTCGACGTTGACGGAACGTTCGTCGCATTTTAACGAGTGACCTACTGTATATAGTCAGCCTTACAGATGTGTTTGCGAATTGAATTATTCGAAACGTGTATTCATTATTTATCTGTAAATTAATTATAATGTTGTAGTTGTAAAAGATATTTTTATTAACAACAAGTAGGTCTTATCTCCTAATTCAGTGATTATTTTTATTTTAAAACTTAGTTACCTATGTAAAACATGTAAAATCTACACTGCGGTTATATTAGACATCTGTGAAAAGATAATTGTGTATAGTGTAATTAAAATATACTCGTATACAAAACATAAATTTATTTTATATTTCAATCAAAATATAATAAAAATATATTATTACAGAAAATTATTTTATTTTCCACAATCCATACATTTTTCAGGGTTTTTCCTCATCCCGTTTCTCCTCTTGCTTTGAAGATAGATTATCAGCTAATACCTATAATAAATACAAATAAAACAATTGAAAATAGTAAATAACTGTATCAAATTAAACTTTAGCAAGAATATAGCATAACTTGTCAGAATAGTTTATTTTGTTATATTTTTGTCTAAGCAATTGCCAGTGAATGAGGATTAGTGTTATTTCTTGCTTCTTAAAGCCGACTGGAGACATTACGGTCCTATTTCACGCCATAGTAGTGCCTCATGCGGTTGTATTCCTTGAGGAGAGGATGCTTGTCCAGATAGTCACGGAGCATCTTGAACCGCGGCTCCGAGAGGTCCCTGTGCCTTGTCAGCCTTACTTCTAATGCGTGCACCTTGAACGCCAATTCAGCACTGCCACAAAAATGTTTATGTATTTAATTTTCTTAAGAGAAGTAGCTATCTGTTAGTCGGGGCTGTATTAATGACGGTTTGTTGTGTATATTAGAAAGTGTATATTATAATGAAAGTGAATTACAGACTTAAACAATATTATAACACGATTAAGAATTAGGAGCACATGAAAATGAGTATGTCTGTTGAAGAATTCTTTTTTGTGATTTTTATTTTCCCGCGCAATAACGTAATGCACCACAGACAAGAATTGGCATTTGGCCTCAATACTTGCACAAATATGAAGAAACGTAAAAATATACTAGGCTGTAAGGTCTAAGGATCTTTGCCTGTTCCATCATTGAAAAGGAGATGGATCAATACAGTAAAAAAATAAGTAATGCGCCACAGTGCAGGTCATAGCTTTATAGCGTATATATAAGTATTAACAGTAGCACTATGTGGTAGCGATAATGAATGACAAAATTGGATGAACATGAGTGGTAAAAAAATACATGTACATGATTACCAATGATTTTATACATTATCTGTGACGGTCACAGATATCATACAGAAATATTGTTGCAAATACAATCATGTTATGCAGTTATACTATAATATTTATGCAATTGCGAGCAACAACTTGATAAAGTTTTATCGTAGTGGAATGAATTATATAAATAAATAACAAATTTATAGGTGAAATGCATATAAATAGTTGAAATATTTCATTTACCTTGTAGCAAAGTAGGCACTCTCCTTTTCAGGTGTTAGGATGAACTGGTTTGCCAGATACCAAAGTCTCTTGCTTTTATATTCCTCATTTAGCTACAAATATATGAAATTGTAAAATAAAAGAAAATAAAGAATAAATTTTCAATAAGAAAAGACAATAATTATTGTACTAATAGGTATAATAGAAAATTGTTATTGATAAATTATATATTGTTGTTTACTTCTGTTTAAAACATATGAACTGATGTTCGTTTTTTTTAACGACTGGGTTTTTATATCATTGGTGTAATACCAACAAACATACAAGCAATCAGCCCTAACAGTATAAATAGTAAGACATCAAGATCTTAATGTTATAAACCCATAAATTCATCAGTCACGTCAATCAGTCGCGTTATACGTTTATCTAGGTCTTTTCCATCAGAGCTATGCTATGCTACTATTTCTGCTATGGATTTTTCATATGCACCAATCATATTCATTGGTCCATATAGGTTATTATCACAGGTAGAAACGGCTTTACTGAGCTATGCTTTTATAATGAGTGGTGTTACTAATTACAGAGCAGAATATCTACATTAGACGCGTATTTGTTACTAAAAGTAGATATACCATCTTCATAGAACATCTTACTTGCTACGCTACATAGCATCAGCGGAAACAGTAACATAGTTTCGTAGCTGATATTTAGTATATATCTGATACATTTGCAACATAAGGCGATTACGCGTAGAGCCTTAGAAGTTACATAGGTGTCATAAATTCTGAAGAGTAAGAAACCTTTAAGGTTATATAAAATATATCCTTACAGGATATATATTATATTATAAAGTAGAAAATATTTAAGACAATTCATTAGCTTTTTTCCGCCGGCTATTTTATTAAACCCTACCGTGTCGAATCTTTCCTGCACCAAATTCTGCCTGGCCAGTTGTTTAGCTCTGAAGTCGTTAATACATTGTTCTCTGACTAATGTGGCCTCCTTGATTGAAAGCGGTGAACCAGCCCCGTGACCGGAGCCAAACATACGAGCGAGGTACGGAGCCAGTGGGTCGATCTCAGCCTCCTTTTCTCTTTCTGTCACCTCGGCTCTTTTTGTCTCCTAAACAATTAAGAAAACAATAATTGTTGTAATCCATACTAATATTATAATGAGGAAAGATTTCATTGTTTGCATTGGACAGGCTCTAAACTACTGTACCGATTTGAAATATTCCTTAACCGTTGGTTCGATAGTATAGCATATTGTAAAAAAATACTAAAGAAGAAACCTTATATCGCGTATGCAGCAGAAATTGACAGTAGAGCAAAGCAATATACTAGAGTTTTATAAAGGACTTAATATAGGGTGATATTGTTGTTCAATAATACCCCTGCAAAGTTGGGGACATTGCACAACAGACCCCTAGTTCATTACGATATACCAATACTAATAAAATATAATTACATTTGTAATCGTAATACTGTAAAACAGTTGAGCTGTTGCTTCTCCCAGAAGCACAGTAGCATCCTGTCTTCACAGGTTTCACGGAGCGACCTCACCTTTCCGAGGATATGTGTGCGTTGTAGATGGCCACTGCTACGCGCTCAAGAATTACGTTAGCGACAGTTTCTTTGGCTTCAAAGTTGCCCCGACATAGAGGTCTGTCTGTAGCACCTATTGTGTTTATATAAGGTTAAAGTGATTATAACTTACTTGTTCTTTCCATCCTTTTTTTGCCGCTTCGTTCCTCTCAGTATCAAATAAGGCGACAAACAAAAGAGGCTCTGTCAACTCCTTGTACCGCTGTTTCAAGTATCCATTAATATCTGACTCCCGATCTCTTATGTGTTTGTTAGTCTTGTACTCCCATTCCATATTCTCACAAAGAGCGTAATAAATGTTCAGGGGTCGCGGCGGTTTAGCGCATGGGTCAGCCTGAAAATGAACCCATTTTTTTAATGCACATGGTAAATAGGCTTATGGCCCACATAATGGTAACGGTACTCGCCTATATACGTGAACAGCATTACGGACACAAGTCATGATATGAGACCGAGATACCACTTATGCCATTACTGAGAATTTAGATTTCATGCCTTTTATCCCGTAATTTCACTACTTAATCGTGTCCTATAACCGAAACACAGTTTACAAAGCAAGTTGCTTGGTGGTTGAAGAATGTTAAGGTACTCATATACCCTATTGACTTTTTTCAGTTTGTCTCTAGTCAGTTAATAATTAAACAAATTCTTTGAAAAAAGTAACACTTTCAAATTATACAGCTACTTATTAAACATTATCAAATAGTTATATTAGCAATATTTGGTAAATAGTTTTGAATTATATATTTATTTTAAAGATAATAATTTTATTAAATTATTTTTCAAACCTACGTCTGGTTTCAGGCAGACAGTGATCTAAGTTTTCATCCTTCCAAACAATTCTTGTGTAATCCACTTTCTTATAGTATAAATTTTCGCATAGTTATTACAGCAGTTCCTTAAGTCTATTTCTGTACTAACATCACTTTCTTATTGTATGTCTATTTCGTTATTCGACCTCTGTCGTACTTACGAATAAGAGATTACTTACAATGTAACCTGAAGTTTTTTCAGGATAATAAAGTATTTTGCCACCAGACTCCGCTAAATTAGGCTTTGTATAGCTTCTACTATCATTCGTGACAAAGTTATATGCATAATGGTAGTATAGTTCTATAGTGTTCTCTTGGATATGAAAGATTTTCTTAAAAACATCATCCTTAGCTGGTACAGAATGATTTCTTCCATATGTCTCTGTTATATCCTTTATTTGACGTTTAGGTTCCGTTTTGGTGCCTTCTGTATAGACAATCATTCTAGATTCTAACCTGGAATAATAGTGTGTTAGCAAACTAGTTTCGAATAGCAATATTGATAGAAATGTTATATTAACAGATCGGTATTATATTCCATATTTATTATAATTTAAATCGATTTTAATACATAAGATTAACTGTTTAAATAATATTATGACAATTGTAGTATATGCTGGGAAGAGAAGGAAGCATTATGTTGTCTCTAGTGCACAGTGCTGACGTCATGCTGCCATTAAACTCTGAACGCCGAAAACAGTGAGAAAGCAGTGGTATGTATCTAACAGCCAAACAATTAGGAAGACAAACAACAATATATTATATTACATTAGATTAGAGATTGTTGATCTTTTTTTTGAGACCGTTACAGAAGCTGTTTTGCGGCAAAGATATGTTTTGCCGCAAAGCAGCTTGCTTGCTTGCTGAGCTACCAAGGTACTTGACTGACGCCTAACTTCATTGGCGTGACAAACTTATCTTTATAAATGACTAGCTACTCGGCCCGGCTTCTCATGGGTGTACATGTATTATATGTATATAAACCATTCTCTTGAATTACTCTATATATTAAAAAACACTCTTCAAAATCCGTTGCGTAGTTTTAAAAATTTAAACATACATAGGGACGGACAGACAGAGACAGGGACTTTGTTTTATACTATGTAATGATATTGGCATAGAAAATATAACATTACCTATCCTCTCTATTGGTATAGTGTTCATCAAAGGTCAGTGGGGTGCATACAAGCTTGGTGAGATGGTCCAGACGTGCGTAGTAATTGAACTCCAAAGTTCGAACACCTTCCACTGACACAACCGGTGCTTCTATTGAATACACGTGTTCTATGGAGTGAAACAAAATAACAATCACAATGACGGCCTCTATATAGCAGTTTCATATAGCACGACACCCTTTTACTTCCTACGGCTACGACGCGGCTACAATTCCTCGCGCGGTACAAACATTTGCATTCATGAGTATGATTATTTGTGTCGATCAGACTATTTTCTGTGTCTGTTATGTAGGTATTTACAGAAAAAAAATATCTATGTGTATGTATCAGTTATCTAGTACCCATAACACAAGCTTTGTGGCGCTGTGTGAATTGTGTGAATTGTCCTGAGATTATTATAGATTATTGTTATTTTATTTGGTAGTGTTTGACATTTTTTTTTGTACCAGTTATTATCTAAGTATTTATACAGTTTTTTAATACTAAGCGTATTAGACACATAAATACAGCTCTGCATCGGTCTACCCGTTCACGGGTGAAGCCGTGACCAATGGAATCACATATTTTTATATATATAAAGTAGGAATAGCCTTCTGTTTTACTATTATAATAACGGACTAGATTAGTATTACCACGGAATTTACTTAGTCTGCTTGAAAAAAATGACAATCTTAGAGTAAACTTACTTATTATGTGGTCCTTCCTACCGATACCAAACTTCTCCAATATTTCTTTTTTGACATGGTCTATCTTGACCGTATCCATCTTGTCAACCCTATTTTTGTACCACTCGTATCTAAAAGAGATGATTTTTTAATTACCGAAAGTATAAAAAGTAATATGCAATATAACGTACCTATGTGTTAGGTATGACATAACTTTATTTGCTAAAATTGCTCCTCATGTTATGCTACAAAAAAACGGTGCTGAGCTACTTACATTCACCGATTTCCTGCAAAATTTTGGTGTCATTATTGCTTCTATCTTGATATTTGACTCATAACTAGACTAAAAACTTTGAAATACAGATAACGATGTACGATTATGTTCCATAAGTCATCACTGGAAATACCACCAACTTCTATGATTTACTTTTCGATAGAATATTAAGGTGGTTTCATCAACTGATCGTCTACCAATGTTGACATTATGTTAACTATACTTATGTGAATTAAAATTAAGTGGAATTGTAATTCAAAATTAAAGATATTTTAACTTTAAGATTAACTTGTGGCGTATCAATGACTATCATTGACTTACGTAAGTAGCGGGATAGTGAGGGCATAGTCATCAAAAATCTTGACTCTCTTCACGATACCATCTCTCTGAGAATATGGTGAGAACTTCTCCAGGATCACCTTCTTGTAATGAATCACTTTATGACTACCAGGATATCTTTGTTCGAATTCTGAAAACGCAAGTATCTAAACTGATAAAACTACAACTTAAGCTATTATTATTTTTTTCTCTACTATTTCTACTTTAAGGTTGTCTAGGATAATGTCTTGCTTAATCAATATGACAGCCTTTTTGTACTTTCATAGTCAGTAGTAAATTTTGTTTAATGTATTATATTTCTTATTTCTGGTATAAAATTAACTTATTATATTCTATTCTACAATAAATAATAAAATTATGCGTTCTCTTATCTATATAAAGAGAGCAGATTTTGTTGCGAGGAAAGTAAAAAGCCGGAACCACGGCACCAATTTGTTAAATATTAATATTAATTTATAAAAGTATATCATTGTTTTGAATATACCACAAAAGACATATACATAGACTCATTGCATTTTATGTAACAAAAGGCAGATGAAGTTGCAAGTAACAGCTAACATAACAAAAACAATGTAGTCACCATCAGCGCTAATATCTAGTTTCTCCACCCAGCTAGCTGGAACGTCCAAGTGCTTCTCAGTGTCAACTGCTGTTCTCTTGTCGGCAGTATCGACTCCTAACATTTGTCTTCTATGGAATGGTTCGCCAGCGAGGAGGTGTTCCCAGCATGATAAATTGGCCAAGTCATACTTTAGGCTATCCAGGCCTTCAGCACAACTTTGTAAGTTTACCTGAACATATTGGATTAATACGATTGTTTTTTTTTGTTAACTGTTTTTTAAAATGACCGGTCTTTTTCTAAAAATCAAATAGTCAAAATAAAATACATAATAACACATACAACGTTATCATGTATTTGTGGTAGCCTTTGTACCCACAAATTTAAACTACAAATTGTTTAGCATAAAACACCTGATATACATGTCGTTGGATAATATCTATATCATTATTGGGCAGGCACAATTCAGCTCTGGACTGATTTATGTCACTATTGTAACTAATTATATCTAGATCGTAATTGACATTTCGTAATAGAAATAAACACTTAACAATCAGACTTACATAATAATTCTCGTGATTATACACACTGTCCAGATGTTGGTACTGCTTCGCGTCTAATGGGTATCCATTACCTTCACTGGGCTCTATGAAGAATGGCTCTTCGATACCCATGTTGCCTGGTAATATTAATATCCAAAGCATGCGTCCGCCAGCCATCGATTTCATCGTGTGGTGGTTTTTCTAAATCCTAACATAAAGATATTCAAGATAGCATATGGAACAAACAAGCTTGCGGCTCAACTGATGGTAAGTGATTACCGCCGCCCATGAGTATGCCCATGCAACACCAGGAATTGCAAACGAGTTGCCAGCCTTTTAAATAGTAATAAGTTTTTTTCTGGAAGGTTTCAATATCGTATCGGTTTGGAAATACCATTGCTAGAAATGATTCTATAAATTTAAGGTAATCGTTATTCAAAGTAAAATATTCTTAAAGTATTCATGTACGATTCGAATTGGTAGAGTCGTAAGTATTTAGTTAATGCAAATTAGATTACGAGGAAACTAACTAGTTCAAATTTTATGTATGCCGAAAAATGTCCTATAAGTCCAATTCCTATAATCGCTTTGGTATGTATGCATACCAAAGCGATTATCTATTAATTGTACAAATTTGAAGTTCTTATGATGTATTTTCATTCAATTCGATAGACATTCAGAAACTAGAGTACCTCAATTTTCCTAAGCCTTTCGTTCACGATATTATCCAATTCACTTTGTTTTTTGTCTTTCTCCTTTTTGTCCATCTGCTGACAATACTTAGAGTTCAGATCTGGTAGAGGTACGAGTCGGTATCGAGGCTCCTCTTCTGGCGGTGGTATTTCCTCCACTATCTGGAACAAATTTTGTTTTTAATTAAACCATGTCTCTAAAAAGGATTATGGATACTTAGAGTCTAATCGCTTCAAAGTTATTCTTGGGAAGCTAGATACAAGTAAATTTTGCATCGTAATATAAATTGAAATTTGATTCAAACTTAATATCAGAGTATACTGATGAAATGAGTCAATTAATAGGTTGGCAATACTCTGGTCATAACTCACGCGTTACAGATGGACATTCAAACTGCAAAATGAACGGGACTAAAGGACAAAAGGGAAGGGAAGGAAGTTGGACTTCCAGTCCAATAAAACGATGGACTGATACATTAGATTATATAAGAAAGAAAAGATATAAGTCTATATTTTAACCAGTACTTAACCAGTCGATTAACAATGGGTAAAATTAGAGTATCATGAATTTAGTTACATACATCATCAAAGTGTTTAAAATTATTTTTATTTATTTCTATTGGCTAAAGGTACCAATTTCCATCATGAGAGTTGTCAGATTGTTTGTCATTCCTGTTAAAAAATACTATATTTCGGTTCATCTCGTTCCTCTTTGGATACGCTTACCTCCCTCTCGTCCGGTATATCAGGGCACATTGTCCTGTATCGTATAGCCATACAGACGTCTCTCTTGGCACAGCCGACTACTATGTACGCGTCATACCCCGCACCAATCAGCCAGGAAACCAGCACGTGAGCTATTTCGAATGGATTCCCGCTGCGTCGTATTATAGCCGTGTACGGGGACATAATGCGTTCTGGCTGTTAAAAGAGAAATATTTATTAAACTAGCTTTTAGCCCACGATTTTGTCCGCATGGAACTTTTCTTCTTAAAATAAATAAAATTTCTTAAATAACAGTAAATTAAAGCCGACTGAAAGTCCCGCAAAATGGGCCCCGCCGTTTCAGAGATTAACAAAAACAAATGGACAAACAGACACACAGATATAAGACGCGACATTCACTGGCAGATTGTATATATTGTTTTAAGGAGTAACTTAGGCCACTATTATTTTATACATTTAATCTATTTTAATAAAAATAGTTATTATCCACGCAGACGAATTCGCGGGTAATAAGCTAGTTACAAATATATTAAGTTACTGTTAAGCAATATAAGACTAAAATATTTAAAACAATAAAATATCTCTATGAGATTCTTGGTTTAATAACTTTTACATAATTCATATTAGACCGAAAATACCCTCTAGTATTATGGTGTAGTATTATGAATCGCTTTGCTTTTTATTCAACCATTTCAAAAGCACAGTACAAGAGTTGGAACTCGCTAGATAGTATACAGCACGCCATAGAAAAGTTTAGGAAAAATCTCACAGATGGCGCTACTGAAATACAAACATGGTTGTTTTACTTAACGTAATACAATCTCTGTAATGTTATTAAAAATATCTATATTTAAAAAAAAGACAATAATTTTAAATTGTTAGTAATTCAGTACTAATGTTTAATATTACGATTGAATAAAATCAACAAATAAACTCAAAGTAAATAAACCAATATATCTAATATAGCAATAAATATTATACATATAAATGTACAAATAAAAATAAAACAGAAAACTTTAAAGGACTGGCTATGTTGTGTTTTGAAAGCGTGACTCAAAAAGTTTCAGAGTTTGTTACTCAACAAAATCATAACCTGTATTGTTATGAAAGAGCGAGAGGGGTGTGGGGCAACGCACCCGCCACCCTTCAAATTGAATTCCAAGTTGAACGAAAACAAAGTCGGCCGCCGCAACTTTTGCGACTGAAACTTTCACTTTTCGCTGAAAACTTTCCAGCGCTTTCGCTATCAATTTCTATACTGATTTCTTTCTTACTACTTTTGATATTTGTGAATTTATATTACATGTTGCTTATACAACAACTCTGTGAATGAGAAAGCGTAGAGATTTAACCGAAATCTAAACAAATGTTGATATTTATCTATAAATATAATTTTTTTATAAAGTATTTTAAAAGCAACTTATTTTTTTGGTTCAACTTATATTTCGAATTGATAGAATAAAAAAATATTATAATTAAGTTTGTAAGAATAACCTGAAGTAAGCGTAAGTACACCAGCGATCTCACATATTTCAGCCGCTAAGGAGCTTGCTTTTTTTGATAGGGTAGGTAACAGTGTGGTGGTCGTCCTGACACGTTACATTGCTGGCCCCATTGCTAGCAATGTGCTATTCACTAATCCCCATAACTAATGATTAATTAAGTGATAATAATTAGTGATGATGTTAGTGGGATACTATTATACCAGTACTCACTTAGTACTTTGTCACAATGATATTGTAAACAGATCCGAAACTTTTCCCTATAAATTGTTAAAGTCATCATTATCATTTGAAACCATTCGTTATTTATTTAAGCCTAATATTATTTTGTCCTAAAGATACATTCGAATACAAAGGATAAATTTATATATCAGAAGTCACTACCTAGATCTGAAACAAAAATATATTAATATAAAATCTCAATGAAGAATCTGAAGTTACTGGTACAGTTACTTCCTATCCAATTAGGAAATATCAGTAATATTCTACAAATATCTACTCGTGCTGAGTAAATACCTACATAGCGACATTCGCAATTTCAAAGCTATATTTAGTTAGATAGCTATCTGACTACGGTAGAACTATTGCAAATTAGAACCGCCACGTTCCTCGCTTTGAGTAAAGCTTGACCAACCGTTATTTGGAGTTTGAATTCGAACAAGACGCCCGCACTAGAGATGTGCACCTGCATATCGTTATCGATGCCAAGACTCGAGCTATCGATTTGGGTCGGTGGCGCGGGCGAGGGTGGGCGAGCGTCGGCGACGCGTACAAACGCCACTCATGCGAACCGTGCTGTGCCTCTAATTGAATACGTTGCGACAAGTTAAGTCGATATCGACTATCGATGATTTTATTTTAACATTTCAGAACTAACTTTTACCCGCGTGTTGTTCATGTCAAACACTTGCAGCTCACTGAAGACTCTATATGAATTCCTAAAAAAATATTTAACAGTCTTTAATGCTTTCAATTCTGTCATTAACTGATGATAAAAAAGACATTTCATGATTTTAAAGTCACTTTTGTTGTCATTATTTAAAAGGTTCAGGCTAGTCAATAATAACAGAATATTGTAGGTAAAGTAAAGGCAGCCTACCTTCTCTGACATCAGATTTCGTTATCATTTTGATTTAGTAGATCTGACTGTCATGGAAAGTTTGCTGAGAAATCTTACCGTAAATGCTCTTAATAAAGTTCATTACTAAAATAGTTATCAAGAATATTTTTTCTATATACTCATATCACTAAATGTATTGAGAAAATTATTTTAAATCTAAAATAGATTATTTTATTAGGTATGTAGGTAATGCGTTATATTGTGTAACTTAGACCTAAAACTACGTAAGAATAACAACACATAACGGTTTATTTTCATCGACAAACAAAAATAAAAGGATGCAAACGACCGCAGCGCAATAGGGGCGCGCTCGAAGAACGGCAGTCCGCGCGAGTGATTTGCGCCACCCGTCGCCGCGCGGTCGCGACGCGACCTAGTGATGTTCCAAATATTTTTTTTTTGCAAATATCGATAAGTTTCCTAATTCATCAATAGCATTACAAAAACTTTTTTAGCATAGCTATCAATATATTAGCTAGGAATGAGTTACAAAACTGTTCTGTTATTCAATGTTACTAAATGGACTACCGTCATCTGCAACGACGTCAATGCTCATGTAAACATCGTGTCCTTTCCAAGGATCGTGGGGAGCACTTCGTACCCGGCAAACAAAGAACTGTTTTTGTCACGCGGCGCCGCCCTCCCCGCCGCGAGTCGTGTCCGTGGCGACGAACGGCCGCGGGCGTCAGGCCGGCCGATCGATATCGCCAGCTCGAGATCTCGGCCTACGCGCCCGCCTCGCCGGCCATTTGCCTACCTCGACGCCTCGGGCTCGTGTGTACATAACCCACCACCCACCACCCTAGCCGATACACCCCCGCAGATTACCGCCTACAAAGCAAACTTCATTGGTACGTGCATGCAATATGCGCAAGGAGCAACCCAAATTGCGCCTCGGACCACCCGGCCAGATTGCTTTGATATCCTAGCCGTCTGTGTAGGCTATTGCATGTCGAATCTTAGCTAAATGCGTCTCTATTTCGAGCTGTTTCCGTACACACGGCGGTCTGCAATCTCGTAATATCTAAAGCGATATGGAACAAGAGAACTGAATCCGTCTTAAACACGCCTTTTGTGAAATAGGTAGGACAGATTATTACCCGCTCTAGAATAGCTGCTCAAAGGATACTATATAACAAATATTCTATAGGAACGTTAAATGTATGGAGATAAAGTACTTTTATCACACAATATTCCTTGTACCTACATAGTCCAATATTTTTTTAACTATCTTCGTGTGGTGACGAAGAAAGAGTATTATTACATCACCCTACTTCATCACCACACGAAGAAAGATAGAAAAATATTATAACATGTATGTATATATGTTTTCCATCCTTCACGAGGACAGTTTGAGAGACGTGGCAAACAAAACATACCTCTCATCGTACTATGAAAAGGAAAACTTTAAACAACGTATACCAATTACCTTGTAAGCGCTCGAGCGGCGTGGCCTAGTGATTTACTGCTCCAATTTATATAGGCCTCAAAGGTGTGTCGAATCTGGGACACTAAAAATATTTGGTAATTTCCTAACTCTCTGATGATAGACAACAACATTAACAAATTATATGACAGACGTAGGCTGTTGAAGTCAAATATAACCGAAATGTGGGTATGTCAAATGTTGCGTTCACCACAACGCCGACAGTTAGCTATGTCTCTATTTTTTTTTAATTGGATGTTATTGTATAATAATATTATTTGTATATAAAGTTTAAGCAAAAGAGATAGCTATTAAGAAAAGGTAAAAGGGTAAGTAATTATTGTAAAGTTGGTAAGTATTAGTAGAGTTTAAGAATAATAATTATACTGTTACGTAGGTATGGAATAGTACTACTTTTTTCTGAGATTTTATAATGTTATGATAAAACCAGATCATATCAATTATGGTACTACATATTATTATAAATTCTAATATAATTTCAATGACAAAAATAATATCTTGAAAAATATGATCAAAATTTGTAAATAATTATACTCTTGAAGTTTTACTACCGCAATCCTTAAAATACAATAACAATGACAGATACGACACATGAAATATGTATATTCATTTATAATGGCGTTTAAAAATCTTCTGAGTAATATTAAAAACAAATGAATATCAATTGAAAGGCCGGGGTGGTCGTAAATCGGCCAAGTGCAACCGGACTGCGCCATTCAAATGAAAGAGAGGAAAGTTTTCATTTACATACTCGCCTCGGCAAAGTTCTGAACGTTTCGTAAAAGGACAATTTGTTTGTTTGCAGAAAGTTTAAATTTACAAAACTATTTACCAATTTTTATATTATATATATCATTATTCTCCAAAATGCAAGCCTAAATTGTTTGGTACATTTAACAGTTCAATATTTAGAGGACTTTTTGATTTTATTCATCTTTCAAAGACAACGGGTTATTTCCACCAGATACAAAGAACATTTGTATTCATGAGTATGAGTATTTGTGTTGATCTAAGTTTTAGTAGTAAAAGAATATCTGTATTTAAGTATTTATATAATTGTTTTTTAAACTCTGCTTAGTTTGGTACTAGAATGATGTTTAAAGGAATTTATTTAATTTAGTATTATTTAAAATTTAAACTAATTCCACTCAGATGATATTGAACAGTCCAAATCATAGTTATATTTATTGAAAACTGAATATATGGAATAAAAAACTTAAGTACCTGTCTTTCTAAAAAGTATAGGTAGCTAATTATTTCATTCCTAAAATACACATACTTCTCAAAATAAGACCACAGTTCAAGAAATGAAATAATTTCTCATAAATAATACTGCAATTAGTTTTCGCAGTAACGACTTTGATTATCCATCGTTTTCTAAATAGACTAACGAGGAGTAGCGCCCTTCATAATAAAACAGAGCGAAAAACAAACAATAAAGATCTGAATGAAACGAGTACGAGCGCTGAATGTGAATGAATTGTCGGAAAACTGGTGTCACGGCGGGCGGCGTTCGTCTGCGAATATTTTAACGTATTTCAATAAAGGCGCGACATCTTTAATCTAGGGATCGGGTAGGGGCATAAATCTTGCAGGTCCGGGGCGAGTTTTGAATCATTTAGCGCGGTGCGGCTCGCCCCGCGCGAGTTCCGTCCGGCACGGCACGTGATCACCCCCCGCGCGAGCTACGTGCCCCGCTCACGCCCTTGCCACCCGCACCCGCGCTGCGCGTCTGTCTTGCCGAGACAAAGGGGCAATAGTGTTGTAGATTATATTAATGACATGTCTGATAAAAACTTACGTACATTAAACAGAAACTTATTAATATGTCATTTAAATTCATGGTAGATTAATTAACTGCATTGTCTACACTATATATATGAGTGCATATAATCTGAGGTAGATTTGTCATAAGGAATATAAAATAGGTACGGTAAAACCTTTACACTATTTTGGTAAATTATTCTGTTTGTAAGATACCTTATGCCAGAGTGACTGGCTACACTAGTGTGCATGTCAAGATCTAACAAGCGCTTAAATATATGATAATAACATAAGAATAAATCCGCTCATGAAATGATAAAATTCTACTTGTACTGTGATATGCACATTATTTTCACATGAAAAAACCATGTGACATTAATATGCATTTATATATAAGTAGGTACAAATTTACTAGCGCATATGTAAGTTAAAACTCTAATGTTGCTTAATCGACAGTAATCAACGGAATAATAATTCTTTGTGGATCATAAATTATTAAAAGGTGCCTAGACGAAAAAAAATTATCAGTCTTAGTAGTAATAGTATGTATACGCCATTTCTGAGAAAAACCATTTTGCCAGCAGTCATGACTGTAATGAGTTACTGGTATTACAATATAATTGTCGAAGTACCTACTTTGGATACATCGACAACCACATAATGTCATAATGTATCTCATCCCTAAAACACGACGTCCGAGCCGCTTCTAATTTGAATTCACGGAGACTACGCGACGCGTCCGCCGCGCCGGCCGCGCCCGACTTAATGAATCGCGAGGGGGGTGGGGTGCGCCCGCTGGGGGTGGCCGGGGGCGATCGGACGGCCACCGCATCCTCCTCGCGGATAAGTGACGCCCGTGTTGCTCCGTACATAGGTACGCGGTACGCCTTATGTATTGAGGCACATCGCGACCGGCCTGTACCTACCTACGTAACGCTCGCCAAATTTATGTCCCGCACATGTCTAGAGACCGCGGCGTACCTTTAGAGGGATTTTGCGTGTTTACGTACAACCGGGGGCCGCGCAAGATATTCGAGACGGAATTTCGCTCGGACCCTTATTGATGAGTTGCCCAGTTGGGTTTCGTTAATCCCTTCTCTTATTCGGGTCTTATAAATTAAACAGTTTTCAACGCGTCCATTTATTATTAATTGTATCATTTGCTCGATCAAATTCCTTTTACGTTTCCCATCCCTATTTTTATCCTTACGTCTGTAAGGATAAAAATAGGGATGGCTTAAATTCTTTCAATTTTCTAATTTGCACAAATTCTTTCATTATGACTTTTATACTAAAATGTATAAATAACTGACCAATGTAAATGTTGCTTCGAGCGAAGCACGCCAAATCTAACCGATTGTCCGAATCTCAGCCGAAGCCCGAATAGACAGTAAACAAAAACTTACTAATGGCCAATTATGCAAATGTCTTGGCCGGGATGACCAATCAAAACGCAGTAAATTATTCAGGCGAACAGCTCCAGGCGGTTTTCGTTTCATTGCTATTGATACTTATTATCATTAAATTCTCTTAGATTGTAGCGTAAACCTAACGTTCTTGTAACACTTAGGGACAGCTAAAAGAACCCACCTCTTGAATCACTATTTATAGGTATTAAAAAACTGAAGCGTTGGAATCATGCAATCATATAGGTATAATGATTATTCCTATTTACTATTATTTTATTAATACACGCACCATGTAATATATATATATATATATAAACTTTCCTCTAGAATCAGTCAATCTATTAAAAAAAGTCGCTTCTTTTTTAAAATTTAAGCATACATAGGGACGGACAGACACCGACAGCGTCTTTGTTTTATACTATGTAATGATGATGTTTATAAATTTATGATACATATCGAAAACAAATCCACATCGTTAAAAAACCCATTAATATAATTTAAAGACGTACAAAATACATTAATAAGTTTTACAGCTCGGCATCTCAGCGCGGCAAAATAACCATTATTTGCGTCCCCTTACGCTGTCAAATTATAACACGGTCGGGGGTACGTCAAAGGCCCTTTGGCGCGGTACAAAATTAAAGAAAGAGCAGTGTAAAACCCTTCAAAGGTAAAATTTAAAGTATGCGAGTATGACAGATAGTTGTAACATAAATATTACCATGAAAATAATTAATATATAGCTTTGTATTCATTTTGTGTTGATTTAATTATGAGCAAATATAACACGCCTCAGGTTACTGGTCACAAGAGTACAAAAATAAATATTGGCGACTCTTAAAAATAATTAAAATAATTCGTATATTTAAGTTACGTACAATTAGTTGCCATAGCGGCTAAAGGTTGTAGCCATGTTTTTTTTATGTAAATGGAAATATCTAGCCCAGCTGAATGAATGCTAACATGTAAAGTAAAAAAAAAAAATTAAAACTAGGTGGTTAATATTATAACTGCGAATATGTGTCTGTCTGTTTGACTAACAAATGAATCTTTATGAAATTTGACGTAAATATCGATTCCATTACAATGTCCACCACATAGGTTATTTTTTATTTAAAAACTAGGTACTCGCCACGACTTCACCCGGGTGTACATGTATTATATATATAAAACTTCCTGCAGAATCACTCAATATTAAAAAAAATCGCTTCAAAATCCGTTGCGTTGTTTTAAACATTTAAGCATACATAGGGACAGACATCGACATCGACAGCGACATTATTTTTTACTATGTAAATGAAGCAAAAGGTAAATATATATATATATAGGAGATGTATGAATGAATAAATTTCTCGTCGAGTTGAACTACTGCTCGTGCAATATTGTACCATCGCCGTAGGCATGTCGTGGGAGAGGAGCCGCGGACGCGCGGACGGCGCGGCCGTTCGGCTATTATCGTTGATAATCACGCGATATCGATCGGCGACGTGCGTGCAGCCCTAATTCCCCGCGCGAGAATTACGCGGTAAGGGTAGGTAAGCCGTTGCGAGCTCGCGATTATACATCGATCTGTGGATAATACATCCACATGTTTGAATATAGAACACGTCACGTGACGAGAAGGCGTGCCAGGAGTTGTTTCTGGATATAAATCCAGAAGCTTATTGTGGTTTCCCTGTTAAAACAACGCTAAACATGTTGGGCGATAATTTCGTGACGTTATTCAGTAAAATATCATTGAAAGCTGAGGAGTTGTGTAGTAAACTAAGTCGCAACAACAAGCTTATATATTTTGTTCTAGTCGGTATTTAGGTACTCTGGATTTTACAATCAGGAATAGTTAACTCTCTTTTTGTAACAGGAATTGCAATCTGATCGAAAGTGGGAAACATTACCCACAGCCATGAACTATGGACACCACAAACACAACCACATCACAAAACATGTATTCTTATTCTCACTCCATCACATTTCCTATATATTTCGTCTTCTTATTCAGATAAGTGTATGAATAAGAAGAAGAAGAGGTAACACAGCTTAGAAAGCAACTGCTAGCTGAAGAATTACTTGCGAAATAATATTTGAGGTTCTCAAGTCTTAAAACTTCAATATTCGAAATGAGAAAAAATTTAATATAAATTCTTTCAGAAATCAATAATCTCTGCACTAGTCCTGTCTCTCTATTTTTATAAAAAAATTAGAACCCGCCCCACTTTCGCCCGTATTCTTATAACTATGTGAGCTTTTTATATTACGCATATTGATATACGCATATATAAATATTCTCAATTGCACAGATAATACAATGATACTATAATTTAGAAACAATGTGAGCAAATGTGGATTTATCCCTAGAAGAGATTTCTTCCACTCAATCAAAAGTAGTGACATAGGCTGTGCTGTACTGAGTGGGTAATAACTGGTACAAAAAAAGTGTCAAACACTACCAAATAAAATAACAATAATCTATAATAATCTCAGGACAATTCACACAGCGCCATCTAGACCCAAGTTAAGCTAGTTAAAGCTTGTGTTATGGGTACTAAATGACTGATAATATACATAGATTTTTTTTTTAAATTCATACATATTATACATAGAAAACACCCAGACCGTTACAAACAATCATACTCATGAATACAAATGTTTGTGCCGTGCGAGGAATCGAACCCGCGACCATCGGTCGTAAGTTGCTAGACCGCTAGACCACCGAGGTCGTTAAATACAAATAACAAATTGTATAATCTAACACAAATGTAATATACATATTATGTTACTGTAATAATGTACATTTCTGTCCGTGCGCTAATTTTTGTTTTTAGTCATAGCAAAAGTAGAGCCAGTGTTGTAATTATATAGTTGACATAAATAAAAAAAATTAAATTCACAAGCAATCAAATCTTTTCTCATTAACATATTAGTTTAGACAAGGAAAAATCTTGAATATAATGGAAGGATATATACATGAATTAATAATTTAATGTAACATACGTAAATTATTAAGGGTTAGAAAAAGGATAATAGATTTTATTAAACAAAATATTATATATTTTTATATGTTCAACGATTTATTTACATTTTTCGCTTGTTTTTTTTTATATAATATTTGCAGCTCCAACGAATATACTTTTGGCTACCTTTGGTTAACTGGTAAAAAATACCAATAAATAAATAAATAGGTGAAAATACCAATAGGTGTTAAATTCGCCATATAAGCACGAACTATTTTTTATGTACTTTAAAGTATACAAATAAATAATCATATAATTATCCCCATAGAGGATATGCATAATTTTATCATAAATAATATTATGTATTTATTTCAAAGTGCTTACATTTCATGCAGATTTATCCCTATTTTTAGTTCCGTATATCTTTCTTTGCGATTTATTGAAAAGATGCAAGCAACAGGTGCTATTATTACGTTCCTTTATGGCGCGATACCGCTTAGTCTGTACTTTAAACAAGCCGATTTGATCGTAACATTGTGCGCGTTGCATTTATAATACAATAGAAATAATATTTCTTCAAATTAAATTAATATTAAGTACTTTTCTAGTCTTTATTTATTTGTACCGCATTCGGAATGCAGATTCAGCAAAAAGGATTGTACAACAAGTTTGTCTGGTGTTCTTATTCGAAAAACGATATAAAATAGAATAAAGGTAGAAAATAATATTTTTAAAAATGTGGATGGATTGTGTGAAAGGAGATATGTATAAGAGGAGTGACGAAAGGTAGAGATCAGTGGAAGAAGATAAAGGAAAGGCAATGATGATTACTATTATAATTTCATTAGGCAATCAGTCCGAAAGATTTGTTCAATATGAAGATTGCCTGCCATACGCTATTTTTTATACCTCGCGAAGAAGCTAGGTTACATATAATATGATTACTTACTATTTACTTATTATTTACTTATTGGCTTATTGTTGCAGAGTCTAAACTAGAGAGATTAGAAACCGTATAATTTTGAATATAGATTGTTTATAATTATGACGTAGGCGTTCATTGTAGAAAGGATGCTTGGATGTTCCCACGAGAATCGCTAAATATATAGCTTAATTCAAACTGAATTTTATTAACTATTATATTGAGAGATATTCTGCTTTAAATAATATTTGACAATAGATGACTAACAAACTTATGTTATTGTAAACTTAACTTATTAGAAAATAATTTACGCAAGTACAGTTAACTAAGTTATTTTACATTATCAAGATATAATATCAAACTATTATATCAATAATTAACCTTCTTAAATTTTTTTTCAATTTAAATTTATTTTGTAATGCCATCAGTGAGTTTAAAGTCTACTAGTTTGCTGAAATTGTAAAATACTGTAGTCAATATTTTATTTTCATTAATTCAGACAATATGCATTTTAAAAAATCTTCCCGGATTTATTAAAAAAACATTCAGTTTTATTAAAACTACGATCGATAGTATCTAATTATGTATATTATATTTATTCTAAGATCTTGGTTAAGACCTTTACTTCACAAATAAAGTATTTGAATTAGGAATATAATACGCGAGAGTTGAAAGCACCGACGAATGCACTCCAGAAACGTGTGACACATACAACAATAAATAATGCAGACTTCAAGTACATTATCCATCGACTTCAAAATCGAGATAGTGTTCAATTCGATATATTTTTTGTGTGTTTAATACTTACATGATTGCTGAACTAATTTCAATCTTTGTTATTGTGAATAAGGTTTATTCTCCTGTTGTTTTCATACTAATTTTGTTTAAGGTCAGTTTATTTGGAACAGAATGTTAAATAGATTATTTTGTTTATGATTGATGAGTATTGTTGTAAATTAGATTAATTTGAATTTAAATACACAAATTTCTTTGTTGATGGAGATGCAATAAATAGTGTCCCCTTTGCCCCGCTACTCCGCTAGTGGGACACCAGCAAAAGGTGCAAGGTTAGTTAACCTTAAAAATCAATTCATTTTGCCCATTCTAAAGAATTTGCTAGTAATTTTACCCGACTGTTTCCAAAGTGAGTAGAGGTGTAGAGGCCGGCATGCATAGCATATATTGTTCACAATGGGGTAATTCTTTTATGTAATGACAAAAACAGGCCGGAGGTTCCCTCGATGGTAGGCGGCAACCGTCGTCTATAAACATGAACCGGTACATCACTATTAGTTTCTGATAAAGTGTAGTATAAAATATTACATGGTAAATTTTCCCTCAAATTAGTAGTCGTCGTGCAATTTCGCGATGTGCACGGTAAAGTGCGCGTGGTGTCGTGAGGAGTTTTCACTGCCGGTGGCCGCGGCTGTGGTCACCATGTTTTGTGTATTTACAGGATATATCCGTCAAATTGGAGTTTTGTATAGACATAAATAATAATAATAATAGATAATATTATACACATTTGTGGAGATGAAATAAAATTTATTATGTAATTATGTAATTTTACATACATAATTTCAATTTTATTATATAAATGCCAACAATAAAAAATACAAATATAATTTGTGGGAAACCTGGAGCCAAAACTAAGCTATAACCTGTACCTTAGACACCAGGTATCCTCTGCATATAAATTTGTATATATACATGTATAAATACATCTAGTTTTAAGTTTAAACGTGGAGTGCATTGAACATGTGTGTGTGTGTGCGCGTGCGTAGACAAAACGCTGCCGATTAAAAACTTATATATTTGCAAAACGGTGATAAAATTAATATCAGTAGGTACCTAACTGATTACAAAAGACAATATGCATAAAATAAAGAAAACAATTTTCATTTTTCATTTATCGGATTAAGAAGGGCTTATAATTTTTTTTTAAATATACTTGTTCATTTGAAGCGTAAGTGACATAAGTGCAATTCCATACATTTTAAATTTGTGACTTTTATAAATGAAATTTGACATATACATACCTACATATCTTAAAAATATTATTTTGGATTTTCCTAATGTTGCTAAAATTGTGGTCACTCCTTACGATCAGGCTTGCAGGAGGGTCCGCGTGATCCCGCGGGAGGGCACTACGTGCTTCCCTGCGTGCGCGCCTTTCAACCGCGCATCCGCGTATCACGTACTGATACAATGAGCAAAGCCGATACTTTCCTTTTTTGTCCCCTTACATTCCAGTTGCGACGTTGCGGTTACTCGATTTCCGCTTACTAAGCGTTTTTAGGGCTTTGGAACCGAATGCCACAATCTGGCTCAAAAAAGGCAAATAAAATTAACGAAATTGGAATTGTACGAGAAATATCTTTAGTTTTCATATAGAGTTGATGCGAAATCCTATAGAAGATTTTGTATCACAAAACTAATTTATTAACTTAGTTTTAATTCTAGACTCTTGACTTCCTAATACACTTACTCTTTTGTATAGGTACTTTCCCTTAAGGCAAGAAACCTCAAACAAAATTTAGGAATAATGTACTTTCTTCTGACCTATTACTTAATTTGTAAGAAAGTGTCACTCTAATAGCTAAAGTAAATATATCAGCAGTTACCACCTACCGTCAGGTGAGTCCTCCACTCCTTTACCTATCCAATTACACAAAAAAATACAAAACTCCAGGTTTAATCGACATTGTCAATATTAATCCAATAATTTTTAATACACTTATGATGAATATGGATGTTTGTTACCTACTCTCTCACGTAAAAACTACTGAATGGATTTTGAGATTACAGTAATATAGCTTATGCATCAGAATGACATACAGGCTATATTTTTTTATTGAAATTTATATACTGAAACGCTGGTGAAAACAAGGGTATAGTTAGTTAATCATTAACTTGTAGAAAAGTTAGTTAATTTTTAAAATCAAATCGATACTGCAAACTCTACTCATTGTGCTTAAAATTAACCTCACTCATTGTAATATGTGCCACAGCCGAATGTGTTACATAAAGTATACCATGAACAGTCCACTTTCTAGACCTTGCTGTAAATTAGTTTGCCCTTCAGTCTTATGGTCCGTAAAACTTTTTAAAGCTTGAACCTTTGCAGTTCGTCAGTGATGGAATAATAAATTACTCTTTCTACATGATTGAGTACGGGAAACAATGTCGTTTGCACATTATTGATACTTTATATTCGCTAATAGGAACACATATACATATATACGTATTGTAAACAAAATATTGTTGTTTTTTTACCATCACCCTTGAAAAGCTGGACATAAAACGAATAAAATCGGTTTACAGATAGATTATCTACACGTAGCAGTTTTTATTCGAGTTCTACAGGCGCGGATTTCAACGAGTGAATAAATGCAATTATTTATTCATAATCAACATTGGTGGTTATAGACATGTATAAAACCATTTATGTTACAAACTGTGGCCAACCTATTGGTACTATTTCGGAATTGTCAAGAGGATTAAGATGGTATGTCCTACCGTGTAATTTTTATTTATTTATTATATTCGGAATACCAAGGCATAGTAAAAAAATTAAATCAGAGGGCCACTTACAGGTATTCACAGATAGAAAATACTCAATTACTCCTATAAATTTCACCCTTTCAACTGATGCGAGTAACAGTAATAGGTGAAACAGACGTTTGTGAAAGAAAATCTGTTGTTGACACAGCGTTCCTCTAGTAAATCAGTTATTGTCAATCGATAATATTGTAAATCGATACAACACGTATACGTACATCATTACGACACCTTGCAGTGCCAGATTAGCCTACTAGAATACATACACTCAATCCATAAAAAATAATCTTTAAGATTTTTTTTCATTGGTAACAAGTTTAAAATAAGTAGGTAAATAATTTGTTATTTATAGGTATGTGTTCTTTATAAACCAAACTTATGCACCGAAATTAAACGATAGGCCTCTTGAAAGAACTTGCTGTAGCTTTTTGAATGAGCGGCAGATTAAAAGAAGTATAACTATGACCATTAAAAAGTGCTTGAACAATGCTTATTTGAATGAAGGATTTTTTATTCTTTCAATTCTATACCAAAATACTCTCGTACAAAGGCCAAGAACCTCGGTATTTGTACGAGAATCCTCGTACAGTTGGCAGCCCTGGGCCCCGCACTGGCTTAATCCGGCACTGCGCGTTGCTCTGACAATCGCGTGACGCGAGGGCCACTCCTCGCGGCAGTGATACGATCTGGCGCGAATGTGCGTGACCACATCCTGTCCCGCGGCTGTCCAGTCGTCAGCGTGCGCACACGCAACTCGCGGACCAATTTCCGTCGCTCAAATTGCAACTTGATGTTCCGTCAAGTTTGCTATAGTATTTTTTTTATATGTCCTTCAATCCGATCAACGATGGTAACCAAGTAATATTATATGAGGCGGACTGTAAAGAATCGTCTTACCATTTTCAGCCGCCAAACAGCTTGCATTATAAGCAATTTCGTAAGTTGTAGGGTGAGATTAGGCAATGAAGTTATGGGATGGGATGACACTTCTAGAATGGCAACGGATGTCACGGGTATCCGAGATAATATCGTGTTCATAGTACTGTTCATTACTACTACCTGCTAGGCGAGCCGTTAAATCAAATCAAAATATCTTTACTCGTATTTATGTCTAGATTTCAGTTTAGATCTATTACAGACTCTTAGGATACGTCATGTCTACTGTCAGTTCAGAGTGCTTTCGAGCCAAAAAGAACTAACAAGAAACTCAGCTATTATCTCTCTCAGCTATTATATCTATCTCTTCAAATGAGCAATTACAAAAATACATATTCAATTTCCCATTCAATTAGAGAAAATGTAGTGACCACCAACATATGCTGTTGAATTAAAAAAAATATATATTTATATAATTTGTCTAGGATTGTTAGCACGGAACTAGATGGCGCTGTGTTGACTGTCCTGAGATATTATTATAAAAAAAAAACCAACTGTCTTAACGTCACGTATTACATATGTATGGATAATCTCTAGGACTGAGGCGATAAATAAACAGATTCTACCACTTTACAACATTATCGTATAGACGACAAGTCATAAATTATGCAGCGGATGAAAACACTGAAAATGGATCGTTCATTATAAATGAGTTGATCCGATTTAAGATTTAGTTTACTTGTTACATATTAACGTCGGGGAATAGAATCTAAACCTCGGGCCGTCCACGTGTCGACATATAGGATTAAAACTAATATCCCGTAAGGTAAAGCCCCACCTGCGCTCTGTGTTAACTTGACATAATCGTAAACTCGCTCGTAAATCGAACGCGCCCTTAAAAAGGGTTTCACACTCCATTCCACACTGTATCGAGGGTATTTATATATTTTTTCACATACCCTGCCCGTTGTAAATTACAGCTAGATGCGTAGAACATATGTTCAACGTCGAATTGTTTCGAACTATATTATATATATATTTTCTCTCACCTGCGCTAACGGATCACGTTTGCGGAGCATCAGTGGGGAATGATAAGATGAACATGAAATCAGGTCAGTTAGGCCATCGTGGCAAATTCACCAGGAATTAGACTCAATTAGGGCACTTTGGCGCCTAAGTTCGAGGTCTCCAGATATAATTTATTTGGTATTAATAAACCTTTTGTTTGTAACATCAAGGTAGATATTACCTACCATAGATACAGGCTTTGTTTTCATATAGAGCTACTTGTGTAGTCTATGTTTATGTATGTCTGTGGGTACATACATCGCTTAAATAAAGCACGTGCGCCTGTTTCGGTCCTCTGTAGGTGCTTACTATTTATAGGTCACGGGACACGTGTAGTTGGTTGTATTTATAGCACCTCCCGGCGTTATTTACCGAAGAAAAACTTTGCGAAACTAAACTGTATCGGTTTTTCGTATAAACTCTAAGTAGGTTGTTATCTAGGGGAATGTATACTAACAAAACAAAACCGAATTCATAATTCATATGATAGCATCATTTTCAATTGGTAAAGAAGACGTGACGTGTCGTGACGTGTGAAATGTGAATGATGATTGTCGTGTGAAAAATATTAGCAGAATAGAAGATTTGAAACTTTTTTAGGTTGGTTGAAAATAAATGTCAAAAAATGACGAAGTCGCGGACTACAAACTAGTTAATTAATAAAAGAAAAAGAATGCTTTAAAAAATGCACTCTAGCTGTTCCAACCGTCCGCGTCGCTAGTAGCGGGTGGCGCGTATTTTTTAAGCGCGCGGGGTCGTCCGACCCCATCGGGGCTCACCCGGCGGGTGGGGGCGGGTTAATTAGTCGCGAACGCGGTCCGGCTCCACTCCATCTAACTTGTTTCCTTCTTTATTTGCCCACTTGATACAAATGTGGGGTCTGCTGGCGCAGCGCTGCGGACGTAAATGAGACGAACGTGCCCTATTGGAAGATTAGGTACTGCGTTGTTTTTAATGTTACTGCAAAAGCGTCGAGATGGACTGCGGGTCTGATTGTTTATTTGGTGAACAACTTTAGTTAACTCGGCTTTAGTTTTGTTAGTACTTAATGTGCATTCAATGGTTCGTGGTGGTGCTCCGTAGCCTTAAGCGCTTGGATTAAGCACTTTTTCCAATTGTATATGTCATATTGTACTGTTCTTATTATGTTATATCAACAGACAGTTATGCAGTGAAGTGTCACTTTTATATAATAAAAAAAAATGCTCAATAAAAAATATATCGATTATAATCCTAGGAAAGTGCTATCATAGAGTATCTAGCCTTCGAAATCTGTTCATCCGGGAAAAATGGTGTACTTGTGTATTTAACAAAAAATAATTGTTATACTGAGAAATTCCTCTTTCTGTCAGTTGGTTGAAAATGGAGGCGAGAGTGCCAAATCACACGTAGGTACTCGATCAACTGTTCAAGATACTTGACCGTTTGCGGACCCCCTTGGCAAAACAATTATTAGGGCTTCGCGATTTTCGTGCGTTTGTAAATTTCTATTATCAGTTATTTTTCTATTGAATTATACAAATTTTCAAGCCATAACCCAAGGTTGTATGTTGCATACTTATTTATTTACACGGGTGTTTTAGTAATGGAGAGTAGGTCTCTAACTTCAAAGAAATTTATCATTACTCAAAATGGGCTAAATAACCTGACTTCATATTCTTACTCACCCGACAACAACTATTATACAAATAACACAGTTGGGGTTATTTTTCATTATCATTTATAAACTGGCCCCTTTTTCATTTTTATACAACGTTATATCAGATTTAATAATTTCACATAACTACAAACCAAACACCGAAGTAGATTAAATGATATGTCAAACAAATCTAGACCTGAGATTCCTTTATTAAATGTATTAAATATTAACTTTAGTACTACCTACAATATTCCTAATTCCTACTGGTAATATTGGAGTAATTTGTAGACATTATCCAACACAGAGAATCTAAGATTTACTTTATACAGTTATTATAATATCCATATTCCATTTACATATTAAATGTAATCGCTTATTTTAAGTTACTTTACTATAAAGTTATCTATATACATATGTTGATAGAGATCGGGCAGTAATTATCTATATGTTAGCGTATATTTATACAACATATGCACATATGATTTCAAAGAAAATTACAATATCCTATATATAACTTTATATATATTAAATTTTATTTCCAAGTTTTGGTTAATACACTACACGGCTAATTACCTAAATACTATGTAGATTTTACATACAAATTGTCACGATATAAAAATATTGTAATAAATATATATTTATATTTATTAATGACCCAATAAGTAGAGGTGTAATAAATGTTTTGTTAATACAACTGCAATGTAAGTATATATCTAGTGTTCTTTAAATAAATAATATTAAACTATCGTCCTTTCATATCCAACTATTTGAACTATCAATTAACGCTTGACGCTCAAAGCATTTGAAAGCGAGTGAAATTTGTAATAAACCGCTAACTAGCCTTCACGTCGCTATCATAACCCAAACAATAATGGGGATATTTATTTCGAGGTAAATTGTATTTTACACTTTTTTTTTAATATATTTTTTTACAAGATTTAAATGACAAAAACACTGATGGCTCTACTGTTAGAAAGTGCATTGTAATTAACAGAATATTATAACAGATATTCGCTATAAAATGCTGTAAATATTTGCGATATTCTCCTTCAACAACAAGTAATAAAATGCTATAAGTATTTGTGATAATTTTTCTCAATAGCAAGTAATGCTATTTGAATACGCAATAGAGAAAATTGTAAATGTTACATTGATATATTTCATTAATAACTCTCAACGACATCTCATTTTATACCTTAATGCCTCAAAAAGTATTCTCAAAGCGACTGTCCACTACGAGTAATAGAGAACATTTTGGAAATTATTTCTTTTTTATGTAACAATTCCTCTCAAATATATTGCATATTTGTATATGTATGTATATATATATATGTGACAGATAACATTATTATTTAAAAGAATAGCATCACCTTTGAAATGGTTATCTCAGCTGAAACTAATTAAATGGATTTGCCCTTTAAATGTAGAAGTTATTTAAATTAAAAGGAGCGATTTTATTTAAGTCGATTTAAAAAATACTAGATCATATCGTAGTGTAACAAAGCGGTTGAGTCACATCACTAGCGATCCAGAGTTGCGGAGTTGCCGCGAGTTGGGTCCCCGCGGGCGGGTTGTACCAGCGCTAATGAAGGTGAATCTTCAAAGGGTTTGTCGGACCCGCTGCCCGTTGCCCGTGGCTCCGTGAATCTTTAAGCGGGTGCGGGTTTAGGCAAATGGAATGTATTTGAGTGGAATACATACGATGTTTTACTGTTGAACTGAAGTACTGTGTTGTATTGTATAGGGTCCAATGTCAGCGTGAAAATCTTTGGTAATATCATTTAATCTACAAAGTAGTTTTTACATCTATCTTAGGTACAGCCCTAATTCTCTATGCAAATTTTCAAGCAATACATGCATGCTTGCTAGTATGTATGCATACTGAATAAATACATTTTGAATGATAATATAAACCATAAAACAGTAATTATTTATTTAAACATTGGTAATGAACAATAATACATAAAATAAGCAACGGGTGTTCCCTACCAGTTAAAAAAATACACTAGCAAGTGATTTCAATGAATTTTTTTAAAGTGTGTTTAAAGTGAAGTTAGCGGTCTACTTTTATATTTTACATCTGTTTCTTATTTTCTGGAAAAAATATACATTATTGTCCATTAATAAACATATAGATGTTTTTTCTTATTCCACAATCCACTTAAATTTATTATAAGAATTTCTTATAGGCCTTATTTATCAACATTATTGTAAAAAAAAATTAAATTAGACCTATATGTAACTGACGTCGTAAAGTCGTAATAAAATATAACATAAGGCTTCCAACCAAATTCGGTAACACTATTACTAGGTACTTTTAAAAAGTAAATAATAGGGTCCACTACGAGGAGCTTAAGACGAAACATCTTATGCTCACAAGTGTATGTATATTATATATAGGTATGTATACTTTCATCTAGAGTACGGACCTAATAGATCTCGGACTTACCGGCCATCTATCTGATTCCCGCGTCGCGCCATTTCGTCCCAAAATGGCGCGGACTTATTACTTTCTCTTCGGCACTACAGTCATAACCTGACATCCTATTTGGAAATAAATGAATGCAACCAAAACATAGAGATATATAAGATGAAATATAATGAAGTTCGCAAAGGTAGCTTTCCTTTACCCATCTTTATGGGTAAATGAAAACAGATTGGAAGCAAAATTTATATATTCTTTCAAACAGTACCTAATTATTAGACTGATATAGTGTTATTTTCTACGTCAATAGTTGTTTCAACTATGCTTTTGTTCTGATATAAATAAATAGGTTCATATAATAAACTCATATATTGTTCTAATGGAAATGGATTGTATTAACGCTCCTATAATGAATAATCTGATCTGAGAGTTCTATTTTTTTTTTTAAATAACAACATACAATTTAGCAAAGAGGTTGCATATTATTATTTCTGTTTTTATATGACAATACCTAACGTCTTAGACAACAGTAGAACAATAGTACGAAATATATATATAATAATAAATATAAATATGAAATAGTACAATTATAATTCCAAAATCATGATAATAAGTATCACTTTTTTTAAGTAAACCCAACACTAATTAGTTAAGTGAATTTAAAACAAACATTTTAATCTTTATTTTTTTCATACAACATGCAAATTGCTTACAAATTAAATATGGGTCATAATCTGTCGTTGGTCGCGAATAAAAACTAGTCTAGATATATTAACGAATGAATACCTACAATTTCTTTGTATTCAATACATATATACTTGTAAGTTTCTAAGCCCATCAAAGGCCTAAGACAAAGGCTTTAGTGCGCACATATATGTACGAGTATGTGTAGGTATATTGGTCAAAGGTTTCGGGACATCGGCGGCACGCCCGGCGACCGATGGTCGCGGCATCCGCGTTCTAATTAAAACACCCCCTTGCGACCCAACCCACACCCCTACGACGGAATTTAACAAAGATTATAAAACAGACGGCTCAATTCTTACATATTGCTGTTTATGGTTTTGTCTCCAACCAGCTGTATACCACGGATATAATAATAATAATAATCTCAGGACAATTCACACAGCTCCATCTAGACCCAAGTTAAGCTAGCTAAGCTGTGTTATGGGTACTAGATAACTGATAAATATATATAGATATATTTTTTTGTAAATACATACATAATATACATGGAAAACACCCAGACCGATACAAACAATCATACAAATGTTTGTGCCGTGCAAGGAATTGAACCCGCGACCATCGGTCGTAAAGCGGTATGCTAGACCGCTAGACCACCGAAGTCGTCTATATATTTGAAATAGATTGTTCTATTTCTACAAAATTATCAAAGTCGGCTGGATACAAAATCTTTATACATTTTTATTTGTGATCCTATATTCCTGTCATGATACAGAATGTTTGTTTATGTAATGTGGATAGTAAAATAGTCTATTTAATACAAGGTAGTTGCGTTGTTTTTGTCTGCGAATAAATCAATCAAAGTACTGAACTGTTTTGATCTCTTTAGTTGGATAACAATGGCGACGAGCATGCAAAAATAACTCCCTTAAAATTGTTGTAAAAACTATTTATATAACAGTCCGTTATTATAACAAAAAGTACTTAGTCTTTTATCCATTAGAATATATATATATATATATATATAGTCACACCGATATTGTATAATTAACAAACGAATCTTATTACTAACTTATTTAAAGTAAAATAATCTGAACTGTGGTGGTTAACCACTAAAAGGAGTAGTGAGACTAGTGATGAAGAATGGATTACCTAAGATTATAAAACCGACTCTTAATATTGTGACGCATGGTGAGGGTTTCCATGCAGTAAGGCTTCATAACTCTTTGTCCAATAGTTTAAAGACAATACATTTAGCTTTAGCTTTTAAAGGGCAGGTTGCGTTCTTTTCTGTTGGAGCAATCTTTTTACAGTGTTGATGAATTTCTTAATAGCAAAAATTTTATAATTTTAAACACAATATAAATCGTAATAAAAAAAAAGATTAAACCATTTAATAGCTAAATATTCATGAAATCTTTGATGTATCAAAATATAAGAGATTAGTTATAATCCATCTGTGTGCTGTATTCTATGATCCGCGTTGCCACACGCCTTCGGCGCTTGTTAAAAAGGACAGCTACGCACAGAGCGAGTAAGATTACCTCGTAAATTATATATACCTACGTAAGTAACCGGGGCTCAGCTTAGCTTGTTATGTGCGTACACCGCCTGATGTGTGTTTTCATGTGATTGCTTGCCTTCAAGATTGAAGGACGGAAAGATTTCACCAGAGGTAAACTGTAAAAAGTGCTTTGCGTTAGTCTCGCCGCCAAGAAGCTAGCTTGAAGGACGAATAGTTTTTTTCTGTATAAACTGCCAAGAAACTATTCTTGTAAGTCGTGTCTCTTGTAAGATGACAAAAAGGCAGTAAAATTACAGGATAAGAACCATGACTTACCACGTGATATCACGTGTGTTAATTGATAACGTGATGTCTCTTGTGCTGTTTAGGTATACTGTTACCGCTAATCATCAGATTTGCTATCAACATTAGTTTTAAACTTTCGCGTTCAATACGATTTATTAATATAGTTAAACGGGTTTTAACAGGAATATTTTTATGGTAAATAAAGGTATTTACCTCTCTCGACGAGGTTGCACTAGCCGTTGTCACGAGCTGTCAGCTATTTTGCCATAAAATTATTCGTGTTAAAACCCGTTTAACTATATTAATAATTTGCCATCAGTTGTTTGTCATTCTAGGTACGCTTACATTCACAGGTTACTGTTAGTATATGACACAAACACATACCTTGTCACAATAACACACTATTACAGTTCCGACAATGAACCTTGGTCACCTAAACTAAATATAATCTAAATAAAGTATGCCTGCTTCACTTCTTAATAATGAAAAACATCGAAAAAGCTTAGAAAGTATTGTTAAAAATATATAAATTGGCATTACATTTTTTTTTATCTGTACTTTCGGTTTGACGTTGTATATTGAAATACTTCATATCTAACTTCTCAGCATATGCAACCACGGAAACGTATAAACTAATGAAAATTCATATTGGTTTGTCATTCGTTAATTCTTAAGTCATTATAACCCATGTTATCGTGCGTCAGCCTTAAACCCTTAGAAATGATTTGTGTTGTAGAGCAATTGTTTTGGATAATTACTGGAATATCAAGAGGGCAGACGAGGGCGAGCAGTTGACTGTAACAGATGCCCTTTGGCTTTGCTGACTCAAATACTACTATATAATACTATAGTAGTTAATCAACCAACATCAAAAAGACGGGCATTCTTAAAACTATTGTATTCTATTATATACGTTACGTAACAATATAAAAACATCTCAGATTTTCATAGTATTTCTTTGCAGTTGATAGAGTTTTAATTTTCCTATGTTTATAAATACAATTTAGTGTCGACTAGTTTTTAAATAGTCTATTTAGTAATATTATTGTTTATAAAAATTATAATATTACTTATTTTACGTACGTATACATGGATACCTATTATGTATTATATTGCACGTAATTTAATTATTATATTCACCCTCTCCTGATCTCTAACTCTGACCTGTTTGACAGCATCGACTGTTTTTAAATGATCAATTTGTTTTTTTTTGTTTTTTTTTACACATAACGTTATTATATTTTGTGTTGTAAAATTGAATGTTACTGATAATGTCACTCTGCTCACACATTTATATAAACTCATGAGGTATCTATTATTGTCTTTACTAATTATGTAATACTAAATAATGTGTATAATTTGTATAAGGTGTTTATATATATAAAATGTAATTATGCACTAGCCAATTTTCTGAGTAAAAATACATGGAAAAGAATGTTTTTGTCACTTTGTAGTAAATTTCATAATTATTCAATTTACAGAGATATGAACTATGTTTGTAATATAACATACCGTTTGACGAAATCTGCATGAACGCATAATATGCATGAACGATTTTCAAAGAGTAATTTATTAAACTATTTTAAACTTTTTTCACAGTTATCATGTTAATACTATTTAGGGGCTCCTGATATTTCGACGCTGTTTTAAAAGTAAATAAAACGTAACACAACTACTATATTTTTTTAAAAAACAATTTTTGTAAAATAAATATAATTTAATTAGAGTTAATTTCAAACTTTTTTAACACTTAACCGTTCTTTTATCGGTAAGTATATTAAATAATTGATGAAACTAAGAGTATTTGATAATCCCATGCTAATTAAAACCAACCGTCTGAATGCAAGATTTAAACACAGAGAAACCTCCTAGATCTGTGAGATGTCACAAGTATAAATCTGTAAGTAATTTGTAACCAGACGCTAACGGCCGATAAGGGTGACGCGAATAAGCTGACATGGCTGGAATTATCATTGAACCTAATCCGAGCGAACGCCTGAAAAAGTAGACAAACTACGCCGTATCCCAATTTGGGCGCCATTTAATGAAATTCTAGTCACGTCCAGGTGTCTTCTATAAAAAAATTAAGAATTCTTTTACCTTTATATTTACTACTGGGAACGGCAAAGTGATGAACTAACTGTACTGATGACCTTCTAGATAGGCGGAGCTGATAAAATATGAAATAGTAATAATAGTTAATAATAATAACCATGAACAATTAACACAGCGCCATCTAGTTGCAAACTCAACAATATTTGTGTTATAGGTAAATAATGTTTATTACAAATAAACATAATATCAATATCACTTTTGAAAAGTCATATTTTTTATTATACGCAGACTCATTACAAGACGGATTCACACGCAAATATCTTCATGTTGCCAAAAAATTTTAAATTTCTTTTAAATTAGGAAGTAAGTAATATGTGTGATTATGAGAGATTTCTTTTAAATTATGTTCTAATAATTTTTTTTTAAATTTGCAATTATGAGAGTTACTACATTATCCTATAGTGTCAAAGATTATACGGACTACCTATAAATAACAATTCTGTACATACGTATTTGTATGAGACACGTTGTAGCATAAAGCAATGCATTTTACGTATTTTAGTCAACAATAAATTAATCTATCCGAATATAGAAGAATATTTTTAACCAATTATCAAATCTCGATGAAAGATCGACTACTAAATACAGTCAAGTAGTATTTTATCAAAATGAGTAAGACGTATTGAAAAAGAATCATCAATTTGTCTTAATCATGTTTAATGCAACACACATAAATATATTGTTACGTTTAAAACCTTATTTTAGCAATGAACTGAAAAAATACAACCGAATTTAGAATCTGATTAAAATATTTTTTTATGCAATAGTTCAGCTATTTTATATCGTAGACAATTTAAACTTGGTACCAGATTCCTGGCAAAGCAATTCTCTATCTGGGCGTTAGATTGAATATTCACCAATTTGTTAGCAAGCACCAAGGGTCGATAAGGGCGTCGCGGACTAAGCTGACGTGGCAGGAATTATCGGATATAATCGAATTGATCGTAGCCTGAGAAAAACTAGACAACTACACATTACCGGGGATATAAAGACACTCAAAGCTATAGTAGATTACATTTCGGTAAGTTATCTTCAAGTTTTTAACAAACAATTTTGTTTATTACTAATTATATTCCGAGTGAAATACGATAAAATATATTATGTATTTACACCATATATATATACAATATCAATAACGCAAACAGAAAAACGAAACAAATTAAAAAAAAAAATTATATTGTATATCAATTTTTTTTCAAATTTGTTTCGTTTTTCTGTTATCGAATAGCACATGAACAAATATTTTAAACGCTCACTCTTTACAATTTATCTTTTTATAATAGACACTGATCCCTTTTTAAGAGATAAATACGTTGTAGAATCAAGTATGATTGTTAGTTTTGTTTAGACTTACATACACTAGCGTCTCTCTTAAGTTTAAAGTATCATCTCCTATTTACCCCTACCATATATAGACAAACATACTTCTGTATTTAAAATATTATTGTAGATTTATACAAGACATATACATTTGTGAGTATACCAAAACGATCTTCGATCAACGATCTAAAAAATTGGCGCCCAACGTGGGCTGCGGTGCAAATGGCGCCCGAACGTGTGACCTATCCGAAACGGAATATTTTTGCAAAATAAGATTTCTCGAATGTCGCCAACTTGTAACGGATGAGGGTCGTTTACGTGCACTCGCCGTTCCCTAAAGGTGATGTTGTAAAAAAAAGCCGTGATCGATACTGTGCGAACACGGCTGCCCCCGGGGCCCGTCAATTTGGCCTCCGACTCGTCAGCGCTAAATTATCCCGACATCTTTAAATGGAATTTCGCGGGTCGCGCGTTCCCAAAGTCCCTGCGCGTATCTCTAAGGGTTCTTGCTGGGAAATGGCGGGGATTTTCCGTCCACGTCTGGCTGACGTCCCCGTCGGTCGCGCACACACGATATGCCACCTGGCTCCGGGCATTTACTTGTTACATAGTTAAAGGAGAGACGAAGGAGGAGTGTACTCTATCTAGGGATTTGGGTACTATTGAAATGTTTTGCTGCGATTTTATATTATAACAAGCGACGAACCCAAATCTCAAATTTATTTACATAAGTTGTTATTGTTTATTCAAACGCTTTTTTTTAAAGCATGTTGTGCTATAACATACTAAGTAATTATTATAAATTTTATTGTATAATTGAATTAACTAAAAGTATATAATCTGTTAACTGAATATCACTTGAGACTCAATCTTCAAATAAATTCCAAGAAACTGGATTATATATCACTAACATCATTTTCAGTAAGAGCCAATTCCTGTGATGCAAAATAGTTAGTCATAAGTCATTATAATTTACCTGTAAAGCTTTGTGTATATATTCATATATTATGCAAGCATGGATTTACTTAGAAATATTTTAATAGTATCTTAGAATTAAATAGTCACCACTTTTTAGCTTTAACAATTTTTGCGTACCTCAACTTTCAATACTATGATCTTCTTGTTCATCCTTTGTACGTTTGCCAAACGCAACATTGCCAACTAAAATTAGCTACACGTTCCTTGAATGGACGAAGATTTCGCTAGCTTTCCCACTAACCAGGATTATAAGACCAATACACCAACACATAATCACCGCTGGCAGTGACCGCTCGCGCGTAAATTACTTGGCACGTCCATTGTAACTTGGTCTACCACCCTCGCCTTTCTTGCGTCGCGTTCAGATAGCGTTGTGGTTGGGTATGGAACAGCGAAGGTCTTGTTATGTCGGTCGTACTGTATAACCTACGCGTCCTTCGTTAATGCCCGCTTAGGTAGCCCCCGAGCGCGCTCCCAAACATAATAGTCGCCCTTTGTAGTCCCCTCTTAGGGACAGGCTGGCATGAAACGGGACTGATTGATTGGATGAGCACTTAGGAGAAATTTGTAAATCTAAAACGGAATTAGCGATGTTTAATCAGTTGTTTTAGTCCAATACTATGTGTGAGTATCATTGGACTTACAAAATGTTATGTATAATTACATATATGTCTATTTATGGAAGAATCTTTTTTTGTAGTCAATTGAGTATTGACTACAAAAAAAGTGATATTAACTGATATTAATATTATGACCGCGTGTAATTTATATATTACTCTTTATCGCACTAGAAATGTAATATAAGAAATTATTCACAGAGTAAAATGATAAATAAGGCGATCTTATCGTTTAAGCAACCTCTTCCAGGCATAAAGGAAAAAAAGGTGGTAGATGGCACATGAACTTATACACATATCATACAATAACATAATGTATAATTAAGTAAATATCTACAATTACAAGGTATTACTAATCACGAGGATGAAGATAGACAAAATGTGTCTAAATAAAACTAGATGAAACCGCGTTTTTAGTAATCCGTTACTTCAACATATATAACTGATACAATTTTTAATTATTTTTTAAATATGTAAAAACATTTGATTGCCAGTAGTATCCTTTTTAGTAAAAAGTAATATTACCGAATTTGATTTCCAAATCCAAAACAAAGTTGTTCAGCATTACATATTTAAGAATTTGTGAGAATACAAACTTCCATAACTGTTATGTTGACTAAAACATCGATAGTTGATAGTGCCTCTGGCTAACCTATCTGGGATATCAGTCGTGACGATATGTTATATAATACAGAAACATATTAGTTCATAATTACTTATTCAATTTACTAAATGGAGATTACGTTACCAGGAAACTGCCAACCCTAATTTAGAAGTCAAATTAAGGCATATTCACACTTATTAAATTAAAGCGTCATTTACTATCTTGGGAAGTTCCGAGTGCGGCCAGTCGGAGGCAAATCCAATATCCGTACGCCCTTATTCATAAAACCGACAACATTTATGTTAAACTTATAGCATGTGTTGTTTTTTCTATTATATTAATTTAAAAAAGTGACAAACCACTTTACGAAATAATATCATCAAAGTCATTCATATAGAAAGTTCTGAGGTAATACACAAAAAAATACACTCGAACTGAAAACCGTTTTTCTGAAGTCGGTTAACTAAGTTTAGTTAGCTAATGGTAGATAAACGTTTGTATTTGTTTAATTTACCAGAGGTAGACTGTAAAAGTCGATTGTATTTCGGTTAGTTGTGCTTTGGTTGTAGGATGCGCTTAGGCAATACATTACTATCTTTTTTTATTTAATTCAATACTTACATCTATAGATACTATTGTTGGCGCCAGACCTCCTTTTATAGTTCCTTTCTTATTCTGAACCATGTTATTATTTAAAATTTTTGTCATATATGTTTTCTGTATTGTTTTTTCTATTGTTGTGTCTTTTACTGAAATATACGACATATGTATATTGCTCTAAGATTTGTAAGTTATTTATTTATTTTACCTGTCGTTGCCAGCCGTATTAACTATCTACCGATAAATATTTAAAAATGGAATTCAGCAGGTACAATATGGCACCTCCGGTAACATCGAATATTCTTAAATAAAGTAAAGTAAGACGTGTCGGTGGTATGGCAGTGTGGCGCATGGCGGTGCGACATAGAGGCATGGCGCGGTAGAGATGGCGGCGTACGAAGTATACAGCGTGTTCTAATTCCCGCGCGGCCGCGCCAGCCCGCGGCCACCGAAAATACGCCTTCATTTCAGCTCAGGGGTGGCAACTCACAGGAACGATATACCTATTATTTTAAAGCCATGTTTCTTAACCTTTTTAGTGCCATGCCCCACCTAAATTCTTATGCCCCTACTCACTATGTAACATAAAAAAATAAATTGTTTACTTAAGAAACTTAAATAATAGGTTTCAGAAAGAAATTACTAGAAAAAAAACGGTAAGTAAATTTTCAAAACATATAATGAAAAATAGAAATACACATTTCATTTGGAATTGCCCCCCTTAACAATCAAATTGCCTTCTGTGAGGCGTGGGCCCTCGTCGGGAAACACTGTCTTATACCGTCTACACACGGGTCTAAAATTATTGGCGGTATTGTAGCTGTGGATAGGAGCGTAGATCGTCAGGGAGAATAATAATTACGATTAATCTACACACGAGTGGGATTTAGGTCCTTAGCCACCACTGCTCCGATATCGCCTTTGATTGTAGAAACATGTGTGAACGCTTTTACTATAGCGGCTTGAAAACATATCGTGATACGTTCTGTATACAAAGGCTAGGAGACGTAGCTGGTATAAATGTGCCATCGCGCGGGACGTCAGCCCGGGGCTACGCCAGCATAATACGCTGTTCCTATAAGCGTATATTAGGGCTGACAATTTGTATGTAATTACGGTTTATATATATAGTGTAACTAAGCCTTTATAAATACATTATCAACCGAATTCTAACTATTAGATTTAATAAAACAAAAACTAACCAAAGCTCTGAATAGAATAATTTTTAGTTAAAAAGATAGGTAGGTAGGCCCATAGTAGGCAGAGCTTATGTTATGGTTACTAGACAAGTAACATAAATCCATACTCCTGCAAATATATACATAGAGAACATCCAGACCACACAATTATACCACATTATACCATGTACACAAATATTTGCACTGTGCATCGAATCGAATACGCGACCATCGGATATAAAGCGATGTGCTAAACCGCTAGACTACTGAAGTCGTCAATGAAACCTGAGGAATAAAAGAGGTCGATTTTATGTGGTGATTAAATAAAATGTCTGTGATAAAAAATCTTTCGTTACGTGACAGTAGTCGACCCTATGGTACATAGTCCAGCAAGTGTTCCCTCCCACCCCTTAAACGTTCAAATTGTATGCCTCACCATCACACCGCTCGGGTACTGATAGCGTATAATGTTTATGAAAATAATGTATGTAATATAAAGGCACTTAAGATCTTGTTGAGATAACTTTATTATGAAACTGTAAAAAGTCAACGTAATACAAGTAGCTTTATGATTGCAGTTTTTAAAAGAATGTATATTTTTTTTATCTTTTTGTATAATGAACTTATATTAGGCGATTAGAGATAAGGTATGATGTAAAATGATCCCAATACAGTCCAATACATAGGAATAAAATAATAATATAATATTTTTCAATCGAACCTACTAAAAAAGTAAACAAAGAGGGCAATAACTCGACCTTAGACGGTGTAGTGTTGGTAAAAGCAATACTAATCAAAAATATAAATTGTCATTTCGATTAATTTATTAAATAATAAGAATAACTTAATGATATATCTAAATGAATTATATATCTTTACACATACGTTAGTATGATATTATGTATTATGACTGACAAATCACAATCTCATTTCATAAAAATAATTTAATAAAAACTTATAAATTAAGTAATTTAGTAGTAATAAAGATATTTTACGAACGATAATATATTATTTTAAAACGTCTGTATTATTTGATATCGATAATTATTATTATTATCAAACATATTGCGATATCTACTAGATTATTAAAACTTGTATTTAATACTTTAGTAATTACTATTTTTATATTACTAATAATTACTTTGTATTTAATTTTATTTCGAACATTTCTTTGCGATTAGCGACATATAAAACTTTCGCGTTTATAATGTTAGTAAGTTAAGATGTGCAGGTAAGTAAATTTTTTAAAAATTGTAAGTCCTTTAGTCATTAGGCTGTCAACAGAGGGGGCAACATTTATTGGTCGGACACCATGGTGCGGCGCGGCGCACCTCTCCGCCGCATTACTCGTGGGTGCCCGCGTTATAATTCACTGTACACGTGCAACTATTCTAGGGTTGCCACATACATATAATAAATAATTTAAAATTTATTCCATAGAAATATAACTATGGATGTTGTACGAAATCAACATAGTATACTTAAAAATTAAACCGATTATAATGCTCTGTTATTGAAGACTTCAAAGATGCAAAACCAAAGCGTGGTGGTGACATGTCGTTTATCGATAATTGTAGAAACTGCATTTAAGTCGTGTAGGCAGTTCGTTTATTTCTATTTTCTAACATTAACTAACTTTTACATTCATTATACTGTGCTACTTAGTAATACTATGCGTTGAATTCCCATACATCTGACTATTACACATTGTTTAGGGCTATATGTTTATTAGTAGTGCTACATATATGTATTTAATTTTGTATTTTTTCTAAATATCATCAATTTTGAATGTAAGTGTCAGGCATTAAATATAATTGTCTATTTTATACTGTAATAACAAATTAAATCTAATAAACCGTTGGCAGCCCTGTAACGAATGTTAGAAAGGGGACAGGGCGGGCGCCTTGACAGCGCAACGCCGTTAATTCCTGAGCGCTTCTCGCGATTGACAACGCGGTCGGAATTTATCGACGGGCACACTCGCCGTCAATGTGTAGACCCTGTGTAGATTCATCGATATCGATATTCCAAGAACACAATTTTATTACATTTTAGTTTGATTTATTGTCATTCGTGCAATGAAACGCTGCCGATTTGTGTATAAAACTACCATAGATAGGTCTGAGGAAGACCTGTCGGTGTCGGTGTGGTTAATTTATTTTATATAAGAAATGACGACAGAAAATAAAATATTTAGATTATTATTTGCATTTCTATTTAATAACCTGAACTCACAAAAGCACATTCTAAAATCCCACTTATATTTATTATATTACAAACAAGTACTGAAGAAATAAATTTAATAAATGATTATTATATGAATTCATATGAATGAATGCCATTTCTCTTTATTTTATTTATGCAGGTTTTAATCTAATTAGCAGATAAATATTGAGTTATTATCGTTAATTATTCGTTATATTATTTTTATCGATATCTGTAAATCGACTCGTTCGCTACACTATTACCGCTCTTCTGCGTTCGGCAACGTTGGCTACTGTTCGTACATACTGGTTATATACAGGCTGGTCGCTAAGTAAATACATAGACTGACTGGCCTTATAGACGTCCACTGTCCGCCCAAAGTCGAGCTACGAACACCATGTGCATTCAATACATAAAGACGGTAAAATTATTATTACACTCTATCAGCATGTTGTTAGATACTAGTGCATCTGCTGGCAGGTGTGAAATTATACAGTGCAGATTTTGTTGCTTATTTATGTTATTTCGTAGATCTGAAATTATAATACAGTGTAGATTTTCTTTCTCATTTATGTTATTTCGAAAATCTGAAATTATACAGTGCAGATTTCGTGGCTCATTTATGCTATTTCGTAGATCTGAAATTATACAGTAGAGATTTCGATGCTCATTTATGCTATTTGGTAGATCAGAAATTATACAGTGCATATTTCGTGGCTCATTTATGCTATTTCGTAGATCTGAAATAATACAGTGGAGATTTCGTTGCTCATTTATGCTATTTCGTAGATCTGAAATTATACAGCGCAAATTTTGTTTCTGGTGATAGCAACAACATCTGATTGAATAATTTTAATCTAAATTTTCTAAGAATTTGTTTAACTATTCGATTGTCTAACGAAAACTGTAAAATTAAAAATATGTAATAATCTGTTGTTTTGGTATTGGTGAATATTACGTTAGATATGTATTGTACTGAAATTTTCCCCTATTTCTTTCTGTTCTAAGTCTCCTTGAACGAGCTCTTGTTGTATGTGTTATATATAAAAACAACTACTGCTTCATACAAAAATACAAATATTTAAGTCTTTGTGTATTGTATAAGTCTGCCAAAAGTTTGGTAGAAATCTGAAGCAAAACATTTTAAACAATTTTTTATGGATACCTATAATCAGATAATATCTTCTATATATCAGCGAGCAAAAAAAAAGTCGTAAGTTTGTATTATAAGAAGGTACGTAGAATGTTTGCATGAATTCGACCATTAGTTCTAATTTTGCAAATGAGAACACAACTCGTAGAAAACAAAGTGCTTTCTGTCTTAACGATGAAGGGTTTCAACGTGGCGAATAAGCCGAAGGAAAAATCGCAGTTTTGCCGCTCTGGGGCGAGAGGGCGGAATGTTGGAAAAACCGCAGAGCCCTGTTGGTAGCCGTCGGGATTTTTTTATTATTTTTTTCAACCTAAGTCTAGGTAGGTAGTGTTCAGATTTATGGATGATGGGCTTTTAGTTTGAGAAGACAATTGACTAATCTGTAAGTATTATTTTAAAAAAAATTGAATATTAAACAAGGTTAAGGTTAAGAGGTAGACTGTAATAGACTGTAAAAGTCGTCTACATGGATACTTCAGTCACACCTATTTCAGCAGCCAAACAGCTTGCTTTGTAAGCTGTATTTCTGTTAACAAATTGGGCGGTGAAATTACAGGAGAACAGGCATGCATAATTTTCACCTTGTATCTCGCAATTCAACATAAGCACAACTTACAAAGCATAAGTTCGTAGCGGCTGGCAGATAGAGAGGTCTTTGCAAACGACTTTTAACACAGTTGGTCTTCTAACTGTACACTTTTATAGTAATGTTGTTAATCCTGGACAATTAACACAGCGTCATCTAGTCCACATGGAGACGTAGGTACTGAACTACAGATATATGTAAATACTTAGATATATTTTTGTAAATATACATAGAAAACACCCAGACTAATCTAGTAATCATATTTATAGTTACATGAATACAAATTTTTGTACTGTGCGAGGAATCAACCGCGACTATCATAAAGAAAAGCGGTATCCTATACCGCTAGACCACGGGGGGCGCTAAATTTATTGTACCTATATGTTTAATATCAATTATTAATAAATACGGGAGATTAAAGTAAACAAGTAGCAATAATATATCTACTCAAACGTTAACAAATGTGCGCCCGTAGTCGTGGCAACAGGCTAAATACAGGTATTACCAGTGGCTAAAACCGGCGATAACGTGAAGTTAAGTTGAGTGATCCCTCGCCGCTGCCGACCCTTTGTGAGCCCACGCAAACGGCGAGATTTCTTCTGATTTAAAGTACTTACTGTGTACCTATTGTAGTTTCTAGCAAAAACTAAATATTGATGAAATGGCGAACTAAATACTGAAGCACGTTTATAGGTACCAAGAATACCTTTAACAACCCATTGCCCGAGTCCTTTTGAGTAAGGAAATTATACTTCTAAGTATAAATAATAGCGAAGTTAGACAACGTCTGATTACTAAAGAACATAGCAAAGTTTATTTGAAATTCCGCGTTTATGCTATGCCACATTCGTTTATTCAATAAACTTAATACAAACATATCTTATAGTCAAATTGTTTTCTCTAGAAAGGGCAAGTAACTTGCATGTGCTCTTTTAAATAAATATTTATTCAGCGTTACATATCGATAGATGAAAATTTAAACAAACACTATTGCACAACAACAATTAATTATGTTCGCGGTGTTTTTCCGCGCGGTTTTCCCGTAGGTGGGTAAGCCTCCAGCTATCTGATTGAAAATAACTGAGCAAAAGACGCGAAATCGAAGCAGAGAACGCATTGAGCTCGAGAGCCTGGCAAAGAATAAATACGCCTGTGGCTCAAGTATTGTTGGGATATCATGTCCTGGAGGATCATTGTGTCTGTCACATTTTTCCGATATTCATCTGAAGAACAAGCTGAACAAGAAAAACAAGCTGCTCGCCTCGACTTCGCTAATCAACAAATGAGACGAAATATTTACATTATAATAGGAACCATATTAAAACACAACTTATACAAAACAACATTATGTAAACTTATTTAAAAAGTATAACAACTTGCGCCTTTATTTTGTTTGTATGTTAATTATAATAATTTTATTGAATATCTTATATAACTACATGAGGTTACGAGTAAACTAAATATTTTGAAAGTTGTCAACAATATGCCTGCTATTGCGTCTTTGCTACAAGAGATGACCTACGCCCGAATTTCAGATTTCAGTCTGTTCATCATATATATTCTGATTCAGCTGTGAAAAGTTACCAAATAGACACAAATTTTTACATTTAATAAGATGATTAAGGACAATATAATATTAGTATTTGGCAAAATCAACGTTAATGTTTATTTCGTCAATTATTACGAGTGAAAAAATTATACCTTAGAAACAATAATTTTTAGAATTATGTATACCAAAATATCTGAAAGCACATATTAGATAGATATATGCGTCAAGATTCCTAAGCCTGGTATGTCTAGACACGTGTAAGTACTAGATAGTCTCCACTCCAGAGTCGCTCGTCGTGCGGGCACTCGACTAGTATGTTCATTTGTATTCAGATTTGGAATTCGCCTCCGCAGATAGCGTGTGTGCGGAATGGAGGGGGATATATGCAGATCTCGCTGCTGATTTGATTAATTGATACTCTGTGACATAGAACATATGATGAAAAAACCTTTTGTGCCTGCGGATGAAACCCTTGCTGAAGCACAACTAATTGATATATAAATAAAGAAATCAATAGTTGTATATGTAATTTTTAATTTATAGTGTCAAATCGTAGCGGGAATTCGCATGAAATTTATATTTTATAAAAATAAAACAAAAATTTTGTTCTATTATAAAGGAATTATATTTTCTCTCAAGAATGACATGTTACTATGAGGGCACTATATTCTTTTTTAAAGTAATATAATATAATATAATGTAGCAAAGAGGTTGCATACCTTTATAAATAACAATACCTAACGTCTACGTAATATTTTGATATATAAGCTATATTACTGAACAATTTCATCAACATCAAAATCCGTTCAGCAGTTTTTGAGTAATAGTATCATACTGACTCTATGTCTAAACATCTAACCATCTATCCGCACTGCCGACTTTAAAAATATATAGAATAATTCACAAAATTTAAATAATGTTATAAATGCGAAAATAAATTTATTTGTTTGTCACATGCCTTAACTACTCAAGCAATAATCTGGAATTTTACATACAAAACTTGAGATGTTGAGATGACGGGGGGGGGGGGGGGGGTCATAACATGTCATGGGGTTAGGACAGTTATTTATAATTAGATAGGCAAGTATAACAATAAGATTTTGGTTTTGTCAGGAAAATCATAATCATATATTTAACGCGATTGAAAATAGATTGTGCTGGTCTCACTAAAGTAAGAATATATACAGAACGAGTAAAAAACCGTTTTTATTGCAAAACTAATCAAATCATATCATAAATCATTTATTCATGTAGGATATTTTAGCCATTATCAAGTTTTTTGTATTAATATTTTTTACCTTGCTGTCTAGTTCAGTATACAAATTCAATTGAGAAGAACGAAATATGTAACTGAATTACTTTTTATTTAAAGTATGTTTAATTAGCATAGGTGTCTGTACATCTTTACTATTGATGAAAATCCTTTTCGTAATCTTGAACATACATATAATAAACACTATAAACATAATATATTGTAATTACTTGTACAAGGTATACAAAAGATAACAAGTTAAAAGTGAGGACCTACTACGGTCGGTGGGTCTAAACAATAATATATATAAATATATATGTGTAATAATGTTATGAATTCAGAACGCGTCCCGCTCCGGACAGGTTAGCCAGACACTGTCGCACTCGGCCGCACCATACATCATCGCAACCCGCAACTTTGAAAGCCCTTTTAGACCTCCAACTTCCCCTTATAACCTGGGTCTGCAACTTATTTGTCACCTACCGCATTGCAGGCACATTGCAATTCTCGCCCACTAAACAAATTAGACATCTGTAGACTATAGTGATCTAGAAACGCAATTGAGTATTATCATCACTGGAACGAATAAGGAAGACTTAATGCAAAACATACTTTGATTTAATCAGCTCCGAAAGATATAAGCATTGAGTCGCAACCAGCTCAAGTACAATATAATAATAAGGAATTTAAAAAACATATAGGGAATTTTTTTTGTTCTGATGGACAAACTGCTTGCGTAAGTCACTTCTGTCTTTCTGTCTGAATTGTGGTATTTTTTATGTCTCTAGGCTATGATTAACAATTTCCATTGATGCCTCCTGGTTATTTCACATTTCAATTACAAAATACAACTAAAATACCCAGCACATAAACTGCGCTAGTGGTATAAGGTATCACTCGGTACTATTTCGATAACAAACTAAAGAACACTATGGATATTACTTCACGGTACGTTATTGTTAATAATTACAATTTCATTTCGCTAAATAAATTATTACACGCCATAATTTTGGCGCTATTCGCTCACCATGACTGCGAACTTTTGTGTCCCATCGTACAATTTTCCGGACAACTTATTCGTAGCCATTTTGGTAATCAGCACACAAAGCGAACGCGATGAATGAAAGAAAAAACAACTCGATAATGAGAAAAACGTTCGCACGTTTACATTAACGATTCGCCAAACATCACCATCGGAAGGAGCACATAAAGCAGCGAACAGGTCCACGAACAATTCCTTTCATCGTTTCGTCCTGAGCATAAACAAGGGAGAAACTCGCTTTGAATAATAATTAGGGTCAAGATTGGTTCGGCCTCTCGCTATGCAATTCTGTACCCAAGGCGTACGCTGTATTGCTTGTATATAGGCTCGAATTTCCTGGCGTATAGCTAACTAAGCGTAGCCAGACGCTCCGAGCGCCCAAGGGCGTCCTGCAAGCCACTGAATCAATGGAGCCATTTTCTGAATAACCACGCTTTTTTATAATATTTTTTAGTCGTTTGTCGAGCTCGGCGTCAGTGTTCATCTGCGTCGTTCACGTGTTGCTGGTAACTCTGTTAAAATATTGGATAAATAAACTAATATGTTCATGACTGTAGTCACCTAAGATAGTCCTCAGCTTTAATGTTTAGCGTAGAGGTTATGTTTTTAATCCAACGTAGTTTGCACAAAAACCAACTTCTTTGTTAATTACTCTTGTTAGTCAGAAATTTATTATAATCCATGTAAATTATTTTCTGCTCTTATAATATTCCTGACTCTGTATTACGATAATGGTGATGGTGATGATCAATAGTACTTAAAATAGAAATACAACAGAAGAGTAAAATAAGAAGAATAAGAATATCTGTTATCAACCAATCATAAGGATTATCTCTTGTTTATTATTCACAGTTTCATTTTATATTTTACAATACCTCCCACCTCTCTGTTTACCTCCAAAAACATAAGGCTCAAAAATATTATTTTCAATTAGGTCCTTGTTTTAAGCGACATACGATATAACATACGATACTTTCAAGATCTTGTTCATTCCTTGACTACTTGGACGGCCTCCAGCCAATTAGTACCCGTATATTTCTGATAGTCGCGGGTTCGATTCCTCGTACGCTACAAACAATTAGTTCATAAGTATGTTTGTTTGCATATTGGTATGTGTGTTATTATTCTTAAGACTTTTGCAAACAATACGGTAAACAATTACTGCATTGCTGGTTTTCAACCATGCTAATATTGTTCTGTCCTTTTTTGGAATCTAAATCTCATGGACTCTCAGTCCTGTCGAATCCTATGACCCAATCCCGAAATTACGGGAACTGGAACACCACACTAGTGAATACGTGGGCGGCGCGTCTCGCGTCGCGTGTCCACCCCTACCACCCGCCGCCCCCCTCTTCGCCCCCCCCGTCTGGTCGGCGCCGCGCGGGCGCGCCTGCGCCCGCGGGGACTGTCCGCCTTCCGGAGTCGGCCTTCATCGTTTCCCCAACATCGGCAATCGTCCTTTATAGTGACTGCTGCCAGTATATATGAGTGAAAATTACTCTTCACATAACACTTGGTTCAGCACATATTCCTTAAGGAGCGCTTTGATTACCGATGTTTCGCAGCGTTTGCATTTCTTTTAATGGATGATAATGGAATGGTGTACGTCTACGCTAACGGTGTATGGCAGCGCAGTGAATAATATGATGAGCATGAGGTCAGGTCAGTTAGCCCATCGTGACAAATTCACCAAAATCATAATGATGGTTGCCAGGGGAAACAAAGCGAAACTCCAACTGACATGGTGCATTGCTAGTAATAAGGTCAACAGTCTACAGTACTAACAATCCCCTTCCCCACAGCGTATGCACATTCTGCCAGTCTTCTATATATATATGTTTATATTTACAATAATTACGTATCTTCACATATATTGTCGCGAATGAGTTTATTAAACTTGTTGTAGCTATCGATGTCTGGGTCCTTCTTGCATGGTGGCGGAACGGGTGACGGAATACCGTGTTGTAAAGCAAGTAGAAAGCTGAACCATATTTTAAAGAATACTTTTATAAAAGCGTGCACAATCATAGAAACTTTTCTCAGTGAAATTACATGAAATATACAACATAAATAAATAAGAGCACGGACTATCAATGTTTGGAAAAAAATAAATAAATACTTAAATTAACGCTTTATCTCGATATGTTTTAAATCCAAAGTGTTAGAACAAACATGGAGAGTCTATCATGGTTCTTGGTTTCTAAGTTTCCAGGCTCACCAGAATTGGTTAGAAATACAAATTGACTAGTAAAGGTTTTGGGTGGGTCTTGTAGATTTCATCCCATCAATCAAAGTCTACGGTGGTAATGAGCGCAACGTTAAATCACGCAAGAAATCCTAATCATAAACAAAATAAAACGTTAATTAAAATAAGTTAAAAATAAGGTGCTCATTAAACGCCTATCTACATATATGAACTGTACTTATAGATATTTTATTTAAAATTTAAACTGTATCCTTCTGTTCTTAAAGGCGCATTTGCGTGTTCACTTTTTGCCACCGCGTTCACTCAGAGGCCTTAGGATACTCTGTGGTCTGCCTATCTGTTCTTCTCTGTGGTAACTATACTTCTCTATAAAAACATACACAAAGATGCAAACTTCACTGTTCCGCCTTCCATTACGTCTTGCGAGGTGTCGCGCCTACCAGCGACGGGTTTCGCCTGGATAATTAAAAACTCGCGACCCGGAAAAGCACCGTGGGGTGGGCATACGGGGTCGTGAAACGCACTAATTAATAAGGGTCCGTCTGATATTGATTTACTGGGCCGCGTGTGCCCGGGCAAGAGAATGATGATCAGGACTCCGGGCGACATCCGTGTTTTAAATCGATATTAAAACAAAAGCACTCACGAATGGTTGGTCGATTTTGGACGAAGAATGTACGTGCTTTTTTTATTTCAAAGGAGATCAATCATCAAAGATATGAAAGTGTTCCAAAAGAGTTTCTTTGGCATTTTAACTTATAAACATAGCTAACAAGGAAGTTGTCGCACTACTTAGACAGACTCAAATACTTTAAATTGCACCCTCTAAATAATAGAGTAAAGTACAGAATATTAGGTTTCTTTGGAAATTAGCGAATGGCATATTGAACTGTTCAGAGATGTTGAATAAAGTTAATATTCTAATACCACCTGAACTCCTTAGATTAGGTACGTGTAAATATACTTGTAGAAAATTGCTGAAGTAATTTGGGCTTCAACTCACCTTTAAGCCATTAATGAGAACCTATAACACTTGTTCAAAGAAACACTCATCTGATTGTTATGTTTAGTAATAGCTATTGCAATTGTAGATATCTCAATAGTATTATAAGTTCTAGTGGAATCAGTACGTTTTGTTTTTTAGGTAGAATTTTAAGTTGTTTTTTTATAATTTGTTAATTTTTAATTTATACTTTAAATTTGTCACATAACTTTATCGTAATTAAGATTAATTAAAAAGTTGCCTGTAATTAAGGTTACTTGGTAAAATAACGGGTGTAATGTTATGTATTATATATAATGTAACTGTATTTAAGATGTAAACCTTGTTGGTGACCTAATAAATAAGTAAAATTTAACCCAGTCCTGAGATTTTTAATGCAGATGTTCTTCATATTTGATTTTTAATTTATTTATATTAATTACTGTTAAAAAAATCTGGAATAGATTTGTATCAGACGAATTAAAATGTGAATGTAGTCAGAACTCTGTTTTAAGCCTTAGAATAGAAGTTGATGACACTCAGTTCTCCTCTGGCTTTACTATAAGGAATATGTTTGAAGGTATTATAATATAACGATAATTTTATTAGTACTTAAAAACAATAGTGTACTAGGTAGAGATATTATTATTAATTTGAGATAGTAACTGGGATACTTATTATCAATAATACCTTGCTATATTCATATAGGTAAGCCAGAGAGAACCAGTGTCATCAACTTCTGTTCATTAATATTTGAAACAGAGTTCTAAT